>NC_137272.1:5100010-5460010 GCF_053477335.1 Acartia tonsa | reverse complement strand
GCGAAGCTTTTATATAATTAGGGACGATCCGTACGGCTAGCTTTTATTGTTGAATTAGGCATGTCAGAATTGAACTAACTATAGCGTCATGATTCTTGTAAGTTAGGTACAGTTTAGAAAGCGTAGCTAATCTACGATCGTCCATTGTACATATGCTAATTGACAATTGTTTTAACAACTTTTTTTGAATAATATAATTATCTTATTGATCCCATTTTTTAATGATGATTCCTAGAACGACAAAATATACCTAGGCATCTCTATAATCAGGTTTTATATAAAACAGTCTATTTAAAGTAATTCTCATACCGAATTCTAATTAATTTTCAATGTTAATTGCGTTATCAATCTATATTTCTTAAAGATCAATTTTCTTACCATTTTTTTTTTCGCTTCGCTCTTTTGGATGATGTCATCCTTGTATAATTAACAAGGATGACAACATCCATAAAAGCGAAGCTCTGAAATGGTATGACATATTAAATCTTTTAGAGTGTCAGAACTGAATATAAAATATATAAGTTTTGACAAAATTATACGTAAATTTTTGCAAAACTTTTTAAATACAGAATACTGTAAAAGGAGATACTGACATTTTTAGGACTTAATTATAGAGATGTTTCGCTTACAATATTGTACCTTATTTTAATAGGAATCAGTACTTGAAAATCAGATCAATCGGTGATTATATCATATGAAAAATTGTTGTTAAGAAAGTTAAAAATCAACATGTATGAAATGAACGTACGGACATGCTGGTAACGATTATAGAGTTACTACGCTTTCGAAATCGTACCTAACTACTACAGGAATTATCATGCAAAGTTTGAAATCGATAGGACAATTCTAACATGCATAAATTAACGAAAAAAACCTATCCGTTACGGACGGACGTACGGACAAACCGACCCTAATTATAGAAAAAGTTTGCTTTTAAAAATTCCGGCCATGAAAAACAAACAAGATTACTAGACAAATTAATAAAACTAAGAATAGGATATTAATCACTTTAAAAGCTATACTTAAATTCAATTCTTGTAATTAGACCTTAATTTCGTAGACAATTCACATTAACATAGGATTCAGGGAAATGTCATTGGAAGATAATTTATATGCCTGCCTTTTATATCGATTTATTATTAGTGATACTCAAAGCTAAAATGACGATACCATTCACCCCATTAACTCTATCCCTCCCCTCCTAATGAATAAAAAAACTAACCAAACAACAAAGTCTATGCTAGCAACCTAAATTGACAGAAAAAAATCCCCTGTCAATATATCCACGTATTTTTTTCCATTGTTTTTTATCCTCCATGATTTTACTATACTCTTAGATAAATGTTCTATAAAAGGATTTAAGAAAAAGACTCTGCCAAGTTTGAATTTGATAGAACAATTTTAATTGTCTAAATTGCGCGTTATCCCTTGCGGCCGACGGATGAACTGACCAACCCTAAATGTAGAAAAGCTTCGCTTTTAATATATTTTTCTTATCACAACATGAAGAAAAAATCCACAGTTTGCTAATGTTTCTTACATTAATTAATATAGTAAAAGTTTTCTCGTATTCATTCGAATCCGGTGGATAGGAACCGGTTCTCATCCATACGAAAAAACTATGTCTAGCATCGTATCATATCCAGTTTTCTACGAATACAGAAATGTACAATCATAAGATTAAAACCAGTTCTTTTAGCCGGTGCCTTCGGCACCACGGGGCTAAAATCTAGTTTTAATCTTATAATTGTACATTCTATATCCGCGGAAAGCCGTTTATAATACTATACGAGAAATAACTATTTTCTATATCTCGCAACATTATAATAAATGACAAAAGTTTGAGACATGCAGGGATCTAAAGGGATAAGACAATTGCTGATAATTTGAAGTACAGCCCCAGTAATGAAATTTAAAGTTACCCCTATTGTAGAAAACAATTAGTGCTTTAAAAGTTTTAGACTCTAAACATAATGAACCAACAAATCAAAATTCAATAATAGTCCCCAAAGTTGATAAGCCAAAGAATATGAAAAAGTTAGTATGAATCTTTAGGGACTAGTGTAATAAACAGCACAATGTCCCCTCCCTCCCTGGA
This sequence comes from Acartia tonsa, assembly GCF_053477335.1. Classification (NCBI taxonomy): domain Eukaryota; kingdom Metazoa; phylum Arthropoda; class Copepoda; order Calanoida; family Acartiidae; genus Acartia; species Acartia tonsa. Next base: position 5,457,912 of record NC_137272.1, on the reverse strand, counting down.
TACATGTTTGGTTCCAGCCATTTCTGTATTTGTTTTATATTATCAGATCGTCAGAACCGCATATTGTTACAACAGCACAAAAGTATAACGTTTTCTGTATTATTCAAAATTACTCCTATTTATTTAATATTGTAAGTGAAGTTTTTTTTATAACTATTCTTCTTATTCAATTCTGACACTCTACAAGTATTAATGTTCGTTTCTCCTACCGTTTCAGAGCTTCGCTTTTATGTATGTTGTCATCCTTGTTTTGATAAACGGAAATATATTGCGGATATGATTGCACATATCGATTCATTTTTATGCTAGACATGCATTCTTTACAAAAAAATACAATTATAAACATTCATAAGTACATAGATATTGAGCATTATTTGTTGGTTTTCCTAAAAGTATCTAATCAAACAAAAAGACCCCCACCCAAATAATGAAATAAGTCTAAAATAGGTAGGGGGGGGGGGGGCGAGGTTTGCGTGTATATCTTTATTCGCAAAAATACTAAAATGACGGACACAGGTACTGACAATATCTTGATATTGAGTGTCAGTGTTATAAACGGGGATAGTGATTTCATCGCGTTATTTAAGACATCGTTATGTAATTTTAGTTTTTAATTTCAATTTTAAAATCTTTGAAAAATCTATTTTCTGTTTACTGAAAGATCTTGAAAACTGTTTGACTTTCCTTTTCAGTGAAGCTTTTTAGTTTCTAGGTAATTTTTTAACTATCTTTGAAATAAAAGACTCTTCAATTAAATATAATCTTATTGTATGTAGAGTAGCTTTTTTTTTACAAAAAAAAAGAAAATTTTCTCTCTACTACAGATTGAGAAACGTAAGCTAGATAAAAAAGTAAGTAGCGAAGCATCTTCATATGTCTGTGTTTCTGTCCGTTCATCTTTACATATGCATGATATGATTCTATATGTCTTATTTATTGACGGACTTCTAAAATCAAATCATAAATTAATTGAAAATATAATAATTTACTTATAACTTACTGTTAAATTTCCATCTAAAATTTGGTTAACTTTCTATTTCTAAGCTTATTAATGCCTAAAACTAACAGAAAAACTAAATATTTTACGGAATAATTAAATCTTTCGCTGACTTTCTAACGAGACACATACAATATGATATATTTTTCAGGGATCCAAAGGGATAAGACATGGTCGATAAATTGATGTATATTCCCAATGGTGATAAACAAAATTATCCCTTCTGTAGATTACAATAATTGATTTAAATGTTTGGACACTTAACTTTATAAATCAACCAATTAAAATCCGCCAAAAGTCACCAAGATTGTTAAGTCTGCGAATAATAAAATGTTATTTTAGGACTTTGGGGACTAGTGTAATAAAACGTCAAATGTTCTTTCCTTCCCTGTATATTTTTAATAATTATTTGGCCGCTTTCATGCGCCCCGCGGGTTCAAAACTCTTTTTCTAGATTAATAAGAGTGTGGTATTTGAAGATATTTGTTTTAACCAAGGCGACTTTTTTCTATCTTAAATTTGTAAAAACAAGCTGGTTTTTTAACATTTTGACATTTTATCATTTTTTGTATGGTTATCTTATTCTTCTGATTTTTGGCATAATGATTCTTAGGACAACAAGGTAAAGTATTATAAGCAAGGCAACTCTATAATCAAACAGTATATATCCTTTTACTGTATCCTATATTTGATCAACTTTGCAAAAATGTATGTAAAATTTCGTTTAGAATAAGAAATAAATGTTCATTTTATTAAGTTCTGACACTCTACGAGATTTTTTCGTCCTTCCTTCTGATTATAGAGCTTCGCTTATATAGATGTTGTCATCCTTGTTCATAATATAAAGTCGAAAGGTTTTTAGGAATGCCTTACATAGGTCGAAAGGGGGGTTATGAGCTATTCAAGCTATTTTATTTCTAAATTTAAGTCTTGGATGGTTTTTGGCTAGAATTTCTAATAAGAAATATCTACTTAACAATATAAAACTCTACTAATATTCCTAACTATAAAAATAGATAAATATTGGAGCTATTGTTTAGCGAGACCGATTATGAGAAAAAAGTTTTCCTTTTCATAATTTTCTACCGTTTGATATAAGATTGTTTAATTTTTTTCTCGTATTCATTCGAATCCGGTGGATAGGAACCGGTTCTAATCCATACGGAAAAAGTTTCAAAAAACTATGTCTAGCATCGTATTATATGTATCTAGCTTTCTACGAATATAAATGTGAGAATAACTATTATCGTTTTATGGTAAACACTAGCGGGTTCACCCCTAGCATCTTTAGGAGGATGGTCAGTAAAATAACCAAAAACCAGCCCTAATTAAAAATTTATATCGTAATAGCTTGAAATCATCCATAGACCAATGTGAAGCTTCTCTAAAGTGAAGAACCTGATATTTTAGCAAAATAACCTTTTAAAATAAACCTTTTAATTTTTTTAAGGTAATTGCAGTTAAAATGAAGAATTCACAAAGAAAATATTTTAGGATATCTATTCTTTATATTATATTTACTTTCAATTGTTCGATACTTATTTTAGATATTTTAGTTTTAAAGATCTTGGAAATTAATTGTCCGATTTGATAGGAAGCTTAATATATGTCTAGTTTTAGGCTATATTTTTGCAATCCTCTTTTATGAATACAATAATATTTGTTTTTAAAAATAATCAGTATTTTTTTGGTAACGAAGACTTATTATGGAATTATCTCATTTTTTAGGAAAATAGCTTAAACCCATCATAGATTATATATGATCTAAAAATAACAATCCAATCGGTTCAGTGGTTGAAGAAATGTTATACGACTAACGAATCTATCAACTTTAACAATATATAGATGATTATTTAATTATGAAAGCTACCTTAAGATAAATTATATACACTTTTTAAATCCATAAACGTCACTGAATACATAATAAAATAAAATGAAATAGTGTCCTTTTTTTCACTAATTAATTTCTGTTTTGTCAGTGTGTGTGTCGCGATAACAAAAGTTGCGCCGAAACTGATTCTTCGGTCAACATCGGTGTTTAATACATAATACGCGCTAAATATGTTCATTTAAAACAGCAGAAATGTGTAATAACAAAAGTTATCCTTGACAATTTTAAACTTTTCTATAATTTTGGTCGGCCATTCCGTCCGTACGTCCGGCGTTTATGTAAACAGGTTAGAATTGTAATATTGATTTTAAACTTTCCATGATGATTCCTATAACAATTAGGTACTTATTTGGAAGCGTAGCAACTCTATAACCGTTACAAGAAAGTCCGTACGTCCATTTTAAACATTCTATTATATTATGGGTGTTGTCATCCTTGTTCTTTATTAGTTTGTTAGTCTTGTGTGTGTGTGTAGCGAAGGATTTTAATAACCGCTGAACCGATATGGTTCTCCTTTACAGTAGAGGCTTCTCTTATGATGTCCAGGTGAGGTTAAAGCGCTGAAAGTGTCATGTGTGACATCATAAAAATACGTCTAAAAAGGAGGGATGAGAGGAGAAGTGGGAAAAAAAGCCCCTAATGATGATTTAGACGTATTTTTGTGACGTCATACATGACACTTTCCAGCGCATTGATGAGGTTTAAAACTACTTTGAAGGAGAGTACCAACCCTTTTCCCAAGAGGAATCATCCATAGCAAAAAAAACCTGTTTCTTTTTTAAACTAAAATTAGTATGTATGGGCGAATTCCCTCTTTCCCCTTCACACAAACTCAGATACCTCTAGGGGCATAGCCGCTAATGTTTTTTGTAGCAGCCAAGTTGATTACAGCTTTTCAACTATTCGATAATTTGTTACGGGTAGTTTTGTAAAAATATTTGGAAGTTTCATTTAAAATGTTATATGTAATTATAAGATTCTAATTCATTAGTTAGTTTGTTAAATTTACCATATGTTCGTGTTTAAACATTTGTGTGTGTATGTGTGTGTGTGTGTGTGTGTGAGTGTGAGTGTGTGTGTGTGTGTGTGTAAGTGTGTGTGTGTGTAACGCCAGCAGATGTCAAGAAATCAAAATGGTTTTACTTGTGAATTTGATACGTCACAGTAGATTTAAGAAATATGGATAAGTTGTACTATTCATGTTATAAGTGATTCCGACTGCTGCTACATCAGGCGCTTGGCCTTAACAATAAGAGAAGTGGGGGATGTATTAGATCATAAACTGGCGCAACTTATAAGCATGCACAGTTAAAACTTACAGACATGGGTCGTGCAATCAAAGGGTTGATTGTCTCTTGTTTGTTTGATTACTTATTGACCTGGATATTTTTATTAATTTTATTCTAAAAACCCCAGAAGGGAGGGGGATTATAAAGGGCCCTCCCTCCCGTTGTCTTTAACTGTAAGAAATATTCACAATAATTAATTCTGTTGTCCCTTTTATTAGCCCTTAAAAGATATAGATTTACTAACTTTCATTAATTATTCCCCTTGTTTTATAATGTGTTTTTAGTAGCGAAGCTACTCTATAATTCACTTTGTCCGTCAGTCAGTCCGTCAGTCAGTCAGTCCGTAACGCTATGGGGGAAATGGGATTTACTCAGCTCCTATAAAAGATAGAATGCTGAAATTTTTTGACAACATTCCTAATAAGGAGCACAATTAACTATAAAACATCAATGGCGGTCGGACCGCTTTTTAGCAGGTTTTAGGCTATTTTTTGTATTTTTCACATTTTTCTCCATATCTTTGGTGTTTATGGTCCGATTTCCAAAATTTTTTCAGTTATAGAAATCAAAATTAGATTTTCCTGTCTTTTAAAGAAAACAACTATGATGGTCAGACTACCTTTAAACAGGTTTTAGGCTATTTTTGTATTTTTTACATTTTTCTCCATATCTTTGGTGTTTATGGTCCGATTTCCAAAAAATTTTCAGTTATAGATATCAAAATTAAAATTCCTGTCGTTTAAAGAAAACAACCATGACAGTCAGACTGCCTTTTTGCAGGTTTTTGGCTATTTTTAATTTTTTCCTTATTTTTCCATTTCTCTTATGTATATGTCCGATTTTCCAAATTTTTTAAGTTAAGGATATAAAAATTAAATTTCCTGTCGTTTTAAGAAAACAACCGTATTCCCATCCATGAATTTTTGGGCTTCGCTACTTATGGATGTTGTCATCCTTGTTTCCATTTTATTAGATCAAATTTACTGACCCTTTATCCCTCCTCTTAATTTCTCCTATTATTCTCTCCCCCCTTAATGTGTCTTTTATTATTCAGGGATCTAAAGGGATAAGACAATGGCCAAAAAAATTATGTACATCCCCAATGTAAATACACAAAATCAACTCTTTTGTAGATTATAAATCGTGGTTGAAATATTTGAATACTCAATTTAATGAATTAAACAATTAAATTAACTTAGACCCCCAAAGTTATTAAGCCAACGAATAAGAAAATGTTTTTTATAAAACTTTGGGGACTAGTGTAATAAACAGTCCATTGTCCCCGCTGGATGGACCAAAAATCAATAATTAAGGAATGACTTTGTTTTCTTTCCATGATCCAAAACTTTAGATATGTTTCTATCATCCTTTGTCTTATCCATCAAAATCTCTTCATGATTGTCATGATATTATGTTTTAACAATTAGGTTCAGTTTTGAAATCCTAACAACTCTATAATCATGCAACCAGAAAGTCTGTATTCTACCAAATTGCAAATGTAGATTGGGGAAGTTTATAGAAGATGTGCAATATAATATATATATATATCCTTAATTAAAAGTAACAGGATGTCCTTCTGTGTAACTGTGTGTATGTACAAAAGATTGCTACCCGCTGGAAAGATATGCTTCTCCTTTACAGTGAAGCTTCTAATAAGTCCAGTGAAAGTTTATATTACTAGTGAAGGTATCTTGATCATCCCAAAAAAACTAAAATTGTGAAGGTCTAATACTCCCCCTTCCCCAATTCCTCAAGTGCCCCTAGAGGACTTAAGGGGGCTGACAAAAAAACATAAGTGAGGTATATAATATGGAAAAGTCTATGCTGATTTTTAACCGATGAAAACAATAAAAAAAACAGAGAAAATTGCAAAAAAGGAGAATATTTTAATTTAATTTTGAGGATAAAAAAATGATATTATGCAATTTGGTTTTATAAGAATTGAAAAGAGAGTTTGAGAAAATTTCAAAAAACAAAGCTAGGTTGGGAGAATTATGGAAAATTACTTTTAATTCATTGTTTTTTTTATCAGCAAAGCTTCTATATAACTGAAGAATGTAAATACATCTTTACGAGTATGTTAATGTTACTAATTAAATTAACTAAGCTTAATTATATAAAAGATAGGCATCAAAATTTATTTCTGTAAATTTAAAAATTTAGGTAAAAAATTTAATAGTTAGACTGCCTCATTTTATACTGCGGTGTCTTTTATAGTTCCATGGAAGGCTCATAACTATTTTGGGGAAGGTTACCTTCAACTTCCTAAAACATATCCCTTAAAAAACTTTTTCTTTTTAAGACCGAAATAAAAAGTAGAGGGTCGAAATACCCTTCTTACCCCTTTTCCCTCGAGTGCTTCTAGATGCCTTTAGGGACGTAGCCGCTAGTATATATTAAAGTAACTAGCGGCTTCGCCTCTAGCCTCTAGGTGCTTTGCCCCAAGAGGTTTGATCAATCAAACTAATTTTGCGTGTTTTAAATTTTAAAGAAAATAAAAATAAATTTCGGGTTTTTTTTTTAGGGGAGGGGTAGTCGAACCCACTATTTTAATTTTAGTTTTAAAAAGGAAAAAAAATTTGTGGAGGGGGGATTTTTCATTTTTTTGGGGGGTTAGGGGTGTCCCACCCCCTAAGAAAATAGTTATTAACCTTCCCGGGATCTATGAGAAGCTACCCTGTAAAGGAGAACCCGATCGGTTCAGCGGTTAGCGAGATCCTTCGCTACAAACAAACAGACAGACAGACAAACAAACAGATAGACATTGTTCTACTTTGTATTATAGATATGTAAGTATATTGTATTGTAAGTGCTCAAATATACATTTTTAATTTTCATCTTTATCCTTTACAATAAGTATTTGGTGTCTAAAAATTCAGATATGTTAGCCCACAAAAAAACAGAATATCTATAAAGAGAAGTCATTTTATATAAAGAAAATCCTAAAAAAAAGCGTTTTAAAGTGAAAAAATTTACTGAAACAGAGAAAAAAGAAGAAAAACTTAAACAATATAATAACATTTTTACTGACTGACAAACGGAGTTTTGCTACTAAAATTTGCAAAAAAAAATTCAAAAGATTATCTTGTAGTATAGTTCTTTATGCAGTGCTTTTTCTTGGCATAAAAAGTTTTAAAGGACTTGAAAACAAAGGTTGCTAAATAAAGTACCGAAAGAACCAAAATATGATGGCATAAGCTGTCTTAACCCTTAACGGTCGGGGGGGGGGAGCGTTGAACGCCCCCCCATCCGGTTTTTTCTATCTCATTTTCTGTGTGTGAAAGATAAAGAGCCCAAACTGCTTGACTTTTTAAGTGTGGGTATGAGACATAACTGAGAGTTGAATTTTTTTGAATATCTCCATCCTGGCGGGCACAAGATGCCAGCAAACCTGGCAGGGTCATCCAGGTAAAGAGCAAAAATATTTTTTGGACTTAAACAAAGCATTTTATCTCACCAAAATACTAAAATATCCTCTAGTAGTACATCCTTATATTAAATACAGGTGTTCAAGTCAATTTTAGGTTCCAGGTATGATCCTGCATGTCCTGATCCTCCAGGTCTCTAGAAATCTTTAAAAGGCTCCTGTGGACGCAATTTTTTGACTTAGAGACTTCAAATTTTAAACTTAAGCTTATCTTACATGTCTACATAATGTATAAAAATTTCATAAAGATCCGCCGCCGTTTTCCCTCCGACCGCCGACTGCGGCGGCTGGCAGCTGCCAAGTACAGCTACGGTAGCTGAAATTATATTTTGATATTTCAAATATAAAATTTACATAAAAATAAACATTTTCTGCAAAACAAATTTTATTCTAGCTTCAAAAATAAAAGAATTACAGCCATTTGAAATTTTTAAGTAAAAAGGACCTAAAAACAAAGGTTGTTAAATAATGGGTGAAGGAAGCGAAAATTGACCTTGACTTACTTAAGGTCGGAAATTCATCATAACACAGGAGACTTGCACAAAATTTTTTAGCCCTCTAGCTCTAATAGGAACTGAGATAATAGGGGGGGGCGTTCAACGCCCCCCCCCCCCAACTGATTAAGGTGCGGCAAGGGGCCCGACTGTAAGGGGTTAAAAAAAAACAGATAAACCTCACTAAAAGGTATGTAAAGGGTCCAACAGTTTCGGGTTAAATATCTTTTAATTCTTACAATGCACATAGGGGCAACAAGGGGCATCAATTCACCACCCCCAAATCAAGTTTTAATCATTCTATGAGTATTATCATACCCAATGTACATCAGATTTCAAAGGAATCGTAAAAATACGCTTTTTAAGTAAGCTTTCTAAAGTCTGAAATTCAACTTATGCAAAAATTTTCTTACCGAAAAAGGCATATATTTTGTGTTTCACCAACAATTTTAAAAGTATTATAAAATCTCTTAGAATTAACGTAATTAGACAAAATAACTTCAGGTGAGTCATGCACTACATGTATTTTGACAATATAAAAGAAAAAAACACAGATTAAAGATATTAGTCCTAAATAATTCTAGTTGAAGTTAAGATTTTAGTTTATTTTTGTTTGTTTTATAATCAACATTTAAGTAGACAGTAAGAGAAAACATGTTTTCACTGGTTGCCACCGACTAAAAATACGATATTTGATTACCCAAAGACATATTATAATCGCCTGTACTGGTCTCATTTACCCCCGCGCGCCCCCGTAGGGGTTTTTAGCGCGTTTTCTGAGGTTGGGTGCATGAAAAGTTTGTTAGGAAAATCTTTTAAACGCGCTTTTAAAGTCAAAGTGTGAGATGTAATACATATAAATAAAAGACGCAAAAACATAGTTATGAGAAATATTTATTTGATCAGACTTTGAATTAAAGTTGATAATGAATATTTTCAAGTTCTATTGCACTAAATGATTGAGAGGGGAGGAAGGGGGGGCTAAACCTAAATCTAAACCTCTTTATGTTTGATGTTTTTATGTAACTGAATAATCGTTTCTATGGATTATTACAAATATCAGGGATCTAAAGGGATAAGACAAAGGTCAATAAATTGATGTACATCCCCAATGGTAATACACAAAATTACCCCTTGTGTAGATTAAAGTTAGTAGTTAAAACGTTTGAACACACAACTGTAAAACTTTGGGGACTAGTTTTATAAACAGCCCAATGTCCCCTCTCTCACTGCGGAAAGGTAAAGATAATATTCAAATAACGAAGTGTTCTAATAACCATTCTAAATTGGAATTAGCAAGTAGTCTATCTGTCTGTCTATTGGTAATGCTTTGTTTTTAAATTATGTAGTTACATGGTCTTCATGTTTAGCATCAGCAGTTTTATTTAGAAAGGGAGAGGACATTACACTAGTCCCCAAACTTCAAAGTTTTATAATAACGTTTTTATATTCGTTGGCATAACAGCTTTAGGAAATTTGATTGATGTTTTATTGGTTGGTTCATTAAGATGAGTATCAAAACTTTTCAACCACTAATTGTCATCTACAGACAATCAATTTTGTAATATAATTTATTATTTTATGTATCAATATTGGGGATGTACATATATTAATCGGTTATTGTTTTGTTCCTTAGATCCCTGAGCGTTAATCTATAATAAAAAGTAGCTTGATGTTTGTTTGTCTGTCCGTCCGTCCCTTAAGATCTTGGTAACCACTAAACCGATTATATTCTACTCTTCAGGAAATATATCTACTGGTCATGTGGTGGTTTAAAGCTATTTTACAAAAAAAAAAACTCCGTCCGTACGTCTGTTACAGTTAGCTCTTTGGGTTAATTTAAACAGGCTAGAATTGTCCTATCGATTTCAAACTTTTCATGTCGTTTTCTACAACAGTTAGGTACGACTTAGAAAGCACGGCAACTCTATAATCGTTACCAGAAAGTCCATACATCCATTTATAACAAGCTGATTTTTAAATTTTATGACAACAAATAATGGTTTTGAATGTTAAAAATATCCTATTCATCTGATTTTTGAATACTGATTCCTAGTACAGTAAGGTATAGTGTTATAAGCGAAGCATCTCTATAAAAAGTCCTAAAAACGTCAGTATGTCCTTAAACAGTAACATGTATTTAATCAGTTTTAATTACAATTTTGTATAGACATGCATTAATATTTAGTTCTGACACTTCACAAGTGTTAGTGTTCGTTTGTCCTTCCATTTCAGAGCTTCACTTCTATGGATGTTGTCATCCTTGTTTAATTACCTCTTGGAGCAAAGCCCATAGAGGCTAGGGGCGAAACTGCTAGTATACATATAAACAGTAAACAAGAATCATAATATCATTATAAATATAGTTATTAGCCAATAAAAATTTATGTCAATCATGCTCACATTTATAATGGATTTATTATTAAGTGAAACTTTTAGCTTGCTAAAATAAGAATACCCATCCACCCCTTTACACCATCCTCTCCCCTTCTACTGAAATGAATTAAATGACCCCAAATTTGACATTTTGAATACTTTGATGGATAGATAGATGGATAGGTAGATGAATAGATATATGGATGAGTAAATGGATAGACAGATGGATAGACAGATTGGTAGACAGATGGATAGAGGGATGGATAGATGGATGGATAGATAGATGGATAGATAGATGGATAGATAGATGGATGAGTAAATTGATAGACAGATGGATAGACAGATAAATAGACAGATGGATAGACAGATGGATAGACAGATGGATAGACGGATGTATAGATGGATGGATGGATAGATAAATGGATAGATAAATGGATAGATAGATGGATAGATAGATGGATGGATAGATGGATAGTTGATGGATAGATAGATAAATAGTTGATGGATAGATAGATGGATCGATAGATGGATAGATAGATGGATAGACAGATGGATAGATGGATAGATAGATAGATAGATAGATGGATAGATAGATAGATGGATAGATAGATAGATAGATGGATAGATAGATGGATAGATAGATGGATAGATAGATGGATATATAGATGGATAGATAGATGTATAGATAGTTGAATAGATAGATGGATAAATAGATGGATAGATAGATGGTAAGATAGATGGATAGATAGATGGATAATTAGATGGATATATAGATAGATGGATAGATAGATGGATAGATAGATGGATAGATAGATGGATATATAGATGGAAAGATAAATGGATAAATAGATAGATGAATAGATAGATAGATGGATAGATAGATAGATGGATAGATAGATAGATAGATAGATGGATAGATAGATAGATGGATAGATAGATAGATAGATGGATAGATAGATGGATAGATTGATGGATAGATAGATGGATATATAGACGGATGGATAGATAGAATAATAGATAGATGGATAGGTTAAGGGGGCGCTATTTTTGGGGAGGGGTTAATCCGGTAATTTTCCATCTACCTTCATTAAATGACCTTTATCTCCATGTTTCTTTCAAATGACAGAAAAAAACATAAAAGCAAATTTGTTCGTTGTTAAATTGCCTACAAAAAAGTATAAAATGAAATTTTTGTGGGATGAATTTTAAGGGTACTAAATAATTAAATCCCCTTTTTGACTGATTTGCCCCAATGTGCAATGTGGTTTTTAAACCTCAACACGGATCAATTCCTAGGCCCTCTAAATGTATGTGTGTCTAATTTTGAAACTAGGTACAATGAAAATTGAAGCAATTTGTCTGCCCTCCCCTCCCCCTCCCCTCATGCTCTCTGACATGAATTAAGATATATAGCTGCTAAACTTTTCCAAGGCTCAACTCAAATTATATTTTACTCTCCGAGTTTTACCAAACAAATGTAAAACAAGTTTTTGTTCCGTATGTTAGGAGCAACCTGTTTTAACTAGATTATATTTAGTTTTACCAAAATACATGTTAATTCAGTTTTTGCTCCGCCCCTGACCTTTTGGGGACGTTGAGGGTGTCATAAAACATCTTAAAACCACCAGATATTTGTAAAGCTTGCGTGAACGGTACAATCAATCCAGACAATCAATTTCTAAGATCTTTAGCTTCAGACATACAAACCTTACTACTTTGCATAATAGGATATATAGCTTTTCAAATATAGGAATAGGATAATATAGGATAATTTAAAAACCAAAGCAATTGATATATGTATGTATAACTTAATTATGACATTAAATTAACACAGGGTGGAGAAGATAAAAAGAGAAGGGTAAGAAAAAAAAATCTTTAACTTTTATACATAAAATATAAATGTTTTTTTTGTAGCATAACAGACGGACTGACGGACCAAATAAGTTGTATACTGGTTGCTTTTTGGTAATGGATATCTTTAAAAAAAAAACATCAGTCTCAGCTGAGAATATTACTTTTCCTCCATAGCTTTAGAGGTGGACTGACGGACAAACAGACAAAGTAAATTGATTAGTAGCTTCGCTTCTAAAACTGAATTTTTTTCACTGAAAAATACAAAATATAAAATGCCACATAAATTGTGTCACTGCACTTTAGTCTGCAAAAATTAAAATAAAATCAGAAAGAAAAAAATGCAATTGATACTACCTCTCAAAGCGCCTTGTTGAGCACAGGAAACTCTGCTTATTTTGTATTAATTTGAAAATAATAGAAAGTGGGGGGGGGGAGTTCTCTCTGTTTTTGTATCACTTTAGGCCAGGTTAGGTTGGGTTGTACTTGATATAGGGATAAATTGAATGATGCCTGATATGTACAAAGTAACACAATCCAAACTTTTCCACCAATTATTTTATTTATGTTTAAATGAGTTTTAAAAGATAAGCTTTTCTATAATTAGGGTCGGTCCGTCCGTCACAACAATCTTTTATGGACAAGCAGTTTTTCAACAAATTTACTTACAATATTGCTTCGACTCTTATACATTTATATTTTGATTATTCAGTTCTGACACTATACAAGTGTTAATGTCCGTTTGTCCTACCGTTTCAGTGCTTCGCTTTTATGGATGTTGTCATCTTTGTTTTTTCTCATATTCGTGGGGTACTTTAAAATTTACTAGCGGCTACGCCCCTAGAGGCCTCTAGTGGCACTTTGAATGTTTTTTTTATTTAAAATATCTAATTCCAGAAATAATTGGTTTATGTTTCGTTCAAGTCTCTTTTTCGGGAGGGGTATTTTTTTCTAGGGGCGATTTCTCCTGAGAGGGTGGTGGTACCCTCCCCCAAAATAGTTATAAACCTTCCCGGGACTTATGAGAAGCTACCCTGTTAAGGAGAACCCGATCGGTTCAGCGGGAAGCGAGACACTTCGGTACAAACACACAGACATCCTATTACTTTAGTATAAGGATTATTAATTGTCCTTTCCCCGAGTCACCACTAGAAAGAAAATAGAGAATTTATCGTGACTCTTTATCTTCCAATTTCTTTGAATTACCTTATTTCAGGTCTACCAATTTAAAATCTCATTGTTCCAGGGTGGGAGGGGAAGGTGGACTGTAAATTACACTGGTTCCCAAGGTTTTTATAACACCTTATCATAATAGTTGGCTCAAAAACGTTGGGTACGTGTTTTGAATTTTGATTGGTTAGATCCAATCTTTTCAACAAGTATTTAATCTACAGAAGGGTTAATCTTGTTCATCCTCTTTGGGGATGTATAATAATTTATCATTCACTAGCGGCTACGCCCCTAGAGGCCTCTAGGGGCACTTGCCCCCCCCCCCCCCACTAATTTTTAATTTTAGTTAAAAAAATTTTTTTTTTGGGGGGGGGATTTTTCATTTTTGGGGGAGGTTGGGGGTGCCCCACCCCCCAAGAAAATAGTTATAAACCTTTCAGGGACCTATGAGAAGCTACCCTGTTAAGGAGAACCCGATCGGTTCAGCGGTTAGCGAGATCCTTCGGTACAAACAAACACACAAACACACAGACACACATCCTGTTACTTTATTATAAGGATTGTCTTATCCCTTAAAATACCTACATTGTACTCTTTATCTATACTCCAATTTTATGTATATCTTTGTCTCATTCTCTCTATATCTATCTTGTCACCACGTGTTACTGGCTGAGAAAAGTTGAAGGTTTGATTTAATTTTACCCATCGGTTCCTTCTTGCAAATAATCAATTTTTTTACATTTAAATAATATTTTCCCTCCTTTTCATAAATTTTAACTGTATCTGCAAGGAAGCATTCCTTGTGTCCTTTGTGTTGTGTACTATTATTAAAATTTCCATACCCTTTAATCCTTACTCCAAAATTAGCAACGACGACATTTACTTACTCTGAGAGACCTCCTAAAGTGCGGCATTCCTAGTGTGTTGCGCGTTGATTCTCTGATGTGAACGTTTCTCTTTGTTGATCAGAGAATGCATGAGACGAATGTTGAAGTCATTGAAAGAATTGTATGTGAATGCTAAAACCCACCTGTAAGTCTGTCCTGCTTGCATGGAATGTGACCAGGTAACAATTTATTACATGCGTGATGAATATAAGGCTAATAAAAGATTCATAAACTCCTGTGTTATATATCCATTGGACAGCAGTATTGGGGTGATTGTCTATCAACAAATTATACTGAATGAAAGATCTCAATTTTTGGTCATGCCAAAAGAATAACTGTACTTTTAAAATACACATTTGCACATTTTTTTTTGTTTTTTGATAACAAATGTAAAGTATAGATGTAGGATCCAGAAAACTACGTGCCTCAAGTGCTAAAGACCCTTTTCATCTCCTTGCAAATTGCTTTCTGTTCTTTTGCAGGTACTTGGCTGTTTTTATATTTCAAAATGCTAACAGCTGATTTCAAAGACCTAGTACATAACAGGACAGGGTTCTTGCTTTGTTGGCATAGCTATATGTACTCATGACCCTCTAGTCTTTCACTTTAATATTTTGATTTTAAAAAATGTATGTTAGAAATCTGACATTTGGGTAATATTGTATAAAAACAAAAATGTTAGATTTACATTTTTACAGAATTTGATTTTATACCATAAATGTAATAGAAATGTCCTTTTCTTTTTTCATGAAGAAACTTAACCTTTGACTATTTTCTTAAAGTAGCACAGTGTGTTCTTTATTATCCTCATATATCTTTGTATACAACATATACCGTATAAATACACATCGTATCAGCAACAAGTTTGAGTCTCAGAGTATTGGGTGGTAGATGCTCGAACCACCGGAGATTCAGAATTTACTCCGTCATAGTGAGAGTGTGATCAATCTCTTGGAGAAGGAGGGAAGCGAGAGATCAAGAGAAAAATAGGAGACAAAGATAGATAGAGAGATAGAGAGAGAGAGAGAGAGAGAGAGAGAGAGAGAGAGAGAGAGAGAGAGAGAGAGAGAGAGAGAGAGAGAGAGAGAGAGAGAAAGAGAGAGAGAGAGAGAGATAATAAAGCGCAAGATTTTATTTGATGTGTGTTAGTTGCAAATTTTTACTCAGAGTGCTTGAAGTGCTGCCGCATTTCTCCCAATTTTTTTTACAAAATACCATTTTTATACCTATTTTTGAGGGGATACTTTTTATGAGCTTAAGTAGGTTTGTGATTAAAGGTAGGTGTAAGTTTCATGACCTGACAAGAGCATTTGATACTATACAGTATACACCCTCTAAACAAAACTGAAAAATGAATTATTTTGATATGGTATAACAATACACGTAATATGGGGTTTGTAGGAATTTTATTTTTGCATATTTCATGAGTTTTCAATTGTTGAATATTTTGAATGTTTGTATATTTCTACCTAAACATGAAAAATATTTGCAACAATTTATATTTACAACGAAAAAGGTTTTAAATGAAAAAATACTAAAAAAATCTTACAAATTATTTTCAATGCAAAGAAAATTAAATGTACATATTAAAAATTTATTTTCTGAAAGACAATTCTGTAAAAAAAAAAGTTTCGGGTAGTTTCCCTGCTACCGACGAATGGACCACAGTCTACCTACAATTTAAAAGTTTATTTTCTAAAGGGTAGCTCTAACCCTACGGAGATGTATCACCCCTGCATGGTGTTCTCGTACCCTTGATTAACCTAATCTGAAATAAGTATCATTAAATTTGTTTTGATTCTGTTATGGTTACATTTTTAAGTTTTTAAAATAACTATAACATTTACGAATATGTCTTACTTATAGAGTTTCTGCGCTACAAAAAAAATCTCAGAAAACAAGGATGACAACATCCATAAAACCGAAGCTCTGACATAAAAGGGCAAATGAACATTAAAACTTGTAAAGTGTCAGTACTAAATAAGCAGAATATAAATGCATAAGTCTTACCAAAATTGTAAGTATTTTTTGTGTGCAAAACTGCTTAAATACATGATACTATTCAATGTCATACTTACTTTTTAGGAATTAATTATAGAGATGTTTCTCTTATAACATTGTACATTGTTGTAATAGGAATTTAGGAAACAGTATTTCAAAAATCAGATGAATACGATAATTTCAACATATGAAAATTTGTTGTCAAAAAGTAAAAATCTGCATGTTTGAAATGGATGGTACTGACTTTCTGGTAACGATTATAGATTTGCTGCGCTTTCTAATACGTACCTAACTGTCAAAGGAATCACCATACAAAGTTTGAAATCGATAGGACACACTTCTAACCTGTTTAAATTAATGAAAAGAGCTAGCCGTTACGGACGGACCTACCCAAATAATAGAAAAGCTTCGCTTAAAAAATAGATAAGTCAAAGTTAATAACCTATTTACTTTCTAATTATAGAAATGTCTTTTTTTAGATATTTAGGATAATTGCACTGGAACATGTTTTTTCCTCTACTAGTAATAATTTTGTGAAAAACAAAAATAAATTCATCTAATTCCTAGTGGGAATACTCGCTAATTGTGGTCTGTTCGTACGTCACTATTTTATTGAAAACTTGAAAACAAATCGCGAAACCTTGCCCAGATTGTTTTATTATTAAGACTTATAAAACAACACACTAAGTTAATTACATATTTGAGGCTCATTGGTAAAGGGTATCTCAGCTGGCTATCTTATAACAGCCGAGAAAATTATATTTACCCCAATAGGATTACGGACTGACTGACGAACATTAGAGTAAAACACTATAGAGGAGGAAGGGGTTAAATAACTGTATGTCCTCATCCCAAGGACCTTGTACCAACTCTCAATGGCGTCTTTGAAGATTAACTAATAGTGTCAGGAATATTAAGACAGATAAGTAGCAGAAAATAATTTGCTAGCAAAAGAAAAAGGTCCTTGGAAAGGGGGACAGGTAGTTATCTGTAAACACATATATACTAAAGATCTGTTTGACGAACGGACAGAGTGATATTATAGACTAGAGTTGGGCTCGATATAACCACTAGGCCGATTGGATTCTACTCTTCAGGGAATATACCTACTGGTCTTGTGGTGGTTTTAAGCTATTTTCTTGGGGGGGGGGGACACCCCCAACCCAACCACTAAAACATAAAATCCCCAACAATTTTTTTTTTGCGAATTCGCGAAAATTTGCGACCCATTCGCAATTTTTTCGGCTGGGTAGGTAATTTTTTAGGCACGTACCTAATGTTTTTTAATTACCTCTTGGTAAAAAAAAAGCCCCTAGAGGCTGGGGGCGAAGCCGCTAGTCACTAATAAAGTGTAAAGATTAAAGATCCATGGTAAAGGTTAAGTCCAGTAGTGGAAAAAAATAATTTGCCGAATTAATCTTTCTCCTCTATGAATATCAATGAGTCTTATAGCTTTGCAGTACACTGTAACCCAGGGATCAGATAATGGAAGTTAAGTTTTATCTTACCCCAATTATTACGGTGAAAATATCCTTTTTTAAACTAAATATACTTTTTATGTCATTACCTCTCCCCAAGCGCCATGAATTTTGCTCATGGCCTAAAATGTTCATGAATTTGAATAGTCTGAAGAAGAAACTTTAAATTATAATAACTGAATAATTACCCTATAAAACTATGATTATGCTATTATCATTGTCGAAGCCATAAACAAATTTTGTCGACATATATGTCGCTCCTTGCTTCAGGGGATTTTTTTAAAGAGGCAGAGAGGGCTATAAAAATAGCCAAGATTTGAATCTTATAACAAAATAGCATAAAACCATCACAGAATCTATGTGAAGCTCACCTAATTTAGATAACCCAACTAGTTTATTAATTAATATGGCTCAAAGAAAAAAAAACCTTACTCAATATCATACATATCAATATGTATATATATATTTACTTAAATAAACTTGACGAGAAATCAAAACTTAAACCACCCAGTAATTACAAAGCTATTTTTTCTTTGTATAAAGAAAACGCCTATTAAGTAGAAAGGTTTTTTGTCTGTAAAACATCGATGATTATGAACCGATTGAATTCTTTTCTAAAAAAAATAAAAATGGTACGTTGGTATCTTTGTCCAACAATTAACAATGCTCTTTTTTGTGTGAATCTCAAGAGAATTAGAAACTGCAGATATATGTTGGCTAATCTTGTATGGGATTGGGATGATTTTTATTATAAAAGGTCCCGCAGGGTTAGTGTCAATTTTAAAAAGATTTTTTTTATAGGGAAACTAGGTTACGTAATCTACGTAATCCATATGGATGCTTGTTATTTATACAGGGTGTCCAAAAAATAGAAAAATATTGATCTGGTCAGAAAACACTATGGCCAAACATACTAAGACACATATTAGAGTAATTTAAAAAAAATAGCCAATTTGGACCAAGTTTTAGCACTACAGACACAAAAATCTCATTTACAGGGTGTCCCAAAGTGAAATTTGACAACCTTTTAGTCCTGGGTCGTCCGAACCGTTATATACCACATATACCCACAGATAAAACACAGGATTTAAGCCAAAAAAAAAATATTTTTTTCAGACAGTTATTTTGGGTATTACGCTAGATATCCAAAATACACTTTTTGTTGGACACCCTGTAAAATTAGAATTTTGGCCTAAACAGCATTATGTGCACTTTTTACATGAATAAACGATCATTTTGGTGTATAAAATGTATAGGTTGGATGTAAGATTGATGAAAAAATTAATTTTTAAAATTGTGAAAAAATGGGTGTTTTTTAAATTTTTGTTACCCACCTTCATAGATAGCTAGATATCTAGACATCCAGGGTCACTGAAACTTTTTTTTGGCTATCCAGCATCCTTGAATAACCCAACGGACCAAAATATAGAGTATTAACAAAATCGGAGAGGTAGTGCAGAAAAGTGGTACATTTGGCAAATAATGCACCATATATATTAAGCTGTTTTCTTTAACGTAGAAAACAATACTTCTTGCTGGGATTAAAGGCAACTATTATTTTCTTTAGCTACAAAAATATCAGGGCTCGGCAGCTGCCTGTAAGCCCCAGGGAAAGGATGTAAGGACATTCTGGTAACGATTGTAGAGTTGCTCCGCTTTCTAAATCGTACCTAACTACTGCAGGAATCACCATGCAAAGTTTTATATTGATAAGACAATTCCAACATGCCTAAATTAACTAAAAGAGCTAACCGTTACGGACGAACCGACCTTAATTATAGAAAAGCTTCGCTACTAAAAAAGATTGTGTATGTGTGCTATCCTTTACAGATTATTGCCAATAAAAGTTGTTGTAATCTAAAGAGTTGGGGAGAAAAAAGTTCAATCAAAACAGCCATTTTTTTCTTTCAAAATTGGAAGCTTTTTACAGTGCCTATAAAAATGACTTCCTACTGGCTTACCATTGGTCAATTAAATGTATACTTGCCTGTCATTGTTAATTTAGTCTGTGTAGTGGCCTATCATTGGTCATTTGTATTTTATGACGTCATTTTTTATGGGCGCTATAAACAACTTTAAAAAATAGTAGTAATTTCTATTTAATTTGTTGTCAGGAAATTGAGCCTTAGCCCAAAGCATAATCTAACTTCCCAGCTAACTGCGATTCTTTGTCACAAAGACCAACGATAGTGACTTTTAGGGTAGATTTGCTATTTTAAAAAATAAATCTTTTTACTGCTTTGTTTGACTACTGTGTAGAGGTGAGAGATTGTACCTTCTAATTGCATTTCCAATATTAACAAAATTACACATACTTACATTACTTTTTTTACCACGCTTTTTCTTCATATTTTTCTTGGCTTCCAAATTATGTTTTAGCTTATGAAAATTTAAAATCTAGGTAAATTTAATGGTAGTTTTAAAAGGCCTGAAATATCATAGAGAGAGGAGACAATGGTCTGTTTATTACACTAGTCCCCAGGGTTTTTTTAATAACGTTTTCTCATTCGTTGACTTAACTATATTGGGGACTTTTAGTTGAGTGTTCAAACATTGTAACAACTAATTTAAATCTACAGAAGGGGTAATTTCCAATATTAACAAAATTACACATAAGATTACTTTTTTACCACGCTTTTTCTTTATATTTTCTTAATTTGCCAATTTTCTTTTTTGCTTGAGAAAATTCAGGTAATTTTAATAGCAAGACCTAAACTATCAGAGAGATAGGGCTGTTTATTACACTAGTCCCCAAAGTTTTTTGATAACGTCTTCTTATTCGTTGACTTTAGTGATTTTTTTTGGTGGCTTCATTAAGTTGAGTATTCAAACGTTTTAACAACTAATTTTGTGGGTAATTTCCAATATTAACGATATAACACATAAGATTACTTTTTTTTACCACGCTTTTTCTTCATATTTTTTTTAAAAAATTTAAAATCTAAGTAGCCGATTTGAAAGGCCTGAAATATGTATAGTGTGAAAAAAAAGTATTATCTGATTGTTTGTGAGTCTTAGTCGCTTAGTTTCTTGTGATTATAGTTTTTAATTGAAATTTAAACCAAAATGATTTAAAGAAAAAACTTCAGTTTAAATAGTAACACTTTCTTATTAAAAGGTGGTTTTAATCAGGACCAAGCCTAAAATTAAAACCCGTTTTGATATTTCGAAAAAATATTTGAAACGAGGGATTGTCATATTTGGTTTAGATTTAGACTTCCAGCTAATTTTTAAAATTGTAGAAGGTTGCTTTTCCTGAGGCTAATAGGCGTCTGCCAAGCCCTGGTTATAATTTCTAGGAAGGTAAATCATTTTGGATAATATTTAGGAAAAAAATCTGAAAAATGCTATTTAATTCGGGTAAATGCAATAATTTGTGCATTACATTTTTAATATCTCAATATATTTATGGATTTTATTTACATTACATTTAGGCTATTAAGATTGATATAAAAATTCTCTGGAGGTCATTTGTCAAATCTTTTACATATATGGTACTTTTTTAGATAATTTGCTATTGTTTTTTTTACAATAATGGTTTAAGCTTTATAATACCCGCGGAAAGCTGTCTTTAATATGATGCGATAAACTATTCCACTATGGCATCGAACCTTATCTGAGTCATACTGAAAATCCTGTAACGTATCGTATTACAGACATTTTTTTACACGTAGTAAAAAAATAATGTAATCAATACTAGGTTTGCTGTCTGGAATTATTTTTTTTATTATTTTATTATCCGTGGAAAGCTATATACAATACGATGCGATAAATAACTATTACAACATTTGTCTGGTGGAAAGTACGAAAGATAAAGTTTTTGGGTCAGCTGAATCTTAGTTTCCGATTTTGTACGTATCACCCTCATTCTATCTCAATATTTACTACTAGCTAAAAAAGCCTTAAACTTCATCAAAATCATTTTTGAAAAATTTAAATTTTGAATGTATAATGTATAAATGTAAATGTAAAAAGCCTTTCCCTTTGACCGGAGTAGCTGAAAAAAGCTTTTGCAATAGTTGGGTTATCTGTCGTACAACTTCGGAAATAAGGGAACAAATGGGTAATCAGTTTTCAGTTGATCAGTTTTTGTGTTTAACCTTTATTGTAGGAATGGATAAATTATTACTTGGATCTTACACCTGATTTTCATCTTCTCTAATAATCTATAACAAGCAGCGGGCTAGAATAACGATACCCCTCACCTATATCCCTCCCCTCCTATTGGATAAACGAACTGACCAATTAATAAGATGCATGTTAGCAATCTATATTGGCGACAATTTTCCCCTGTCATAATATCCATGTATATTGTACATCCATTATTGAAGGATTAAGATAATTTTCCTCTTGTCTGGTTTAGCTTCTGGATCTAGAGGGATAAGACAATAGCCGACAAATTAATGTCTATCCCCAATTATTGTACACAAAATTACCCCTTCTGTAGATTACAATTAATAGTTGAAACGTTTGGACAGTCAACCAAAATTCAATATAGAGTCCCCAAAGTTGTAGAGCCAACGAATATGAAAACGTAATTATAAAACTTTGGAGACCAGTGTAATAAACAGCCCAATGTCCCCTCCCTCCTTGTGTGTGTAGCTTCTGTTCTTTTAGTAGCGCAGCTATTATATAAGCAACATAGGTATTAGGTATTTCCGTCTGTATTTAAATTCCATTAATGTAATAGAATTAGATTGTTTAAAAGCAATTCACATTTTATTTGCAATATCTCTATTTTAAGACTAAAGTTAGATAGCCTCTTGATCGCATGCTTTTTTCAAAGTTTTATAAAAATTTGCTTAAGAAATTAAGAGAAAAAATTCATTTATCTATAATTGTATTTTTAATTTCCAATTATACGGCCAACAATAAATAAAAAGTATAGATATATAATTAGATAACTACGTGGATCCAGATGTTGGGGACCCTTTTTTTGTCTGCTAGCAAATTGCTTTCAGTTCTTGGGTATGTTAATATTCCCGACGCTATTCGTTGATTTTCAAAGACCTAATTTAAAGTCGTCACAGGGTCCTCAGGAAGGGGACATACAGTTACTTAACCCCTTACCCCTCTACTGTTTTACCCTTATCGGTCAACTGTAGTTCTAAAAGCATGATTTATGTTATATACAAAACTGTTTTGATGCTTATAATAAAAATAAAGTTTCTGTTATTTCTTCTGTTTGTATGAACACTTGAAGTTAATATCTAGGGTGGCTAACCATTGGAAATATTGACGCCATTATTGACAGTCTTACGGTATAGATAGATAGTTAGAAGATTTCAGGGACCTAAAGGGATAAGACAATAATGACGCCATTTATTGACAGTAGCATGGTATAGATAGACAGATAGATAGAATAAGATTTAAGGGATCTAAAGGGATAAGACAATGGCCGATATATTGATGTACATCAACAATAATGATACACAAAATAACTTTTACAGTAGATTACAATTATTGGTTGAAACGTTTGGACACTCAAATAAATAAATTAACCAATCATATTTCATTAAAAGTCTCCAAAGATGCTAAGATAACAAATAAGAAAACGTTATTCAAGAACATTTGGGACTAGCGTAATAAACAGCCTAATGTCCCCTCCCTCCCTGAGTTTCTTATCTCATAAAAAGCTTATTAGGTGAAACATTCTTAAAAGTAAAATAACGAGGACCATTTTGTTGTGCATCATCATAGGAGTGTACATCAATTAATCGGCCATTGTCTTATCCCTTTAGATCCTTGTGGCTTTGGCTGGTATTTACATAGGTTTATATTATTGCAATTTAAATGGCAATACTGAACTGGCTTGTTGATGGATGGACAAGTCAATAATAGTTGATGCTATGCTAATAAAAATAATTCATCTTTTGTATGGTATTTTTTCTTCTTATATTTCCAATGCAAGACAGTACATTACACATAACTAACAGAAAAAAAACACACAAAAAAAACAGATATAAGAGGTAAATATATTCTGAAAAAAATATTGAGATTTCAAGGCTTTTTAAGCCCAGTGATCTATAAAAAGGGATAAGATAATGGCCGATAAGTTGATGTACGTCCCCAATAATGATACACAAATTTACCCCTTTAGATCACGATTAGTGGTTGAAATGTTTTGACACTCAACTTAATGAACTAACCAATCAAAATTATTAAAAGGCCAAAGTTGTTTAGCTAACGAATAAGAAAACGAAATTTTAAAACTTTGGGGACTGGTGCAATAAAAAGCCCAATTTTCCCTTCCTCTCAGAATATATTCAAAACTAATAGCAAAAAATGATAATTCTCAGTCGTTCAATTATGCAAGTTCTCATAAAAACTGATTTTCTTTTGTGAAAACTTATCCTAGAGTAGACCACAGACAAAAGTTATGAATAAATAATCTGGTATCGGATAGGAGAGGTGGCTATCTTAGTTGTATTATTACACATTTTTTTATATTCTTATGTAACTGTTACCCGATATTACGGTAGCTGACGAACCCCAATCTGACTTTTGATTCCTGTGACGTAATAAAAATGAGGTTTTTTCCATTTCTTTCCTAGGGGTTTTCTTTCCCACTTCTCCTCTCATCTCCCTCATTTTATGACGTAACAGGAATCAAAAGTGGTACAAAAGTGGAACAGATTGGGCTTCGTCCTGTTGCTTTACACGTAGCACTTCGGCTTATTGTAGGAGAGGTGATGGGTTTGAATCTCGACTAAAACTGGGTCATAACTAAAGACATTAAAAGATTTACTGCAGTATGTCAGTTAGGTCACAACTCATTACCAAGGACACTTAGGACTTATAGACAAAAATAATGTAATAAAAGGGTTGGTTATCTACAATTGTTGGGACGTTAGTGCCTTGGGACCTCTAATAATGGTCTCGCCATACATTGTTATCAACCGTTCCCCAGGGGTCTATTGCATAATTCTGGTGGATTATGTTAAAAATGTATTAATTTGCTACATGATTGCACAGCGTAAAAATCATAAATAAACGCAACTTTTCTTCAAATTTTTAGTAACTTTTAGTAAACTTTAATAATATAAAAATACTATTGCAAAGATTTTATTAGGGTACCCTCACGGTATGGCAAATTATAAGTAACTGTCTTCCCAGCCAGGTTTAAAGCTATTTTCCAGAAAGAAATTTTATATTTTTGAAGATATCACTTTGTCTAATGGTGCTAATATATTTTTGAAAAATTATAAGATATGTGAAGTAAAGGACAATTTGGACATATAGCATTAATAGCAGCCAATAAAATTTCATATGTTCCACAGAATTTCTATATTCCTTCATAACATATCAGACAGAATGACGGACAAAGTAATTTTTGAAGTATATATTTAATAGCCTTACATCAGACTAAAATTTACCAAAACAGTTTTTAACATGCTGCAGGTGGACAGATATTTGGAATTATAGAGTAGCTTTGCTACTAAAAGTAAACTGTAGTAAAAATTGTAGAAATACAATTATTCTCAATTTTTCCCGTTTTTCATGTTAAATTGGACATACAAAGAAAATAACCCAAGGAAAAAAATATGCTAGGATTAGATTCTTTTTATGCTTTTAAAAAAATCTTCTATTTCATTTAAGTTAAGAGCTTTTATGGTAGGTAGACGCAGGTTACTAGTAGTAATCCTGATTAGAATACAATTGCTTTGTCATCTTAAAGTGACATATCAATTTTAAGTCAGTTAAGGTGCATACTTAAAGGTATACTAGTAAAAGTAAGGGATGGAGGGGACATTGGGCTGGTTATTACACTAGTCCCCAAAGTTTTATAATACCGTTTTCTTATTCGTTGGCTGAACAACTTTTGGGACTTTAGATAAATTTTGATTGGTTGGTTCATAAATTTGAGTGTCAATTCCTCCACCAATTGTAACTTACAGAAGGGTTAGTTGTGTGTCTCAAAATATGGATTGTACATCAATTTATCGACAATTGTCTTATTCCTTTAGATCCCTGAGGTAAAGTCCAATTGACAATAAAAATTAGGTCATCTTAAAAGATCTACAAAAAGAACCAGGGCCAAGAATATTTTTCTTGTGAATTCATGTTTGTTTGTTTGACCAGTGTCCATGTGAAACAACAGTAAGTATTTGTAAATAATAAATTATATGAAGACACGAATAGAAAACCTAGGTACAGTGAATTTTAACAGATTTCAAAGTCTCTTAAAATGTGTAAATAATATAGTTTATTTCTTGTAAAAATTCTGGTCGAGCTACAACTCCTCCCTCTTATTAAAAAAAGAGTTATAAGGGGTTGGTAGCTTTTCTTGTGTTTGACTTTTACTTTAGGTCAGGTTAGGTTAGGTTATATTGGGTAATGGGTTTCCATGCAGGGTTAGTGCACTGCAGGCTATGTAGTATTAGAGCCCTCTGCAGACAAAAAGATACTTCCCACCCATTCCTTATTTTCAATTTATGTACTTACTTATTTATTTTTCATTACAACATAACATTTGCTATCTTAACTCATTTCATTTTGTCTGTTTGCACGGCCATGATTCCGCGCTTCGCTACTCACGAATGTTGTCATCTTTGTTTTTTTATTGATAAAGCTTGAATATATTTTATAGCTTTCTATCTCAAAAGAAGATAAAGTTTAGCTTCTTTTAATTCGTATATGTTGTTTTCACATAACATATAAATTGACCTAAACTTTGTCTGATAAAATTCATAACCTTTTTTCTTTTTTTATCAATTTTATTTTACATTATATCTATGTATGTATATAAATCTATTTATATAGAGTATATTTGTATTTAGAACTGTTTTCAATGCAGAACAAAATGTTTGTTTTTTTTGTTTTATGAGATAAAATTACCTTTGAATATTAATTTGAAATATTATAGAATTTTCTCTTTTCTTTGGCTTTTCTTTAAAAAAATTTATAACCCTCTTAATAAAACCACTTTTAGAATAGCGTTATAGGATTTAAAATTACCAGTGATGGTTTAGGCTGCACTTCAAGCATCTTGGAGCTATGTTTTTGAAGGAGTAAGAAAAGTAGAAAAAAGCATAAAACCACACTTAGCTATAAAAATTAACCATCCAGAGACCTATAAAAAACTTCAATAAAATGGAGAACTCAATCGGTTCAGTAGTTATCGAGTTCCTTCGCTACAGACAAAAAAAGCTTACCACTTTATATAATAGGATATAGACTATTTTTAACGAAAATAATTGCCTTTACTAGACCTTATCGTCGTTGTTTTTAATATAAAATAAAGCATAAATTTTGTCAAAGCTAAACAAAAAGATATATGATGTTTTGATACAAATATATAAGCTAGGATTCTATCAAGATTTTCTTTTGCTTTGCTAAGCACAATTTTATCAAAATATCTATTTTACCATATCATTTGATATTTTTTTGGGATGGGTGTTTAGTTATCTAAAAGCTTTTAACTCAGTATATTTTCTAAAAGCATATCCCAATCTGTCAAGCGGTTAGCAAGATTTTAAGGAACGGACAGGCCATCGGATTAATATCATCCTACTTTTGTCCAATCAATGAAAAGGCTGTAAATTTAGCTTGATTGAATGTTTAGGTTCCAAATTTATGAATAATTAGTTAAAAGTTATACTGTCAAGTGCTATGATTAAGTCTAACAATCATAAATTAACAAAAATATTTATCTTAATAATACCGTATTCTTAAAATAAAGTTACACGTACAGCAGTATATTGTTAACCGCTTCATCGATATGGTTCTCCTTTACAATGTAGCTAATCATAGATCCTGGGAAGGTTTAGAACGGTGGGGAAAGTACCACCACCTTCAAAAAAGAAATCGCTCCTTAAAAAATTACCACAAAAAAAATATTTTTTTACTTTTACATTTTATTACTAAAATAAAAATGGGATGAATCTAATTCCAATTTCCCCACCCCACCTCAACAGCCACTTGGGGCATAGCCGTAAAAAAGTGTTAGATTTTAAATAAATAAACATTTAAAGTTTTATCAATTCAATTCAAGTATAAGAAAAATTCAAAGTATTAAAAATGCGAAACTAAAAAAAACATAATTTACTTTTAGTTTGTTATTAGATTAGTATGATAATGGTTTTACATCTTGTTGTCGTTGCGCTACTTAAGGATATAACCGTTCCTTTATAATTCTTTGCAAGGAAAAGAAATAGAGATAATCTAAAGACATATTGTCTTTATCAGCCAATAGGAGATTACTAAAGGTACATTCAAGACATCTCATTGGTTGAAATATTTTACATTCGTTTTATTTTTACGGATTATGAGTCAGATATAAATTAGCATTATATTAGGATAAACTTTTCTTGGGTAAATTAATTCGTATAAAAATTTCTTCCCTCGAATAATGTGAAGCATATGATAAAACATATAATACGTTAATTATGAATAATTGAATTTTTTTTTTTAAAGTTGGCCTTTTAAAATTATATCATAGAAAATTTCGTTGCAAATAATATCACCCGTATCTCGTATATAACAAAACGTAAAAAACGGTTTTTGTCTGCCTAAAAATCCCTTTTTATGTTTGACAAAAATGGGGTCAGATGGACCATCTAGCGATATTATGTCTATTGGAAAACTGCCTAGTGTGCTTTCATTTACGCTAGTTATCTTATTAGCAGCGCGTTCCATTAAAAATACTAAAAATTCAAGTAGCTAAATGCTGAGAATTATTTTTAAAAAGAGGTTATTTGTGCTGTTGTAACAAACTCTGAGTTACATTTGGTGAAAATGATGACACACCCCTCTCAGCCTATATTCAAAATTTCTATGCCTGCTATTAAATTCTCATATTCAATAGAACTAAGCTCTCATATTTATATTTAAAGAGTACATAAAATACAGAGATAGGTGAATAGAAGAGGAATTAAGCTTAACCTTGAAATATTCCTCTAATTCAAATCTTAACATAAAATTTCTGCCTTTTTTTAATATCTAATGTTATAGAGTGATCAACACAGTTTATTGAAACATGTTATTTTTATTGATAAGTCCAATACACAGTGTTTTATTGTTTAATTTTAACAAATCATAAGTTGGTTTATAAATAAAAAGACATTTTATTTAAAAGATAATCAAAAAAACACATTTATCCTATATATTTTATGATTAAACACTATTTCAAACCTTTAACTGTAATAAAGATTTTGTGTAAAAAACATTTTTATATAAAATGGTTGTTTACTTTTAAGTTATTTAATAAGGGAAAATCCTTATAAAGCAGATTTATATTTGTGGGTTTTGCCCTGAGGTTTAGACTTAAGTCAGCATTTATAAACATATTAAATAAGAAGTTTTATCTTTGTTGCTTCGCCCCTTGCCTATAGAGTAAACTTTTAAATGTTGTATGATTTTCTTTTTGCTTGACAATTACTGCATGCGAAAATAAAAAGTTACAATTAGTTAAAATAATGTTTATTTTGATGCATTATTTAAACTTTCCTATATAAAAAAAAATATGATTTTGTTAAGTTACTTATTTTAAATTTTTCTGATAGCAAGTGTAATTTTTTAGATTTCTCTAAAATGAATCTCTTTAGGGTGTCTTTAAAAAATTACACCATGGCAGACCAGTAAACATTTAAATGAACCAATAGAAGGCCAGTATGACGTCATTTTTTATAGACACTATAAAAAGCCATGTTTACAAATCGTGCTAAAAACCCCATATGAGAGGGAAACACAAAAATAATACTAGCTATTAAAATATGTCTGTGTTCCTAGCATTTTAAGGAGCTAGACAAAAATGATGACATACTGGCCTTCCATTGATCAATTAAAATGTTTACTAACCTGCTATTGATAATTTAGTCTGTGTATTTGACTAAAATTGGTCATTCTTTTATAGGCCCTTCCGACCTCCATGTGCCTAAATGCAGAAAGAAATATGCAACCATAGAGAATAGTTTTATGAACATAACTTGTTGAACAAATTATCTATCTATTTAAAACTGTTGCATATAACCAAATTGCATCAAAATTTTGTTGTTTTGCAAACATTCAAAATATGCAAAGACTGTTGCTTATTAATAACGCAGATACTTTTTATATTAAAGTTTGTCTGTCTATATGTCTGGTTTAGATACTTAAAATCAGCTTTTTTTTAGAATTAAGGGACATTTTCATGCTCAGTAAGGTCATCCTTTAGAATACAATTTTTTTTAAATAGATATTTTTTTTCTTTTTTTCTTCAATTTCTTTAAAAGTTTCTTTGCCTCTAGCCTTTTGGAGTTTCACCCCTACAGGTAAGGCATGTTACCCAACATTTTTGGGGGTATGGAGGTGTCCAATCCTCTAAAAATTTGCTTGAGAATAGCTTTAAATAGCTTGAAACCAACGCAGGACCAGTAGCTGTATTCACTGTAAAGTAGAGCACAGTTCAATAGTTACCAAGATCTTAAGCTTCAGACAAATTGACAGACAGACGGACAGACATTGTTCTACTTTGTATTATAGATAAGAAAAGCTGGTAGGCTAATTTATCTTATAGATTTATATCTATTCAATATAACTGAGATTAAAATGCGTGAATTGGCACATTTGCATAATATTACATTATCGCAAAAAAAGATAACTCAACAAAAAGAGTTAATATTTAATGATTAGAGTATTATGCCTCAAAAATAATACTTATTAAAGGCGAAGCTAAGGACAATGGGCAGTTTGCGACGTAATAGTAATCAATTTTCTATTTTGATGATAAGATGATATGATACATTTTGCGGAAGTGACGCCACACCATATTCAACACTTTAAACTTTAATCACAAAACTTTCATAGGGGCTAATATAAAACTGCTCAAACTAAAATGAAAAACTTTACTCCAATATAGAAATTGTTGGGTGTTAGCCAGATGGTATGTCTGTCTGTTTATGTAACTAACGCGTGAGTTTGAATAAATTAAGATTTCTTAAACGGCTAGCAGATTAACGTGAAAATGTTGAGATTTGAAGAAAAAAGTGATTTTTGTATTTAAGAATTCCTTTTTTTCATTTATAAGCCAGTTTTGTCTGATTTCAAAAATGTTTTAATGCTTTGCCACTTATGGATGTAGTCATCCTTGTTAATTTTAAAAACCATAGAATTAAGGGGGATGGGGTTACCTAAAACCACTCCTATGGCGTTGTTAGAATTTAAAAATTTGATTTGTGGGTAAAAGTATTTATCATTGGGAATTACGTTGCTAAATTTAATATAAGTTTGGGTTCAGAATTAAAAGTCATCAATATATATATTAGTTTCACAGGGATTTATTTTTATTTAACACACAATCTTATAAAATGGATTACTGTTCTAGACATATTGGATAAATTGTGGATAGATAGATAGTCAAATAAGATTAGACATTGCAGGGAGGGGACACTGGTAATTATAAACCTGTACTGCTATTTGTAGAACTAGTGGCTTCGCCCCTAGCCTCTATGGGCTTTGCCCCAAGAGGTAATTAAAGAAAAAAATCAAGTACCTCTGGAGATGCCCTCACTAATTTTAAATAATTTTTAAAAATTGGGGAGATTTTTTATATTTTTTTGGGGGGGGGGGCCGGGGGTGTCTCACGCCCCAAGAAAATAGCCTAAAACTACCACAGGACCATTAGGTATATTCCCTGAAGAGAAGAATCCGATTGGTTTAGTGGTTACCGAGATCTTAAGGGACAGATGGACGGACGGACGGACAGACAGACATCATTCTACTTTGTATTATAGATAACAAACTTTGGGTACTTTAATTAAATCTTAATTAGTGAGTTAAAACTAGCAGTATCAATTAGTGCAAACAATATTTTTAATCTAAAGAATTGGTAACTTTGTTTATTATCACTGGGGCTACTACATTATTTTATGATTCTTTGTCTTATCCCTTAAAATTCCTGATGGTTTGTAGAGCAGCCACGGTATTGATAATGAAAGCATCTATAAGTTTTTTCGATATATTTTCACCCTCATCTATTTTGTATTAGATCCGTCTTAGTCTTAGTTCGCAAAAGTGTTCTCATAGTGTTGCAGATTTTTAAACAGCTAAATTGAAATTTGTTTTTGGTCGATTATTATTCCTGACAAAAGTTGGCTTGCTGTGTGTAGCAATAGTTTCTTAGTGTTTGGACCTAAGTAGTCATGCAGTAGGACGAGACACTAGGAATAGTTCAAGCTCCACAATAAAGTACATAAAGATAGCTACTCTTTATTACCCCATGCTCGTTAAGTTTGGCAGGTGTCCCAAATTAGGTCACTAAAATTAATGACGTTCTCTGCAGAGGAGTTTGGGGTAAGGGCTGTAATGATATTATGCATGTGAATATATAGCATCCAAACCTCTCAATAATCTCCCTTCTTACACTACCAAGGGGAAGTTGTGTGAATGTATTAAAATTGAGAAATATAAGTTGCAACATAGGGACTTGAATTCACTACCTATGGCACTAAAACTCCAAAGCACTGAATTTAATATGACTATATGGCACCTGCAAACTCTGGATATAATCATAATATAACTTGTGAATCAAGTCAAGTTTTAATAATACAGATCAGTAAACTGTAATATAGACAATTTTATGACATTGCCATAGGGCTACAATATATTAGGAAATATACAAAATAAAGTGACAGAAAGACAAATTGAAGGCCATACTTGATGGTAATTATCTGCACTACAAATAAAATTTGTTATAAAAAACAAACATCTTGTTTGTGAATAGTTTAAGGATAATAGATATTGGAAAATTTCCCATACATACCTAGTACATATTTAACGGGATCAGGGGAGGCAAATAGTAGGTGTTGATTGATTGGCTAAAATGCTTACATTAACCCATTAGTGCCGAACCGGACATTAAAACCCGGTTCCGAAAAATGGAAAAAAAACCGGTTTCCGGCTCCATAATTGCATCATTCTCAGTATGAATTCCTCCTCTACTACCCTGGCTTTCATTTCCCCCTGGAACAGGCAGTTTAGCTTACTTCCGTTTTATGGTATAGCTCAACAAAATTTGAAAATCATGAAATTCAAAATACCCCTTCTAACTTTTTTGTTTTTATAGTAAAGTCGCTGATTTTTTTCGTGAAATCTAATGTTTATTGACAAGTACATCTATATGTGAACTCGTTTTATTCAAATTATTATTTTTTATATGATTTTTTTATCGTTTTTTTACGCCCTATTATGACCCGGTTCGGCTTGGCCATACATACCCGAAAATTTTAATACCCGGCTCGGTTTCGGTTTTTATTACCCGGTTTTAACTTTTCAACCAATAAAAATAACAATTAACGTCATTAGTAAGGGTTTGAGCCACCATAATAACCCTAGTAATCTCTATAGGTGTCACCCAATAGTTTTATGATCGTTTTCTGATATGTAACACCCAAATTTTATATGTTCTTTTTTTGTAGTGTGTGTCTTTTAAAACTTCGAGCAACGGTTTTTTTTACCCGAAAACGGCGGCACCTATAGCCGAAACACTAAATTTGAAATAAATCGCTTCGTATTATACTTGTAGCTCTTTAGATTACATGAGGTTGTGTAGTTTTCAATTACG
Organism: Acartia tonsa; assembly: GCF_053477335.1. NCBI lineage: Eukaryota > Metazoa > Arthropoda > Copepoda > Calanoida > Acartiidae > Acartia > Acartia tonsa. The sequence goes on along the minus strand of NC_137272.1, from coordinate 5,424,510 downwards.
GATCGTATCAAAGTTCTAAAAAGTGTTCATCTCACTTTTGGCGTTCAAAAATTACATTTTTCGATTTTTGGTCAAAATAACCGGGTTTATACAGGTCAACCAGGTTTTAAAACTGGGGGAAAGCACCAAAAACGGGTGTTAATGCCTGGTTGGTATTTATGGCCAAGCCGAACCGGGTTTTTTTGCAACTTTCCTGTGCACGCCACTAGAGCAAAACAAAAAAATACGAATTCCGTTTTGACCATTATAAAGCTTCCCTGAAACTTACAGCTCGATCGGCCCATAAAAGTGGCGCTCGGCACTAATGGGTTAACCTATAGTTGCCTATTTAAGAAGTCAAAGTAAAAGTGGGATAGTGAACAAGTTTCAAGAATCAAATAAAAGTGGAAATGTTAGCATTTAAACTAACAATAAAAAACTGTTTGAATACAGGATAATGTTGAGGGACATACTTACATTTTTAGAACTTTATATAGAGATGCTTTGCTTATAACGTTGTACTATATTGTCCTAGGAATTAAACTCCAAAAATCAGCATGTTTGAAATGGACGTATGGACTTACTGGTAACAATTATAATGTTGCTACTCTTCCTAAATTGTACCTTATTGTTAAAGAAAAATTTAGTTTTAGGGTAGGACAATTAAAGCATGTTTAAAATAATGAAAAGAGCTAATGGTTTCCAGACGTAATTCATTTTAAAGAATAATCATACTGCCGCACACCCACATGCACACCTACACATAACCATACTTACTCCCACATAATTCAGCAGTTTTCCAATTAAAGTGCGGGAAACTTGCTACCTCAAAGTTACTTCAAACCTGCCAGTAATTTATTTTAGTTCTATAGAAGATAAAATGGAGAAATAATAACATTTAAACAATAAAACTTTTTATGCATTTTGACACTATTAAAAAATTGCTATTTTACCTTAATATAAAGGCGAATATATTACAGTGAGCAATTGGAATAGTTATGTATTGCTTCCTATTATTGACAGATTTTCTTAGATAGCAAAAAGAAAAAATATAGGAATAATTTCTTGGTTAGTAGTTAGTAGCATACCCAAATCACAGAAACGCTTTACTTTTCATTTCTTATATAGACTTTGAAAATTTGCTGATATGACATTTTAGTTGTTTTGTAAAATGGCTTTTCTTTCCGTATTTTTCTTTTACCTTCTTATTGAGTTTAAATTTATATACAATAGATAGATTAAGGAAGGGATTGAAAAAAAGATTTAATGCATTGTATTAGAGACAATTGTCCTCGGAAAGGGAAAATTTAAAGTATAGGATTGATTCTTTGTTTTTTTTTTAAAACCTTGTAGTCAGGGAAAATGGAATGTGATTCTTACAAACAATTCTAAAGGAAAATTTCCCCTTTTCCACCCCCTTCTTACCCACCCCTCTTCAGTTACCTGAAAAAAAAACAAGACATGCTCCAACCTCTATCCACAAGGTTTTGTGATTTTTCGTATAATTGATTGTTAGAATAGCTAGCCTTTTTGTTAAATATGTATGACAAATTGAAAATTTTACAACCTCTTTTTTTTCTCACAATTCACTCTTATTTTTATCAAAGGGGCTGTTACACCCCCTCCTGTACGTCCCTGATTTAAATCAATTAATAACTGTCCCCCTTTCAATAGGGTTAAGTGGCCAGTGATTAATTAATTTTAAACCTGACAAAACTTTAAATTTATACCTATCAAAAGCCAGGAAGAAAGGGGATAATGGGCTTTTTATTACACTAATCCCCAAAGTTTTAATAATGTTTTCTTATTCGTTGGCTTAACAACTTTGAGGAATATTAATAATTCCTATTGGCTGATTTTTAAAGTTGAGTGTCTAAACGTTTCAACTACTATAAATTGTAATCTACAGAAGAGGTAATTTTTCGTATCATCATTGGGGATTACATTAATTTATCAGCCATTGTCTAATCCCTTTAGATCCCTGATCAAAAGCACTTGGATATGTCACCTGGCGAAAATATATTTTGCCACAAACTTTTCGAACTAGATCAGGAAAAAAATATACAATAATATCATAGAGGTAAAGGCTTTTTAAAAACCTTCCTCAATTCGACCAGCCATAATTTATAAATTTTGCTATTTCTGCTTTATCACTCCACCTCTTAATAGATGCTAGCGGATGAGGCGCTAGTTTAGTAGGAAAGTGTTTTTACCCAGGGATCTAAAGGATAAGACAATGGCCGATAAATTGATGTACATCCCCAATGATGATACAACATTACCAACTGTAGATTAACATTAGTGGTTATAACGTTTGAACACTCAACTTAATAAGCGAACCAAAAAAATTTAGTAAAGTCCCTAAATTTGTTAAGCTAACGAATGAGAAAACATTATTATAAAACTTTGGGGACTAGTGTAATAAACAGCCCATGGTCCCCTTTCTCTCTCCCACTCTGGTTATTTCTGATGCCATATCATTTCCTACGTGTATTTGTAGTTTAAATGAATTTCAAATGAAGAAAATTTTACTTAAAACATGACAACTTAAAAGCCTCCATTGAAAATTTTATATGGTGGTTTGAAAAATACTTTTATATTAGATTTTCAATCCATTAAAAGTTGTGTAAAGTAAATAAAGGGTTTGGGGTATAAGTTTCATTTTCCCCAATATATAGATTTTCTCAATTTTTCCTTTTCTCAAAATATATCATAATATTCTAAAATGTTTTGATTATAATCAAAAAGTTTGCGGATTTTTACTTTTCCCCAAACATTTAAACTTTTACTGATTTTTGGGCCATTAATTATTTTTAGCAGAAAGTTTGGAAAATTTTCTGACTTTTAGCAGCGAGAGAAAATTGTTCTGAGATGGGTTAGGCATGGTGAAATTACAGAGAAAAGTTAAATTTAGAATGTAAATAAGATAGTTTACATATTTCTTGGGTTTTAAATACTTATTTATAAACCATATACATGACTTTGAAGCGTGATTGATAGACAGATGGACTTACAAAAGTACGTTTACAATATATGTGCAGGAAAATAGAAATTTTCAATGAAAATTTCAGCTGTTTATCTTTAATAGCATATGAGAAATAATATTTTATCCATAGTGTTAAGAGCTGACTGACGGAAAGGTGTATTTTAGACTATCATAGTTAAAAATTAATCTTAATAAAACTTTTATTTATCTATCAAACATTGCTTTGAAGTCAAACTGTCTATTATTAACTACCCTAATAAAAATAACTTCATGATTATTCTCATTTCAATGTTCTATGAAAAAGTAAGTGTTGTAAAGCAAACAAGATCCTTAAAAGTGGATAAACAATTTTGACAGACCATTCTTCTTATAAGATAGACAGATAAATAGATAGACACAGATAAATACAAAGAAAATCATTTTGACATTCTATGACAGACAATATATGTTGATTATAAAAGGAAAATACAATTAAATGATTAATCCTCTTAAATAAAGTAGTAAGGTTTTTTGTCTGTAGCTTAAGATTTAAATCACTACTGAACTGATTGAGTTCTTTATTTTATGGAAGCTTATTATATGTACAGGGATGGTTTTAGGCTATTTTTATATCCCCTATCAACCTCTTTGTGTACAGAGCCCCCTAGAGGCTAGAGGCGAAGCCGCTAGTATTATATAAAGTAGTAAGGTTTTTGTCTTAAACTTAAGACTTCAATAAATATTTAATGGATTGAGTTCTCCATTTTAGGATTCGGATGGTTTTAGGCTAATTTTCTACTTTCCTAACTTCAAATTTGATGATGCTAGCTTGGGGAATCCTCCTATAGGAATAAAATTCCAATACCAATATATTGGATTGATAGAGAGAATGATAGAAAGATAATTTGCTACTTTTAAATAATTGAGGTGCATTAAATTTAATGAGATGAGAGTAACTTTTGCGGGGTAAAGTGCAAAAGAGTCAAGATTCTGGGATAAAGGGACCTGACAATTACCACTTACGGATAAGGCTGCTGTTTATGACACTGTAACAAAAGTCTCAATAACTAATGGGATCTAATCTCATTCTCTCCATCTATACAATCACCCGGGGTATTAGATTAAGAAACAACCAACTCTTTAATTGCAAGACCTTTGTCTGGAATTCCTAACTGAGCAGTGTGCATGGTAATGAGTTGCACCTGTGTAAGGCCACGGCATTTACTCTACTATAACTTCTAACATCGTGCATCTGACAAAGCAGCATTAAAAACACTTTTAACGTCTGTATTTATAATGCAGTGTTCGAATATGGAAAAAAATATATTTTTTTAGGCTGCTGATATTTTTGTAATAGTAATATATGTTTATCAGACGTATGTGAAAGTTTTTGTGATTTATATGCATGTAGCTACTTATGGATTTTTTCATCCTAGTTATTTTATGCAACATAATGATAAGTATTATAGTTATTCTCATTACTTACTCTTATGGATGGACAGGCAAACATACCTAATATTAATAGCTGAACTTCTAAATTCCAACCTGAAGATTTCTTTACCCCTGATCATGGAGTGCACTGCTTTCATAAAAACTTTTATAACTTCAATTTGTTAAAATTCTTACACACAACAGTTTGCAAGATTGGTTGGATTTGACCAATAGCAACCCCCCCCCTTCCCACCTCTTGCCATTACTTTTATAATTTTAAAACTTTCATCAGCATCATGTAATAACCAGAGATCTGGGCTCGGCAGCAGCGCCTCAACCGCGCATAAGCCTTAAATTTAAACCCGAATATGTGCGGGAAAATGTTTAGGCACAGATTTAGACATCCAGCTGAATTTAAAAGTAATAATATAACAATTTTACTGAGGCTTACATGTTGCTGACGCGAGGTTGCCAAGCCCTGCCAGAGATAATTAAGGGATAAGGAAATGGACAATAAATTGATATACATCCTCAATGATAATTAACTTAACTCTTAGGTAGATTTTGCTAATTTGTTGAAAAGTTTAAACATTTTAATAAAAGTCTAAAAGGTAAAACAATCAATACAAATTCGAAATTTTGAAGATTACTAAAAATATTGGGGAGGTTGAAATGTGGATTACTAGCTATTAGAGGGAATTTATAGTTTACCAAAATTTCCAATTAGCCCCCAATTTAGTTTCATTTCGTTTTCCTTATGTAATCTTCTTTAGATTTGAAAAAAAAATTAGATTAGTTATTAGCTTGATAATAACTAAAAATTATAATAATATGGAAGAAGTAGAGTACTTTTTGGATTTTTATATTATCATTTCCAGTATGACTTTGAAACCAACTGATATCCAGTTGATTAAAACCGGTTTTTAGCCATACTGATGAATTAAGTATAGCATCATATTCAAGTCAATTTTCAATAAATAATATGAAACATCATAAAACTTAATAAATATTTAGATTTTTCTTTTTTTTCAGAATATTTTATAAAACAAAATGGCTACAGCCTTCCGGCCAGGAGTACCTGGGGTCTCTGATAAAAATACTTCCATACTCAGTGGGCCTAGGGTATGTATACACATAGATAGATAGATACAGGGGCTAGGGAATGCCTGTCTGACCAATAACTCTAGTAAAGTCACAAAACCTCTTGGTGTTTTTAAGATTTACAAAGGTGCAACTATTAACCAAATCGACTTATTGTAAATCATATTGATAGATAGATAGATAGACCATAAGTACCTGGGGTCTTTGATAAAAATACTTCAAAATAACAAAATCAGCTTATTGTAAATTTAGTTGGCGTATCGATAGATAGATAGATAGAAAAATAGATAGATAGATAGATAGATAGAAACAATGAATGTTGCATCTTCTGTCTAATTATTCGGAAATGCTCTTTCAGCATTTGTTTATCAATTCAGAGAAAGTACTTGTGCAGAGTAATATACAAGAGTAGAATAGAGTTTTATTAGAGTTTTTGTAGAGTACTTGTGCAGAGTAATATACAAGTAGAATAGAGTTGTTTACTAGAGTATTTGTAGAGTACTTGTGCAGAGTAATATACAAGTAGAATAGAGTTGTTTACTAGAGTATTTGTAGAGTACTTGTGCAGAGTAATATACAAGTAGAATAGAGTTGTTTACTAGAGTATTTGTAGAGTACTTGTGCAGAGTAATATACAAGTAGAATAGAGTTGTTTACTAGAGTATTTGTAGAGTACTTGTGCAGAGTAATATACAAGTAGAATAGAGTTGTTTACTAGAGTATTTGTAGAGTACTTGTGCAGAGTAATATACAAGTAGAATAGAGTTGTTTACTAGAGTATTTGTAGAGTACTTGTGCAGAGTAATATACAAGAGTATAGTAGAGTTTGTACAAAATATTTTGTTGTAATAAGTTGTATTCCTTTTTTTAAAGCACAGCTTTTCTATATTTAGGGTGAGTCTGTCCTTCCAGTAACGGTTAGCTCTGTAAATTAACTAAGGCATGTTATAATCGTTGTATTTACTTCAAACATTGCATGATGAGTTCTTAAGCAGTTAGATATAATTTAGAAAGTGTAGCAACTCTATAATCGTTACCAAAAACGTCCACATTTCCATTTTTAGAGGCCTCAATGAGAAAAACTGTTTGGTAAGAGTAAATAAATACTTTTATCGTATTCCTTCGAATCTGGTGGATAAGAACCAGTTCTCATCCATACGAAAAAAACTATGTCTAGCATCGTATTATATCCAGCTTTCTACGAATATAAAAATGTACAATCATAAGATTTAAACCAGTTTTTTTAGCCCGCGCCTTCGGCACCTCGGGGCTCAAAAAACTGGTTTTAATCTTATAATTGTACATTCTATATCTATTTATAATGCGATGCGAGAAATAACTTTTCCGATTAATCTAGATAATATTGTCTATTGTCTAAAAGGTCTAAATAGGTAGAGAAGAAGAGTAAATACGTGCATTTTAAGATAAGTTATTCTTTATTGGTCAGTCCAGGGATACAGGGATGAGACAAAACTTTTAATATTAAAGAAATAGATTATTATATCAATACTTTATTTTTAAATATATTGTTAAAAAACATAAAGACAGGATATTTGTTATTAATTAACTAACGTTTAGACTAGATTATAGAGATGCGTAATATTTAAAAGAATATGTGGTTATTAGGAGATAATGTAATTTTCACCTGCATTCACCTAACGTCCCAGTGAAGAGGGGGGGTAAAGGGGTGTTTAACCCCCTTCAAACTTTGAAAAACATTATTTTAACCCCCCTTAGTGGGGACTATATCTCTTCAGAAGGAAGAAGGTGGCAATCGTTCGGGACTAAACTAAATTAAAGGATCTGTACATCCTTTAACGGAATGTCTTGCTTTCTAAAGATAAGTCATATCATTATTGAGATGTTTGGTTTTGTCTTTCTAGTATAAGTAATAAGTATAGATAGTCAAAATAAAAGGGTAGGGCACTGGAGGATATGATAAGATTTATCCAAACTAGCATGAACTAAATTATACCCTTTATGTGAAGGTCTGAAAAATTAAGAGGTGAATATAAGGAGATATTTGTTTGTTTGTCTTTATATAAGTAGATGTAAATGGACGAACAAAATAGAATCCTCTCAAATTTGAATAAACTAAATTGTACATGTCTAAAAAATTAACGGGGGGGGGAATGTTAATGAGAAACTATAAATAAAACTACCAAAGACAGGATTGCAAGTATTTTAGGCGAGGACTAATACCTTTTCATGGTGTATTAAAGATAATGACTCACAGGCTTTTTTTAGGGGGGTGCAAAATGTAAGAGGTTGCGGTGATTCAACTTAGGCTAGTGAAAACTCACTTTTTGGATGTGAATTTACTTGAAGAATTTGGAGGAGTTTAAGAGGCTTTGAAGGGGTTTTAACCCCCCCCCCCCCTCTTTTGCACGTCCTTGATATAGAAGATATGCAAATAATGTACGCACATCTATACATCTATGCAAATAACATTATTACACAATACAACAAAACAAGGACAATAATGGCTGTAAGTAGTGCAGCAATAACAAGCAAACGATGTACTGCACACATTTATAGAAAATAACATTATTTCATAACCATAAGGAAAAAGGATAAGAGGATGAGTACTCACCCCTTTTTCATGGTAAAATACTACTTCCCCATCCCTAAATTTAGAAGCAGACGAAAATCAAAAGCCGCCCAGGGCTTTTTTTAAGTCAATCATAAATAATAATGTGAATAAAAAGAAAAGCGATATTTAGCAAACAGCCGTGGGCGGTCAGAATCAGCTGAATGTTCATTATGAAAAATATTTCCCCCTATTTTCTTCAAAAGATTTTTGAAAATACAATTTTTTCTGTCCAACAATGCTATTAAATATTCACAAAACCTACTGGGCTACATCTATAGAGTAGATTGGATAATTGTATATATATATTATGTCAGTTCTGATAAAACTAGAATAATGATGGATAGAAATTAGAAATGTCATATCTAGAATAAACATAATGGAAATAATACTTACAGAATAAGACAAAGGACTAGGGAATGCCAATCTGGCCAACAATTCTAGGAAATATTCACGAAACCTATTAGGGTACATCTATAGAGAAGATACGATAATTTTTATCTATTATGTCAGTTCTGATAAAACTAGAATAATGATAGATAGATATTAGAAATGACATATCTAGAATAGATATAATGGAAATAATATTTACATAATAAAACAAAGGTTTTCTTGGTTTTCTCAATCGGCAGTTTTGTTAGAAGGTGATTTATTGAGATATGTCTTTTAGCTAAAAGAATCTTCACAACAAATTTCAGTTACTCTTTTTTGATAACACCCAAGAAGTTAATGTTCTCCAGAATATTACAGATAGACCGGCAGACAAAGAAATACTAGGTTCTTAGGGGCTTGGATCCCCCGACTTTTCAGTCTTCTTTTTATAGGTTGGGGGCAGGGAAGTCCAAACTTTTCAAAAAAAAAATTTGGGGGGGGTTAAAAAACTGAAGAAATTTATTTATTTTTCAGGGGGGGGTTATCTTTATATAATAGAGGCAAGGACGTCCAAGCTTTTTTATTTTGGGTGGGGGGGGGGAGAATTAAAAAGCAAAAATTTTGTGGAAGCCAAAATCATTTAGGAGGAGGGAGATAATCACCCCTTTACCCCTCTCCTCTCTTTGTACGACCCTGGTTGGGGGGAGGGGGGATTCTTTGCTCTCAAATGGAAAACATGAACCAAACAAATAATCTGTGCTAACGAGAAGTAAACAATTATGTAATTGTAATGTCATAATTACTTACATTTTTGAAAGAAGCGTAGCTACTCTACAACTGGGGTAAGTCCGTCCGTATGTATGTTAGGGTATGAAAAGTAGCAAGATTTGTCTAATAGTCTAATAGTCACAAACCTCTATCTCTATCTCTTTCTTTTTCTCTATCTCTCTCTTTTTCTCTATCTCTGTCTTTCCATCTTTAATCAAATATATTGTTATTATATAAAAATTCAAAATTTTTAACAAATTAACTAAGTCTATCAATTACGTACGAAAACGTACAAAAAGAATAAAAGAACGAACGGACGAATGGACGAAATAGAAGGCTTAGGTATTTTTGTAATAAAGGAAAAAAAGGTTAAAAGGGATAAAAAAAATTGTTTGTAAAAACATAAACATGTCTAAGAATTCTGGATCTGGTTTAAGAAGCAAAGCTTCTCCATAAATAATCATGTACTTACCTAACTCGGCAAAAGCCTATTACTCTCACGTCAGGTCCAACAACCAAGGATAACTGAATCACCTGGGGGTATTAGTTTAAGCAAAACAAAATAGACTACCAACTCTTTGATTGCACGACTTTTGTTTGGAAGTCCAAACTGTGCATGGCTGGAACCATTTTTGACATCTTTAGTTATGACGCGTTTTTAAGCTGAAATTCGAAAGTAATATTATCAATATGCACATAATCTACGTTTATTCTAAACATGTTTAATATTTCAATTAGTCTGATTCATAGGGTGACAAGGAATAATGTAGCATACCTACAAAAATTAAAGTTTAAAAATGTATATTATAGCAGTTTGACAACCAATTCATGATGCAGCTTTTCTTATACATATGTCTGTCCTGCTTGTTTATTGAATTTTATTATTTGTGGAGCTTCGCTTTTGTGGATAATATAATCCTTCTATTTGATTGTGCATGGTGTACAAGTACAAGTGAGAAAAACTCAGGGATTTTAAGGGATAAGACAATGGACGATAAATAATGTGCAATGATGATAAACAAGATTACCCATAATGTTAAAATTATTGGTTAAAAAGTGTTGACACTTCTAGTTTGAACTAACCAATCAGGATTTTACTAAAGTACCCAACGTTTGAAAGCCAATGAATTTTCATTCCAATGTCTTCTCCCTCCATGGGATAACATCAATCAGACAATAATAATACCAATCAGTAACTACATTAGGATCACATAGATAGTTGGATAGATAGATGGATAGATGAATAGATAGATGGATAGATTGATGAATAGATATATGGATAGATAGATAGATGGATATATATAGATAGATAGATAGATGGATAGATAGATGAATAGATAGATGGATAGATAGATGGATAGATAGATGGATAAATAGATGGATAGATAGATGGATAGATAGATAGATAGATATATGGATAGATTGATGAATAGATATATGGATAGATAGATAGATAGATAGATATATGGATATGGGTGGGTAGATAGAAGGATAGATAGATAGATGGATAGATAAATAGATAGATAGATATATAGATAGATGGATAGATAAATGGATAGATAAATGGATAGATACATGGATAGATACATGGATAGATACATGGATAGATAGAAGAAAAGATAGATAGATATTCAAATAGAAAGAAAGATGGATAGATAGATTCCAATATAAAGTAAAGTTCAAACGTTTCAAAATAAAAATAATCTACAGAAGGGGTAATTTTGTGTATTAAAAATGGGGAATGTACAATGTACATTAATATATCCGTCATTGTCTTATCCCTTTAGATCCCTGCTTATTTATACAAAAAAAATATATATATACAGACAATCAGTAATTATATTATGTGCACTGTCTTGCTTGTAGCAAAGATACTCTACTCTGAGAATTATAGAAATTGCCCCCGGAAACGTAAATGAAAATTATAGAAAGAAGAACCATAGATTAATTTATGTCCCCATTTATGATAAACAAAATTACCCTTCTTTACATTAAAAAAAATTGACATTGCTAGTTTGAATTATAAAATCAAGATTTGATAAAAGTACTCAAAATTTTTCATCTTACGAATGAGAAGGGTTCTTCGGGAACCTATGTAATATACAGTCTAAGTCCCTCCCATCCCCATTAAATCACAAAAAATATATCTTCCTAATATATAGAACTATATTCTGTATTCAGAACTTAATTACAGTTTACTGTTATTATTTTATCCAATAATAGTGGCAACGCGTCTAGAAGCGTCTAGGGAAACTTATTTTCTTTTGTGGGGGGGGGGGGAGGTAATTTACTATTGCGAATGTGAGGAAATCCTTCCCCAAAATTTTAGAAAACCTTCCCTGGATATATAAGAAGCTTCACTGCAAAGGAGAACCATATCGGTTCAGCGGTTAGCAAGATCTTTCGATACAGACAAAAAGGCGTACTACTTTATAATATTTACTAGCGGCTACGCCCCTAGAGGCCTCTAGGGGCACATGAGGAGAGAGTCAAATTTAATATACCAATTTCTTATTTTAAATTTTTAAAGGAAAAGTAAAAAAAAATTGGGAGGGAGGGATTTTTTATTTTTTGGGGGGGTTGGGGGTGTCTCACCCCCTTAAAAAATAGTTATAAACCTTCCCGGGAACTATGAGAAGCTACCCTGTTAAGGAGAACCCGATCGGTTCAGCGATTAGTGAGATCCTTCGGTACAGATACACACACAGACAAACAAACATCCTGTTACTTTAGTATAAGGATATAATAGGATAATATTTTGTTATAACTTCGCTATCTATAAACATATTTGTTTTTGTTGTTATATAATGTGCAATTGTTTATGCGTGTACACAAATAAATAAATAAAATATTATTATTTGTTTATTGAATATGATTTTTCCTCAAACATTCAGCTTTTTAGGTACATATATATATATTTTATAAAGGCTTTTGCATGCATGGATTCTCAGGGACCCAAAGGGATAAGACAATGAACGATAAATTGATACACATCCCCAATGATGATTAATAAAATTAGATAAAAATAATGGCTGAAAAGTTTTGACATTACTTGTTTAGCAACCAACTAATATAAATTCGATAATAGTTATTTCTTTCATCGTATTATAAACGGCTTTCCGCGGATATAGAATGTACAATTATAAGATTAAAACCAGTTTTTGTACATTTTTATATTCGTAGAAAGCTGGATATAATACGATGCTAGACATAGTTGTTTCGTATGGATGAGAACCGGTTCCTATCCACCGGATTCGAATAAATACGAGAATAGTTATTTCTCGTATCGTATTATAAACGGCTTTCCGCGGATATAGAATGTACAATTATAAGATTAAAACTAGTTTTTTTAGCCCCGAGGTGCCGGAGTACATTTCTATATTCGTAGAAAACTGGATATAATACGATGCTAGACATAGTTTTTTCGTATGGATGAGAACCGGTTCCTATCCACCGGATTCGAATAAATACGAGAAAATTACTTAAAGTTTTCTAGCCAACGGTTAATACAACAGTTAAAAACTTTGGGTACCAGTATAATTAATGACTACTCCCTCCCTGATTTAGTTGTAGCCTATGGATGCTAAAAATATGTATTTTCAATCTAAGAATTTTAAATATGGTGCTTATTTGAAAAGCTTTCCTATAATGGTGATATAAACCGGTTCAGTGATTTAGTTAGTTAGAACTTAACAATCAGATTATGATGCTGTGAGTATTGGTGCAAAAAATATGACGTAACAAAAAAATAGCCAATAATGAGAGGCCACTATAAATTTTACCATTGGTCAATACCGGCCTCTCATTGGCTATTTTTTTTGTTACGTCATATTTTTTGCACCAATACTCACAGCATCTCAGATTATTAATTGTATGTTAGTCATGTGAACCTTAAACAAAAAAAATCAGCCGTTTATCTAAATTGGCAGCAGATTCATTGTTCATTTATAATTTTCAGCATTACCGATAGACAGACGGTCCAGGTAAAATAAATACTGGATGCTTATTGGTATAAGAAATTTTTACAAGAAAATTGAGCCGTCTATCTTGAATAGGAGCCGAATAAATAACATATAACCTCAAAGAAACAGTTTATAGTACCTAATAAAAATGAGGGCATACAATTAAAATGACAAATGATTTGACAGTATACATTTTACCATTGGTCAATTACAATGTATACTGACCTATCATTGGTCATTTGTATTGTATAACGTTATTTTTTATAAGACACTTTAAACTGCTTCCTCTTAAAAGTAGCTAACATATTATTTTTATATTTTAGATTGACTGTACAGAAGACATGCATTTATCAGCCATAATTCTTACAGTTCTAGGTAACCTTTTTTTTTGATAGCGCAACTACTCTATAACAAGGATATTACAATACAACTACCATATTAAATGACGCTATTTACTAGTATTTTTTTTTAAAAATTGACTTTAAAGTATCATTTTAGATTAAATTAGGTAAAATTTACAAAATAATTTAGAAGCTCGTTATAGTGCCTATAAAAAAAGATGACGTCATACAATACAAATGACCAATGATACCCCAAAATACAGATTAAATTACCAATCACCAATTTTCATTGACTAATGGTAGGCTAGTATGACGTCATTCTTTTTATAGGCACGCACCATAAAAAGCTATAGTAAATTAACAGTGTGTTCGTCAAATGCTTTGTTAATATCAAGGTGACATTAATTACATTTTATTTTAAAAGATTGTCAATAGAATTTTAATACAGCTAAAACATATAAAAATCATATGTATTCATCCCATAAGGTATTTTGTTTCGTATGTTGTATGTTTATTAGGTCTTATGTCCAATAGTTCTTATTTAAATGTGTTTTTTGTCCAGTAGTTTTTATTTCCATTAGGTCCTGTGTCCATTAAATCGAATTTCACATACACCTGCACTATTAATACCTAAAATTTTGGCAAAGTTTTAAAATTATTTCATAAATATTTTTTTTGCAGGGGGTGCTGGTGTAGTGATGAACTTTCTATTTGTTATGATAATTCTGGTTAAAAGACCTCTAGAACGGTGAGACATTTTTTCCAGGGATCTAAAGAGAGACAGTGGTTGATAAATTCTGTACATTAAAATTATTGGTTGAAACGTTTGAACACTCATCCTATAATAAACCAACTAATCAAAATTCACTAAAGTCCCAAAAGATGTAAAACCGACGAATAAGAAAACGTAATCATAAACTTTGAGGACTAGTGTAATAAACAGCCCATAGTCCGCTGTCTCTCTACATTTTTTATTAATTTTGTTTTACATCATCTCGTATGGGCGAGGCTGCTCTGTTAATGTCACTTAAAAATCAAGTCCAACAACCAACCTTTGGGGGGGTATTAGATAACACACAACCAACCTTTTATTGCAAGTCCTTTGTCTGCAAGCCGTAACTGTGCAATGTAATGAGTTTTGCCTGTTTATAGACCATGACATTCTTTTACTATTTAATGTAGCGCATCTGACATAGCAGCAGTGTGTACAGTTTTTAATGACTCTATTATGACACGGTGTCTCTCTGTATCTCCCTGAATTACTAATACCAATACTGCTAAATGGTCTTTAAATAGCTTCTGGCGTCTAAAGTCAATTTCATGCACGACCCTGAAGTGACGTAAGTACATGCAGCCATACAATTATTAGAGAGTAGATACGCTACTAAAACAATGATAATACCAGGAATCTAAAGGGACAATGCAATGGCCGTTAAATTGATGCAATTCCCCAATGATATACACAAAATTACCCCTTCTGTAGATTAAAATTAGTGACTAAAACACTTAAAGAATCAACCAATGAAAATTCACAAAAGTCCCCAAAGTTGAAAGCCAACAAATAGGAAAGCGTTATTATAAAAGTTTGGGTACTAGTGTATTAAACAGCCTATTGTCCCTCTCTCTCTCTCTTAATAATCCATGGTTTTGTATTCATAATTTATTTTATGTATTGTGTACTGCACCTAAAGAAGAATATTTTATATTATTATTTTGTTTTATTAATTTATTTTATGTATTGTGTACTGCACCTAAAGTAGAATATTTTATATTATTTATTATTGATGCAAACAGTCTGTGTTATTTCTTTTTTTATTCTAGTGGCTCTGACCCTAGCCTTTAGGGGGAATACAATTGGTTAAACTATGTTCTAACTGGATCATTCAAGCCGTTTATGAGATCTGGTTTTTTTATTACAAATAAGAATAATTTGGGGAAGTGTTTTTTAAGAAGCTATATCTCTTTGGGGGTTGGAGGTACCCTTCCCCAAAATAGTTAAAACTTTCCATGGAAAACCAATTATATTCAAGCAATTAGCGAGATCTTATGCTACAAACGGACACACAGTTAATTTCATTTTAGGGTATAATTTCTTATTATTTTATAGTTTTGTTTCTATAATTAAATAATTTTCTCACAAATTTCAAAATTCGCAATAAAAGTTGTGAATTTTTTTAATCAGAGAGGGGAGAATGGGTTGTTTATTACACTAGTCCCCAAAATTTTACAATAACGTTTTCTTATTTTTTATTGTTGGTTTATTAAGTTGAGTGTTCAAGGTTTTAACCAGTAATCTTAATCTACAGAAGGGGTAATTGTCTGTATCATCATAAGCCATTGTCTTATCCCTTTTGATCCCTGCATAAATGTAGTTGTTATTTATCCCTGATTATAATGATGTTTTGCGGAATAGATTTGCAGTCCGGAAATAATTCTAACATCATCATTTGGTAACATCTCTTTTATTGGTGGATGAACCACATTTTAACCCTCCCCCTTAATTGTAATCTTTTTTTATATATCACTAGCAGCTCCGCCTTGGAAGCCTCTAGTGGCATTTTAAAGGGGAAAGGAAGACCCACCTGCCCCCCCCCCCCGTTTTCAATTTAAAATCTTAAAGATAAACGTAAAAATAGTCATTTTTTCAAAAATATGGTTATAAACCTTCCCTGGATCTATAAGATACTACACAGTAAAGGAGAACCGTTTAGCGGTTAATGAGATCCTTCGCAACATTACTAAAAGGTTACTACTTTATATGATAGGATAATTGTTAAGCTTGTATTAGTTTTGGTTAATAAGGTGAGCATAGAAGGGTTTTGGAGGGTTAATTTTTCGTTTTTTTGTTTATTACTTTAGGCTAGGTTATGTTAGGTACTGGGTAGCCCTGCAGGATTAGAGCCCCCCGCAGCGGTTAATATAGAAAACTATTCCTTCACCTCCCCTAATTTTAATAATAAAGGGGGTTATAATTACTCATTTGGTAAAAGGACAAAGTGTCTCAAAAAATCTGCCATGTAACGTCATAATAATGAGGGAGATTAGAGGAGAAGTGGGAAAGAAAACCCTTTAAAAATGTGGATAATCCCTCATTTTTATGACGTCACATGGCTGATTTTTAGACACTTTGTCCAGTTACCTCATTTTGCAATGTGGGAAACCCCCGGCAAGCTCTATTAGTGGCTAGAAACAAGTTTGGTTTAGGTTGTTTGGGTGGGGGAGAGGGGGGTATGAATGATCCACTGTACGGTTAGAGGGATGTTACACATGTCATTTATCATTATCATTGGAATGTTTTTGTTGTTTTTCATCCGAAATTGTTTTTTTTTCTGGTTTATCTATCTATCCATTAATCTATCTATCCATTTATCTATCTATCCATTTATCTATCAATGATTTATCTATCTATCTATTCATTTAACTATGCATTTATATATCTATCCATTTATCTCTCTATCCATTTATCTATCCATTCATTTATCTATCTATCCATTTATCTATCAATGATTTATCTATCTATCTATTCATTTAACTATGTATATATATATTTATACATTCATCTATTCATTAATTTATCTATCTATTAACTTATTTATCTATACATTTACTTTTTATAAATTTAACTATCCATTTATCTATCAATGTAGCTCTTTATAGAGCCTATAAAAAATAGCGTTATACAATACAAAGGACCTATTCACAGACTAAATTAGCAATGGAAGGTCAGTATACATTTTCATTGACTAATAGTAGGCCAATATTACGTCATTCTTGATAGGCACTATCTATCTATTTATCTATCTATTTACTGTCTATTAATTTAACTAATTGTTTGTCTATCTATCCATTTATATATCTATCATTTATCTACCTATCCATTTACCATCTATCCAGTGTTTCATATATCTATTAATTTATCTATCTATATATCAATTCATCTATCTGTTTGTCTATCTATCAATCTATCTATTCACCGCCTTAAAAAGAGTGTTTTAATTTGTTGTAAAAAATGCATTTAGTTTGACAGCGTTGTAAATTTTCCTACCACTAATATAAACAAGGATGATAATATCCACAAGTAGCCTGGTCCTATATTTAGTTATAAATTTCCCTACCACTAATATAAACAAGGATGATAATATCCACAAGTAGCCTGGTCCTATATTTAGTTATAAATTTCCCTACCACTAATATAAACAAGGATGATAATATCCACAAGTAGCCTGGTCCTATATTTAGTTATAAATTTCCCTACCACTAATATAAACAAGGATGATAATATCCACAAGTAGCCTGGTCCTATATTTAGTTATAAATTTCCCTACCACTAATATAAACAAGGATGATAATATCCACAAGTAGCCTGGTCCTATATTTAGTTATAAATTTCCCTACCACTAATATAAACAAGGATGATAATATCCACAAGTAGCCTGGTCCTATATTTAGTTATAAATTTCCCTACCACTAATATAAACAAGGATGATAATATCCACAAGTAGCCTGGTCCTATATTTAGTTATAAATTTCCCTACCACTAATATAAACAAGGATGATAATATCCACAAGTAGCCTGGTCCTATATTTAGTTATAAATTTCCCTACCACTAATATAAACAAGGATGATAATATCCACAAGTAGCCTGGTCCTATATTTAGTTATAAATTTCCCTACTACTAATATAAACAAGGATGATAATATCCACAAGTAGCCTGGTCCTATATTTAGTTATAAATTTCCCTACCACTAATATAAACAAGGATGATAATATCCACAAGTAGCCTGGCCCTGTATTTAGTTATAAATTTCCCTACCACTAATATAAACAAGGATGATAATATCCACAAGTAGCCTGGCCCTATATTTAGTTATAAATTCCCTACCACAAATATAAACAAGGATGATAATATCCACAAATAGCCTGGCCCTATATTTAGTTATAAATTTCCCTACCACTAATATAAACAAGGATGATAATATCCACAAATAGCCTGGCCCTATATTTATTAATTTCCTTACCACTAATATAAAGAAGGATGACAATATTCACAAGTAGCCTGGTCCTATATTTAGTTATAAATTTCCCTACCACTAATATAAACAAGGATGATAATAACCACAAATAGCCTGGCCCTATATTTATTAATTTCCTTACCACTAATATAAAGAAGGATGACAATATTCACAAGTAGCCTGGTCCTATATTTAGTTATAAATTTCCCTACCACTAATATAAACAAGGATGATAATAACCACAAATAGCCTGGCCCTATATTTATTAATTTCCTTACCACTAATATAAAGAAGGATGACAATATTCACAAGTAGCCTGGTCCTATATTTAGTTATAAATTTCCCTACCACTAATATAAACAAGGATGATAATAACCACAAATAGCCTGGCCCTATATTTATTAATTTCCTTACCACTAATATAAAGAAGGATGACAATATTCACAAGTAGCCTGGTCCTATATTTAGTTATAAATTTCCCTACCACTAATATAAACAAGGATGATAATAACCACAAATAGCCTGGCCCTATATTTATTAATTTCCTTACCACTAATATAAAGAAGGATGACAATATTCACAAGTAGCCTGGTCCTATATTTAGTTATAAATTTCCCTACCACTAATATAAACAAGGATGATAATAACCACAAATAGCCTGGCCCTATATTTAGTTATAACTTCCCTACCACTAATATATACAAGGATAATAATATTCACAAGTAGCATGGCTCTATATTTAGTTATAAATTTCCCTACCACTAATATAAACAAGGATGATAATATCCACAAATAGCCTGGCCCTATATTTATTAATTTCCTTACCACTAATATAAAGAAGGATGACAATATTCACAAGTAGCCTGGTCCTATATTTAGTTATAAATTTCCCTACCACTAATATAAACAAGGATGATAATATCCACAAATAGCCTGGCCCTATATTTATTAATTTCCTTACCACTAATATAAAGAAGGATGACAATATTCACAAGTAGCCTGGTCCTATATTTAGTTATAAATTTCCCTACCACTAATATAAACAAGGATGATAATAACCACAAATAGCCTGGCCCTATATTTATTAATTTCCTTACCACTAATATAAAGAAGGATGACAATATTCACAAGTAGCCTGGTCCTATATTTAGTTATAAATTTCCCTACCACTAATATAAACAAGGATGATAATAACCACAAATAGCCTGGCCCTATATTTATTAATTTCCTTACCACTAATATAAAGAAGGATGACAATATTCACAAGTAGCCTGGTCCTATATTTAGTTATAAATTTCCCTACCACTAATATAAACAAGGATGATAATAACCACAAATAGCCTGGCCCTATATTTAGTTATAACTTCCCTACCACTAATATAAACAAGGATGATAATAACCACAAATAGCCTGGCCCTATATTTAGTTATAACTTCCCTACCACTAATATATACAAGGATAATAATATTCACAAGTAGCATGGCTCTATATTTAGTTATAAATTTCCCCACCACTAAAATAAAATACTAACAAAGCTAAGTAAGAATATTGAATTTTAACTAACATACTTACTTCATTTATACTGAAATACAGACGTACTGAAATGCCCTTTTTATAGATTAACTACGCTAAAAACAAGTTTACAAGCTTTTAGGGAAGTTTAGTATAAGTTATGAGATATGACCCAAAAGAAAAAATAACTCCTCCCCCCAAATAAAAAAAAGGTTACGTTGCGGAAAAAGCACCTAGATGCTTGGGGTGAAGCTGTGTGTTCTTATATAAAATTTTAAAAGAAACTATTTAAATATTTATGGCAGAGAAGAGCAGTTTATGGAAATTTACTTTCAACAGAAAGTAGACCAAACCATGAAGGGGATTATTAAACAAGTCCCCAAAATTTTATAATATCGTTTTCTTATTCGTTAGCTGAACAACTTTGAAGACTTTGAAATTTTATTATTTGGATGATTAAGTTGTTTGTTCAAACGTTACAACCACTAATTATAATCTACAGAAGGGGTAAATTTGTGTATCATCATTGAAGATGTACATTAATTGATCAGCCATTGTCTTATTCCTTAAAGGCCCTGCATTAAATTGCTCTAAGACAGGATTCTTAATATTGTCAATGGTATACTTACTTATCCTAGGAATCAATATTTCAAAAAATCAAGTGTTGAGGAACATAATATCATATAATAGATTGTTGTCAAAAAAAAAGCTAAAAATTCATAAATTTTAAAACAGACGTACGGACTTTATAGTTACTATTATAGAAATGCTATGATTTCTGAATGTTGAATATCCGACGGACATACAGACGGACGGACTGACAGACAGTAATATTTGACATAATATCATTTGACATAAATTCATTTCACATAAAACATTTGGCATAAAATCACTTCACATAAAGGTACATTTGACATAAAAACATTTGCCATTAAGGTACAATTCACATAAAAACGTTTCACATAAAGGTACATTTGACATAAAGGTACATTTAACATAAAGGTACATTTGACATAAAAGTACACTTGGCATAAAACGTTTCACATAAAGATACATTTCAAAGTATACCCGAGGTTGTCATTTTTTTCCCCGAGCATGGCAACCGGTGAACAGAATCTCAGTTCTGCACCACAAGCCTTGCACGACTGAAGTTCCCATTTCTATACAGTCATATTTATATGAAAATATTTTTAGAAGATTTTTGAATTTTTTTTTGAAGATTTTCCCCAAGGTAATTTTGCTTTCTTTTAATAATAATTAAAAATTTCTAAAATCTTCAAAAAAAAAAATTCAAAAATCTTCTAAAAATATTTTCATATAAATATGACTGTATAGACATGGGAACTTCAGTCGTGCAAGGCTTGTGGTGCAGAACTGAGATTCTGTTCACCGGTTGCCATGCTCGGGGAAAAAATAATACTAGGAAATAAATGAGATACCAGGGAAAAAAATGACTACCTCAGGGAGAAAAAAAGAATATTTACATCCACTATTTAAGGGGTTATTTATATGGGAATGTACCTTTATGTCAAATGTACCTTTATGTCAAGTGTACCTTTATGTGAGATGTACCTTTATGTCAAATGTACCTTTATGTCAAGTGTACCTTTATGCTAAATGTACCTTTATGTCAAGTGTACCTTTATGTGAAATGTACCTTTATGTCAAGTGTACCTTAATGTGAAATGTACCTTTATGCCAAATGTACCTTTATGTGAAATGATTTTATGTAAAACGTTTTTATGTCAAATGTACCTTTATGTCAAATGAGTTTATGTCAAATGATACTTTATGTGAAACGTTTTATGTGAAATGAATTTATGTGAAGTGATTTTATGTCAAATATTACTGATCCGACAGACAGAACAACTCTCAATGTAGAAAAGCCTGTGATATGGAGGGGGTTTAGTGGTCCACACGTCGGTATGGGGGGTTATACCAAGTTTATTTCTCGCATCAATCCAAAAACAAATATTTATTTCACGTCGGGTAGAAAATCAAAAAACAAATTATATTTTACTCTGGAATGTTAAGAAATAAGACAATAGAAGATAAATTGGTGTACACCCCCAATGTTGTTTTTTATAAACAATATTTCCCCTTCAATGGCTTAAATTGTTTGTTGAAATGTTTTGCTATTGCTAGTTTGAGCCAATAAAGCGCCCAAAGTTTTTGATTCAACGAATGAGAGAACGTGATAATTAAACTTTGGGTACTAGTATAATTTACTGTCTATTGTTCCCTCTCTTCCTGCTTTGACTAGGGTTTTCATTAATAGCTTCATTTGATGACTTTAAGTTTTAATGGTGTCCTCATTTTAAATGATCATTTTAAGTATTTTTGTTGTTGATTATAATATTACGTTTTTTCTTACATTCTTAAACAAATATTTTTTTTCTCGTATTCATTCGAATCCGGTGGATAGGAACCGGTTCTCATCCATACGAAAAAACCATGTCTAGCATCGTATTATATCCAGCTTTCTACGAATATAAAAATGTACAATCATAAGATTAAAACCAGTTTTTTTAGCCGGTGCCTTTGGCACCTCGGGGCTAAAAAAACTAGTTTTAATCTTATAACTGTACATTTTATATCCGCGGAAAGCCGTTTATAATACGATGCGAGAAATAACTATTACTAATTTTTCAAAGTTGTTTGCCTTAAGCAATATTTAAGTGGGAGTGGTCATAAATAGTGTAAAACCTATTCTAGTCAACGTCTGTTTACGAGATCATTTGAGACACATACTAACAACTTTCTACTTCATTTAAAAGATATGCCATGGGGGTGTGGTGGGAGGAGTATATAAGTTCCACTAGGGGCTTGTAGGAAAAATGACGGGGCTAATTAATAAGAAAGGTTAGATAGGACAAAGATAATTTCATTCAGTAATAATAACCAGAGAGAGAGAGAGGGGGGGGACAATGGGTTGTTTATTACACTAGTCCCCAAAGTTTTATAACAACGTTTTCTTATTCTTTGGCTTATCAACTTTGGGGACTTTATTGAGTTTCGATTGGTTGTTTCTTAAAGTTAAGTTTTCAAACGTTTCAATCGCCAATTGTAATGTACAGAAGGGGTAATTTTGTGTATCATCATGGGGGATGTACACTAATCTATCGGCCATTGTCTTATCCCTTTAGATCCCTGAATAATAACAACAAACAGCATACTCTTTGTTTTATAATTCAATTATTTAACAAGAGCCCAAAATATTGGGCTTATTTAATTTTGACAAACTTTATTAGTTTTGTTTATTTTGTTCATTAAACAAGAACAATTATGTTCAGTCACTCGCAGATATTTTAAAAGATAAATATTTAGAAATAGTCTAACACTCATAGACAATAAATATCATGATACGTTAACACTGTGTTATATGTACAAAGATATAAAAGTAAAAGGATCCGTGTATACTAAAAGATCTTGCTTACCGCTGAACCGATTTGGGTCTCCTTTACAGTGTAGCTACTCAAGGTTTTTAACTATTTTGGAAAGATGCCGTTAGCCCCCTCCCCAAAAAAAATATCTAAGAAAAATAATAATATTTAAATACAATTACATTAAATAAGGCAAAAATTTTCTTTAGAATAAGATATTTCATTTAGTTTTTGTTTGCTTTGTAAATAATCTGTCAACCTTTTACTTTTTTCTACTATATCTTGTATTCCGTGGAAACATAAACAGCACTAGCTGAATTAAAACTTTTTTCAGTAATGTTAACTAATACAATCTTAACACTATATATGTTATGTTTATGAAATTATTTATTATTTAGAGATTGGCAAAAACATATTTAAAATATTGTATTATGATTTTGACGATTCTATATTTTTTTCGAGAAGTGATGTCACACTCCTATTTATCACTTGAAAATGAGTTTAAAACATGAAAAGAACAAAGGGATCTTAACCCATTAATGACAATAGGGTCTTAAACGACGCACAAATTCAAACCTATACTATCACTCTATTTTTTAATCCTGTCCTTTTTAAATGTTTGTAAATAACTGAATAGAGCTTCAAGTTTTGTCCTCTACATTGCTTGGCCTCTCACTTAATTCGATGGCCAGATGAAATCATATTTTCATGGCAGAGGTGGAAAAAATAGGAAAAAATTTCCACACCAGGTCTAACTTTTTTCTTTTAAAGAATTAAAACATACTTTTTTATAATTAATTATAGCATTTGTTATATATTTTTAGTTTCTGCTAAGTTTTCTTTAATTTTAGTTAGTTTACATACTTTTTTTTGATAAATTGTTGTGCGTCGTATTCGACGCATTCGGACTAATCATTTTAGCCATTGCGTCCTTTTTGACCTTATAGGACTAATCATTTTAGGATTTTACTGTATAATCTCCTAGAATGTACTAGTTGCTACGCCCCTAACCTTTAGGACGTGTTGGGGATGTCAGGAAAATAGCCTAAAACCATCCCAAGGTATTTATAAAGCTTCCCTGATAAGTAAAACCAATTCAGACCTTCAATTTCTGTAATCTTTGGCTTGAGCCAAAAAACCTTACTACTTTATAGTATGGAATACAAACAAGCAGCGGCTACGCCCCTAGAGGCATCTAGGGCCCCTTAGATTGCAGGGGGAGTCAAATCCCCTCTTTCAATTACAATTTTTTTAAGAAAAAGTTTTTTTTTTTTATTTTGTTTTTTTTTATTTTCTAGGGATGATTTCTCTTAAGGGATGGTGGTGGTACCCTCCTTCAAAATAGTTATAAACCTTACCAGGACCTAGTAGAAGCTACCATGTAACGGAGCACCATATAGGTTCAGTGGTTAGCAAGGTCCTTTGGTACACACACAAAGACATACAATAACATGTTACTTTATTTTAAGAATATAAAAGTAGTAGCGCAGATAATCTACAACTAGGGTCTGTCTAGCTGTACGTCCACCTGTCTGTATTTCCATAATTGCATCCAAATAAATAATAGCTACCTTACAACTAGGGAATGTATGTATGTCTGTCTATATATCCAAAATTACAACCAAAGACTGTAAATATGTTTATACTTCCGTAATTTTTATTGCAGCCTAGCTGTTAATATATTCATAAAAATAGCGCAAATACTCTACAATTATGGTCTGTACATCCGTCCGCCTGTATATATATAATTGCATCCAAATAATTAACAACTACGCTACAACTAAGAAATGTATTGGTTAGGGATCTAAAATAGTAAGTCAATGGCCGATAAATTGATGTACTTTCTCAGGGATATTATACCATAAAATCTTTCTGTAGATTACATTTGGTTGAAACATTTGGACACTTAATAAACCAACCAATCAAAATACAAATACAATTCCCCACAGTTGGTAAGACAACAAATAAGAAAAAGTTATTATAAAACTTTAAGGATTAACAGGGACTGGGGGGGGGGGGTTGAGGGATTGTCATGTATTGGGTTGTTCAATATAATTGTCGACAAAATCATATTTCTTTGCTAAACATTGTAATAAAGTGAAAGGGTATCTATCTGTGTATCTGCTTAACTGATATGCTTCTTTTTTTTCTTTGTAGCTTCTCATAGGTACTAGGAAGGTTTACAACTATTTTTGGGGAGGTTACCTCCACCCTCCAAAGAGAAATCGCCCCTTGAAAAAGACCCCCCAACACAAGAAAAAATAGAATTAACTTAATGAAATTAATTCTTTTTAAATAAAAAATATTGTTGTTGAATTCAATGACCTCTCCCCATCTCAAGTGCTCCTAAAGGCCTCTAGGGGCGTAGCCACTAGTACTAAATAATTATATTCTGAATTGTTTCATACAGACGAATGGACGTACAGACAGGCACTGATTGTAGAGTATCTGTGTTATGTATCCTTTTAATAAAGTAACAGGATATACTTTCTACATGTGTCTGTGTGTTGTGTACCAAGGGATCTCACTAACCACTGAACCGATATGGTTCTCCTTTACATGGTAGCTTCTCATAGAACCTGGTAAGGTTTATAAATATTTTGGGGGAGAGTACCACCACCCTCCAAAGAGAAATCGCCACTTAAAAAAGACCCCCAACACAAGAAAAAATAGAATGAACTTAATGAAATTAATTCTTTTTAAATCTAAAATAAAAAAATATTGTTGTAGAATTCAATGACCTCTCCCCATCTCAAGTGCCCCTAAAGGCCTCTAGGGGCGTAGCCACTAGTACCAAATAATTATATTCTGAGCTCGATCTTTAAATCGTTTATAGGTGATTTAAACCGGGGCGATTCATTTGGCGCACCATCAAATTATTAATATCAATCTTTAAATCGAATTTGCATGGGCGATTTGAATCGGGCAGTGGCGCGGGCCCGGCGCGGCAACGCCACTCACCGAGTGGCATTGCCGGTTTAAATCGGGGTGATTTATTTAATAAATAAATATTTTTTTTTAATTACTTTAATATTTTATTGCAAAACTATTGTGAAAACATTTTTATAGTTATTTTTAAAATAAATTATATATTAATGTTTTATATAAAATACCATGCTGACACGGAATTTTACATAAAATGCCTTACTGACATGGCTTATGTAATAAAGTATGTAATCTTTTAAATATCAATGTTTTATAGGCGCGCTGTGGCTAACCACCAGCGCACCTACAAATCACCTCTGAATCGCCCCGATTCAGCGCACTATAAAAACGATTTAAAGATCCAGCTCTGAATTGTTTTATACAGACGAATGGACGTACAGACAGACACTGATTGTAGAGTATCTGTGTTATGTATCCTTTTAATAAAGTAACAGGATCTAAATACATTCTACATACATGTGTCTGTGTGTACTAAGGGATCTCACTAACCACTGAACCGATATGGTTCTCCTTTACATTTTAGCTTCTCATAGGACAGGGTAAGGTTTATAACTATTTTGGGGGAGAGTACCACAACCGCTCTAGAAGAAATCACCCCTAGAAAATAATAAACCCCTCTCATTATTTTTTAAAAAATTTTCTTTAAAAACTGTGATTGAAAAAGGGGGTTTGACTCCCCCCAAACCCAAGGGTCCCTGGATGCCTCTAGGGGCGAAGCGGCTGCTAGTATAGTGTTCCATACCATAAAGTAGTAAGGTTTTTGTCTGAAGCTAAAGATTATAGAAATTTCGGGTCTGAACTGGTTTTACTTATCAGGAAAGCTTTATAAATATCTTTATATGGTTTTATGCTATTTTTCTGACATTCCCCACCCAACCTGGAGGTTAGGGGCGAAGCAACTAATAGATTATACAGTAAAAGCCTAAGATGATTAGTCCGATATGGTACATAATAGACGCATGGGAAAAATGATTAGTCCGAATGCGTCGGAAACGACGCAAAAAAAAAACTTCTTTGGTATGCCACAAATCAAAAAATCTAAAAATACAAATGTCTTACAATCCCTTAAGGAAGCTGTGTTTAAAATTTCAAGTGATTCTGACGACAGGGGGGAAGTTCGGCACTAATGGGTTAAGGAATAAATTTTATGTTCAACCCAAAGTATAATTAATAATTACTGGTTAAAATTATTAGTTGAAATGTATTCATGCATAAAGTTTGAAATAACAAATCAAGATAAAAGTACCCAAAGTTTTAATTTAACTAATGAGGTACCAGTGTAAAATACAGTCTAAGTAAGATCCCTCCAACCCTTATAAAACCACATAAATTATATCTTGATGTACAACCCAAAGTGTGATTAACAATATTACTTGATAAAATATTGGTATAAAAGTGTTGATGTGTAATTTTCCTTTAGGTATTTACGGTAATTTCAAACTCACATTTAGTTGGTTAACTTATGTTTAATTTGAACAGGTATTTACAGTGATTCAAACTAACATTCCGGAGAGAAGTGTTGTTGAGTTATAAATAACTAGTTAGGTTTTTACAGTGATTTCAAACTCACATTCCGGAGAGAAGTGTTGTTGAGTTAAAACTAACTAGTTGGTTTTTACAGTGATTTCAAACTCACATTCCTGAGAGAAGTGTTGTTGAGTTATAAATAACTAGTTGGTTAACTAATGTTTACACAGAAACTTTAGAACTTCTTCCATGGATTTATAATTACTTGGATATTACACTCGATTTTCATGTTCTTTAATAAAGTGAAGTCTGTAGCAGGCTAAAATAACGCTCTCCCCCATCCCCCTTATTTACCTCATCCCGTCCCCTCATACTGAATAAACGGCCCGATCAATAAAAGCAAGGGGAAATTGCAACCTAAATTGACGACAATTTTTCTCCTGTATTAACATTTCACGTATATTCTACATCCATTACTTCTTATACGAAGTTTGTTGTACATTGTACAAGGTTATTACTTTTTAAAAGATAATACCATAAATTTCATTTGAAAAGGTGATATCTGTAACTTTTATACATATTGGCACTTAAAACCTTGTAACTATTTTGTAGGTATAATGGGTTCTAAAATAATATCCCTATTTATATGTAAAAAAGTCATCAAGTATTCGGTTAGTCCACCAATTAAAAAAAATAAATGCTCTCTCTCTCTCTCTTCATTTCTATTAAATAGTGATTCCTATCACTTTTAGGCACAATGGTACTTTGTTAAAATGGCATTTCCTCCTTTTAAGTACTAGAGTATTATATCTTTAATAATTTCTTTAAAGACAAATGCCTTTGCAAAAAAGCAGTTGAACCACCATGAATTTAACATTTTTACAATTTTTCAGCTTCAAAATGTTAATTTTAGTTGTTTGATTTGTTAAGACTCTCAATATTGGATGTTGTCATTGTATGTAAACAGTGTATGCATAAATAGCAGAGATCTAAAGGGATAAGACAATGGCCGATAAATTGATGTACATCCCCAATGATGATACACAAAGTAACCCCTTCTTTAGATTGTAATAAATGGTTTAAATGTTTGAACACTCTTTACAAACAATCAAAATTGATTAAAAGTCCCTAAAGTTGTTAAAAAAACTAATAGTAAACAGTATTATAAAACTATGGGGACTAAAAGTGTGATAAACAGCTTAATGTCCCCTCCCTCTCTGATAAAAAGTAAGAAAATATATGTATAGGAGGATAATGTTTACATATGCAGATAGAAGATAAATATAAGAACTAAAGTATAATATATAAAAAAGAAAAAAAAACAGTAATTTTTTCGCCTATTTCCATAAAGTTGTGTCTTATAGTGTTTGCGTTTAGTCAAATGTGCTTATTAAGTCAAACTAATCTTAATTATTAATATTACATATATATTTGATCAAAGTTAAGAACAGTTTGACCTAATAAGCGCATTTGACTAAATGATAACACACATCTTTACGGAAAACAAGCAAAAAAATACCTTTTTTCTTAAATTGACATCTTTATTAAATTAAGTCAGCAAATTGTACCATTTGAAACTAAATAAACCGCCTAAATAAACAAGTTTTTAAGTAAGAAGGACAACTCATAATTGTAAAGTAGAATTGCTAATAAAGTTCTTAGAAATTATTAGAAATTCTCACAATCAATATAAGTATTAAGAAGGTACTTCTTCTCGAGTGCCAAGCGAGCAAAGAAACACCCTTCCATTTATATTGAAATAAATAGAAATGAGAGGGGTTTTTATTCATTCTATTGTCTAACCCCTGTTGGGTGTCTAAGCCCTGCAGGGTCAGAACATGCGGTGCCCTTTACCAAAAATAACCTAACCTAACCCAAAGAAAACATAAGAAAACTAACGTCTAACTTTATTTGGATCTATTTCAAAATAAGGGCGTGTGGGGTGGTTCTGTGCTCTGCTAGGCACTTAGTGCAATGATCTTATAAAAAATAGAATAATTATTTGAAAGAAAGTCGGGAAGACATATGTCCAGTATTTCAGTATGCAAGTTTAAAAGGTACAAGTAAGAGAGTATTAAGGTGTATTAAGTTGAGTGTTCAAACGTTTCAACGACTAATTCTAATCTAAAGAAGTTATTGTAAAACTTTGGGGACTAGTGTATTAAACAGCTCATTGTCTCCTCTCTCTTTCTCTCTCTGGACAAAGCTACGTACGGTTGGATGGCAGTTTGACTTGTGTTGCAACACAGAATAAAATATAATTACAAAGATTAATTGATTTCTCTATCTTTAATCAGAGATAAAGGGATTGGATAATGAACGATTGATTAAACTTAATCATAATTTTAATTACTTCATCAAATTTTGCCCTGAAAGTCAGAATACATTGTAAGTTAGATTGTCCTCTAACAATATTATGCTACCCATTACAGTAAAACACTAGAGGGGGGGAAGGGGTTAAATAACTTTATCTCCCCATCGCCACGACCTGGTGCCAATTGGGTCTTTGAAAATCACCTGTAATGAGGGAGTGATGTATCTATACAAAAGGTATATAAGGTTCGGGAAGAAGATTAGTTCATGTTTTCTATTTTCCTTGGGATAGTTATGCAAAAACCAAATTGATTTACTTCCCCCAATGATTATCAACAAAATTACCTCTTCTGACAAATCAAATAAATGGTTGAAATGTTTGGACGCTACTAGATTGGAACTAAACATTCAAAATTTTATAAAAGTACCCAAAGTATGTGACCCAATGAATAGCTATAAAACTTTAGTACTAGTGTAATTTACAGTCTAATGTCTCCTCCCTTCCTGCTATTTTTCTCTTTAATTTTTAAAGAATTTTTTTTTTGCTTATTCTATATTAGGTTAGGTTAAGTAAAGATAAGAACAGCCCTTTAGGGTTAGTACATTTAGGGGATAAGAAAATAAATATGAAGGAGGGGGTTGGGGGGTCAAAAGCACTAAATATGAAAAATAAACTCTTCTGTACATTTCTTAACAAAAAAATGTAACCTAGTGTTGCTGCGCTGTTTTTGGATACATAATTATCCTTTTTAGACATTAATCAATTTCTTAATTATTCTTATAATTACATTATATTTATATATATGGTGTTTTTCATCAATATAAAAAGAGTAACAAGTTAGATCAATCGGGGAGGGAGGGGACATTGGAAAGTTTTCTTATTAGTTGGTTTAACAACTTTGGGGACTTTTATTGAATTAAAGTTGGTTGGTTCATTAAGTTGACTGTCCAAACAATAAATCTACAATCGGGGTAGTTTTGTGTATCATCATTGGGTATGTACATATATTTATCGGCCATTGTCTTATCTATCTATCTATATTATCTATTTAGATGGAGCCAGGGGCTAATAATCCACCAAGCATTGATAGACTATGCAAGATTATCTATCTATCTATCTATATTATCTATTTAGATGGAGCCAGGGGCTAATAATCCACCAAGTATTGATAGACTATGCATGATTATCTATCTATCTATCTATATTATCTATTTAGGTGGAGTCAGGGGCTAATAATCCACCAAGTATTGATAGACTGTGCAAGATTATCTATCTATCTATATTATCTATTTAGGTGGAGTCAGGGGCTAATAATCCACCAAGCATTGATAGACTGTGCAAGATTATCTATCTATCTATATTATCTATTTAGGTGGAGTCAGGGGCTAATAATCCACCAAGTATTGATAGACTATGCAAGATTTTCTATCTATCTATATTATCTATTTAGGTGGAGTCAGGGGCTAATAATCCACCAAGTATTGATAGACTATGCAAGATTTTCTATCTATCTATATTATCTATTTGGATGGAGTCAGGGGCTAATAATCCACCAAGTATTGATAGACTGTGCAAGATTATCTATCTATCTATATTATTATCTATTTAGATGGAGCCAGGGGCTAATAATCCACCAAGCATTGATAGACTATGCAAGATTATCTATCTATCTATCTATATTATCTATTTAGGTGGAGCCAGGGGCTAATAATCCACCAAGCATTGATAGACTGTGCAAGGGCAGCCATTCTTCTACCTATGGCCAGGAAATTAAAGCATTATAATAAAGTTAAACAAATTATACAAAAGTACAAACAGTCAATTCATATTTTTTGAAACATTAAAAAAAAGGATTTTTTTATAAACATAGCTACTTCTAATTGTTTTAAAATAACCCTAAAAAACTTGAGGAACATACCCATTTTTGGTAAATTTTTATGTAACTGTACAAAGTGTCTAAAAAATCAGCCATCTCTTTTTTATGGGTTTTCTTTCCCACTTCTCCTCTCATCTCCCTCATTTTTATGATGTCACATGGCTGATTTTTTAGACACTTTGTTTAGTTACAATTTTTATAGTGCTTTTAATATTTTCCAGATCCATATTTAATTGTCAAGCCATATCAAAGTGTTCTCTAGTTGAAACTACTTTTCTATTATTAGTTACAGTTTCTACAGTAAGTATATACCTATTTTTAGTAGCGAAGCTACTCTATAATTTACTGTGTCTGTCCGTATGTCCGTAAGAAACGTTATGGGGGAAACGTGAATTTCTCAGCTCCTATAAAAGACAGACGGCTGAAACTTCTTGTCAACATTCTTATTTATATGGAGCATCATTTAGTATAACTCTTTGGCTAATACAACTTTTCTATTACTAGTTTCTAAATTATGTATATTCATTTTCTGTCCTATTAAATTCTGTCTGTCTATCTATCTATCTATATTTTCATGCCAGTCTTTATATTTATCTGTATATCTGTCTGTCCATCTATATACCAGTCATAACTCTTTTGTATGAAGGTATTAAATATTATTTAATCTCCATGTCCAATATGTATAGAAATGCAGTTTTTATAACTTTTTTCATAAGAAATATGATCTAAATACTGTATGTACTGTCTAATTTGGACCAGGGAAGGAGTAGACATTGGTCTGTTTATTACACACTAGTCCCCAAGGTTTTTTAAGAACATTTTCTTTTTAGTTTGAACTACTTTGGGAACTTTTATAGAATTTTGATTGGTTTGTACATCAAGTTGAGTGTCTCTGTACAAATATTTCAACCACTAATTGTAATTTACAGAAGTGGTAGTTTTTTTGTGTATCATAATTGCAAATGTACATTAGTTTATCAGCCGTTGTCTTATCCCTTTAGATCCCTGAATTTCAACTATAGACAATAAAATGCCGTTGTCTTATTATCTTACGCAGTCATTATACACTTTCCAGGAATGTAAAGGGATAAGACAATGGCAGATAAATTAAAGTACAACACCAATCATGATACACAAATTTATCCCTTTTGTAGATTACAATTAGTGAATGAAACGTTTGGACACCCAAATTAATAAAACAACAAATCAAAATTCATTTATAGAACCACCAAAGTTGTTGTGCCAACGAATAAGAAAGCGTTATTATTATAAAACTTTGGGAACTAGTGTAACACACAGCCCAATGTCCCCTCCCTCCCTGTTCACATCCACATACTATAATTGCAGTACTGCATATTTATGCTAATGTATATAACAGAAAAACTAGAAATAATGGAAAATTTAAAGAAGATTACCGCATCAAACGCGCTAAATAAGTCAAACTGTTCTTATTTTGACTAAATGTATACTATGGAATGGCGATAAATATGATCAGTTTGACTTAATAAGCACATTCGACTAACACTAAAACAAAACTTTACGGAGAACAGGAGTAAAAACTTCTCTTTTTGTCTTGGTAAACTCGAGGTGTAAACTTGTTTCATTGGAAGTAACAAGGAACCAGGATTACGACAAACAGTTCTAAGTGAAAAATTTCCCAATAAACAAATCATTCTTGTGTCTTAAAACTCAGCCATGTAACGTCAAAAAAATGAGGGATTATCCATCTCTTTTATAGGGGTTTTCTTTCCCACTTCTTCTCTCATCCCTTATTCTTATGACGTCACGTGGCTGATTTTTTTAGACACTTTGTAAAGCTTCCACAAAACGTGTTTAAACGCTTCTAAAATATCCAAAGTTCAGCAATTTCAAATTGAATTAATTTGCTGAATCACGACCCCTAGAAAGTGTCTAATTAAACAGAAAGTACATATGTAAAGAGGAGAAAAACAATAAAATTGGGTTGGAAGAATCGTAGTACCATGTCCATGCAAGTATGTTAAAGCACATATTGTATAATATTTAAGAAACATGCGTAATCCATATATATGAATACAGCATACGTGGATATTATGAAAGATTCTCGCATACTCCCATAAAGCTATTTTAATGATACCTCAATACCAATGACCATGAAGGTACGTATTGACCAATAATTGAGGACTATATTAGTAACCTAAATCGACAAAAAATTTGAACCAAATGAGTCAAAGTTTTAAATTTTTATTTTTTTCAGGTAAATCTACTCACAGTGATTCTAAACGACGCGCCAGTCGTACCAGAGGTATGTCATTTTAAATCTCATAAAGTGCGCAATTTAAAATTGCGACACGCTGTGCTTTTACTCTCAAAAAGATTTTTATTTTAAATTACAAAACTTTTGAAATGTGCTCTCATTTTTTTTTTTAAAGTACAAATCTTTGAATCCTTTATTTAATATTACACTTTTACAAACTTTGCTATACTCAAAAAATGCGCCCTTTAAAAATTACAACACATTTAAAGTACAATTATGTTACTAAATAAATATTCTAATGCTCGGTTTATCTCAATTTGATTTTTATTGGCTCACTGACACAATCTCAACCTTTTTTATATGTTTTTGTGTCATAAACAACTAGATTTGGATGATTTAAATTATTGTTGCTTAAAATTTTGTTCTTTTATCTTTATGTATCCTTTATTTGTAAACAAAATTGGGTATAGTCCCTTTTGTGACAACGCCTCATAAGTTGTGTTTTGTTGTATTTTAACAGTAGCTTTTAATAGGTTATTTTAGGTTAGGTTAGGTTAAATTGCAGGGTTGGAGCCTCCGCAGGGGATAGAAATGGTAGAAAGCTACTGTGTGTTTCGGTACATGGCTGACGTAGACGGCTGATGCCTGACCTATGGATACGTGCAGACGCACTAAACCTCACTACTTCCCGCATGAATCAAAACACAAGTGCAGTTACAAATACAAGTTTATTGTATGAAACGGTGGGCACTGAAACAAAAAATAACAAAATTAATAAAGATATATTAAATTGTTGTCAAAATAGAAAAAATTCTTATTGGCTTTACGTAGAAGAGGTTTTGTGATTTGCAATAGATTATTTTAAAAGCGAATAAAAAAATAAGCTTTTCTCTTCAAAATTAAATCAAAAACATAATACGAATTGATACTTTTTAGATAGAATCATTTTAAATTACTATAAAAATGTTCTGGTACAAAAATAAATCAATTACTTGGTCTATTTTAATGAAAATAAGAAAATTAATTTGCTTCCTTGAAAATATCACTCCATTCTAATTTTAGGGCTTAAAAAAGATCAAATATTTACCAAATCGTTGATCATGACAAGCAGGGAAGCACTCGAGGTATATTCAGCACGGAGAACACCACATTTCATTGCAAAACATAGTTTTTCATACACATAAGCTCCGCGCTTCTCACAGGAATAAAGCAATATGGCCACATGGCGTCTGTTTACGCTTGGTGCACATTCATTGTTTAGAATGCCGCACGCACATATGAAATTTAAATATTAGCGTCCTTCTAACAACCCTAATATGATAAGGAAAAGAAAGGATAAGGGTTCGAATCCACACGAGAAACATACTATTCAAATTCTAATTCACTGTGAAAATATGACGAAACACCCCTTAAGAGGCGTTGTCACAAAAGGGACTATACCCAAAAATTTTATTATATTATTGTTTCTATGTAACTTGTTGTATAAAATAAAAATAAAGTTAGTTATTTAGTCTTTTAAGGAGGAGGAAGCCCCGCTAACAAATAGTATAATTAGAGACAATCCTCAGTGCGTGGCTTTTGGACTTTTCATGATATGGTAAGAATCTGGGATTTTGGATGTAAAATATCCAGGGAGGGAGGGAACATTGGGCTGTATATCACACTAGTCCCCAAATTTTACAATAATAACGCTTTCTTATTTGTTGGCTTAACAACTTTGGGGACTTTTGTTGAATTTTGGGTAGTTGGTTCATTGAGTTAAAAATCCAAACATTTCAACCATTAATTGTATTCTACAGAAAGGTAATTTTGTGAACCATCATTGGAGATTACCATCAATTTATTCTCTATTGTCTTAAAATCCCTGGAAATATCCCTCAAAATCCCCTTCACACAGTTCACAGATTTGGTTTATATAAAATGACTAATTACAATATGGCATTGTATCTGTTTGTATTGAAATATCATAATATATAGGGTAGTAAGAGATTTTCTGTCTGAAGCTTAAGATTTTAGTAACCACAAAAATGATTCATTTTTACATTTTAGGGAAGCATCATATAGATTAGGAAGTGGTTTTAGCCTCTTTTATTTTACATTTTTGCTTTGGGTGGTTTTAGGCTATTTTTCTGCCCCTTTGTTACTTACCCCTTTAAATACAGAGCCCTAGTTTTTTAATAAAATAAAATCTTATCTGTTTTGTAGGAGGGCAACCCAACCCTTACAAGAGAAATAGCTTTTAATTAATTCCCCCACTCTTTTTACCTAAATATCTGCAAGGTGACTTCAAGAGGCCTAGTTGTTATCTATAGTTCCCTATAAATGAATTTATAATTACTTGGATCTTACACCAGATTTTCATGTTCTATTTCAAAGATATAATAAAGTGAACTCTGTAGAAGGCTAAAATAACAATCGCCCCGTTTCCCTTGTTTACCCCATCCCCTTCCCTCCTACTTAATAAACGGCCACACCAATAAATTTGAGGGGATATTGCAACCTAAATTGACAACAATTTTTCTCCTGTCAAATAATCCACGTATATTCCACATCCATTGCTATAAAAGAGTTTCCTTTCAAAAGCATATAAACAAATGTATTAGTAAGATAAATATAAACTATTTCTGCAATATGATCAAACTTTTATTGCTGAATTTTAGAAAACAGACAAACATAATTTAAGTTTTATGAGAAGATAAATAAATAATTTAAACTTCAATAATTGAATCCTTTATTTCAAGGTTTTCAAGTATAACTGTAAACCTTGGTCCGACTTTTCTCTCTGGGGCACTAGCAGCTAATTCAGAGGAGAATATTAAGGAGCCATCTTGTCCATTAGTTCAGGTGAATAAAATATCTCATATTCATTCAAACTGATTAATAACTGGTGGATTAGAACTAGTTCTCATCCATACGAAAAAATTATGTCTAGCATCATATTATATCTAGTTTTCTACAATATAAAAATGTACAATCAAAGGATTAAATCCAGTTTTTGAGCCCATGTCTTTGGCATCTCAGAAATAACTATTATCTAGTTGTGTGACATCTGCCATATTAATAAAATTTTAGGAGTCACAATGCTTTACATTTGTATTTTGTTTTATGCTTTTTTGAATTATATTTATGGTAATGTTAGCTATAAGTTTTTCACATTTGGGTATGAAAGGTAAATAATGTATTTTGTTTTATTGTCAAACTTACCAGACCTACAATCCAAAACCATCTAAACCATGAAATGTAAATCATATTTATTATCTTAAAATTTCAAATGAAGAGGTTGAAAATATATTCAAATACTACGTCAGTAAAATATTCCTTTGTTAAATGTTTTATCTTCCACCTTTCAACTTTTCTGGGAAAAATTTATTCCCATAATTTTCAGTGGTTTTATCTCTATTTTCATCAGAATTGCATCATATTTTATCTGGAATGTTAAAGCTTTTAGGCCATCATAGGATGCAGGGGTTAGGAAAAACTTTTGCAACCAATCAATTTTTAAAAACTTAAATTTGTGATATACTAATAATTATTTTTTCATAAAAAAAAGACAAAAATGTCTTAAAATAGCAAAGCAACATAATTTTGTTTAATTAAAAGTGTATAGTTTATGTTATGTTCATTTTTAGATGTCTACTACTGACAGACAACCAGTCAAATTGTCAGTAGAGACTTTGATCTGATAACTTACCCTTGTTATATATTTGTTGAGTTAATAAATAATCCTTATAATAAAGTAAAAGGTCTGTGTGTCTGTATGTTTGTGTTACCTAAGGATCTTGCTAACTGCTATAACAATATAGTTCTCCTTTGCAGGGTAGCTTTTCATAGGTTGATAACTATTTTGGGGGAGGGTACCACCACCCAACTCTCAAGGGCCTCTAGTAATAAATATAGCATTTCTGCACATTAAGATAAGACAAAAAGCAACAAGCTAGAATTAGAATGCAAAACAATTTCTAAAATTGCTCAATTTACCTCAATTTTATGCTGCATCATCTACTTGCTCTACAAAGTATGAATTTCAAATATTTACTTTGTCCAATTGAAACTGCAAGATTTCTATTTTTTTCAAAATCTAAAATAAATATGAAATAAAAAGATTCAAATTATTCTAGCTTAGCCCCAATTCTAAAAGTAAATCATGTAGTTACTTCAAAAATCCAATTTCTTCTTCTTAACAGGACAGTATAAGGGAAAATATTTCCAATTATAAAAATTGGATTCAAATTGTATGTAGTTTGGTTTGTTATATTCAAAAGTGCATTTTTATATAAAAAGAAGGGAATAACATTTTTTGTAGAATAAAAACAATTTATCATATGGACAGAAATCTGATATTTTTATTTTGTAGATTTATTTGCAAATATGTTATTTCATTGTTTAATTGACATAGTATAGGTTTTCAAAAATTTATATTTTCAAAGAAATTTAATAATTTTTTTTATTTTTAGGGTCCTAATCGGCACTACATTCTTAATGTGCTATGGATTCTAATAAATTTGTTATGTATGGTTCTTACAATATATCACCTTCATAAGTTGTATAGGTAAGTTTTAAGTCACAGTTTTTAACAGCGAAGCTTTTCTATAATTAGAATTAGTCCGTCAGTCCATAACGGTTAGCTCTTTTCATTATTTTTTTATTATCTTACTGTTGGTGCCTGAACTATCAATAGTAGATGACTTATTTTAATCATTATTTTGATAACTTATTCCCAATTTATCCCGACAAAACAAAATAATACGCTGATATTATTTCACACACTTTTTGAGTAATACCTAAAAAAAATTTTTTTTTTCAAATAAAGGCAACTTTATTAATTTACAACTAATTAATGAATGTACATCATTGAAGTAAAGAAAATATACTAATTCCTCCTTGTCTATTGGCAAATTTTAAATAATTTCAAAATATAATTAATACTTTTTTTTATTTTTTCAGAGACTTTACAAAGTCTAATGTGGAGACAGTTAGAATCGCAAGTTTACTTACTTCTATGATAAATATTCAAACAGACGTAAGTATTTTTTTTTAAAATTTCTGTCTTAGGTTCAGAGAAAGAGGGAACAGTGTGCTGTTTATTACACTACTTTGTTGGCTTAACAACTTTGGGGACTTGAATTTTGATTAGTTGGCTCGTTAGGTTGAGTGTTCTACCACTAATTTTATTCTACAGAAGGGATAATTTTGTGTATCAGCATTGTTGATGTAATTTGATTTATTGGCCTTTGGCTTACCACTTAGATCCCTAAGTTAGCTGCTTAGTTTACATGTTACTTTATTGCCTCTGACTACTAAGTCATATTTGCTGTGGAAATGAGGATTGTTTCTCACGGAGGAAGGGATCATTGAATTATAAATTACCCTGGTACCAAAAGCTTTATAACTAGGCTATCTTTTTCATGTAGATTGGTTAGTGCGAAACTAGAAGTATCACAATTTTTCAACCAATAAGCCTAATCTACAAAAGTGGCAATTTTGTAGATTACCTTTAGAATTTATCAATCTATCGTTCATAGTCTTACACTTAAGATCCCTAGATGATCCTGATATGAAAGTTTGAACTAGATAAACTTCACTTCAATCTTTTATTTAAGAATTCATAGTTACAGTGAAAAGTAGTCCTTTATGGCATCATATTATAGACAGTTTTACGCGGATATGAAAAATTATAAGATTAATATTAATTTGAGCCAAAAAACAGGCATTAATCCTATATTTTATTTTATTTTTGTGATACAACATATATTTATACAGTATGTATCAGTACCGGTTTTAATTCAGCAGTAATTAATCGAAATCTATTAATTAACAGCCCTTTTATCCTAAGGTAAAATGTGACACATCAACATTTAGGGAGGATTCAATTTCGTCCATTGTCGCTAAAATTCTTTGAATTCATTCATAGATTTTAACATAAATTTTTTCTCAGAAATCGACTCTATAAAACAAATATAAAGTAGTTTGGAGAATTTTTAAAACCTTTGTTTTTCTTTTATCCTCTTAAGTAGAGAAGCTACTCTACATCTGTATACCCGCGACCGTGGCTCAACACGCAGCGCATCCGCTCGTCGTCGGGAAGATGATAGGTTCGAATCTCGGTCCGACACCGCGCCATACTAAAGACGTTAAAAATGGTTCCCAATGCTACTATGTCAGATGCGCGACGTAAATAGTTAGAGTGGGGGGAATGCTTTGGCCCAAAACAGGCGCAACTCGCTACCATGCACAGTTGGGACTTCTCAGACAAAGGTCGTGCATCTCAGAGAGTTGGTTGTCTGGTGGTTGAATAGACGCTTTACAACGCAATCATAAGTATTGCATGTATGTTTCAAGGTGCGTGGAGGTCTAGCACCCGAAGCGACACCTAGCCCCTAGAGAGTCTTAACTCTACATCTGTAGTTTTTAAGGGGGAAACTTTATTTTCTCGGCTCCTATTTAAGATAAACTGCTGTACATTTTTATTAAACATCTCTATGGTAGCGTTTTTGCCGCTTTTGACGTCTAAAGCCTAATTTATATTTTGTGTTTTGGGTTAGATTTTTAAAATATTTGTTGGTTTCAAAAAAAAATTTCTGTCGTTATATTTTTGTGCCTAAAGATGAAAGGGTAATTGACTTTTTTATTTGTTTTCTAAAATCTTCTGTATTAGTATCGAAATTAAATTTCCAAACCTTATAAGAAATTTTTTAATTTTCATATTTCTTTGATATATTTGTGTGTGAAATATTATAAAAACAAGCATGACACCATCCATAAAAGCGAAGCTCTGAAATGGAAGGATAAACGAACATTAACACTAATAGATTGTCAGAACTGAATTAGCAGAATATTAATGCAAACAATATTGTAAGAAAATTTGTTGCAAAACTGCATAAATAGATGATACTGTTTAAGGACATACTTACATTTTTGGGACTTGTTGATGGAGATGTTTTGCCTAAAACATTTTACCTTGCTGTAATAGGAATCAGTTTTCAAAAAATCAGAAGAATCGGATTTTTGTAACATACAAAAATTTGTTGTCAAAAAAGTTAAAAAGTTGACATGTTCTAAATGGACGTACGGACATTCTGGTATTGATTATAGAGTTGCTATGCTTTCTAAATTGTACCTAATTACTACAGGAATCATCATGCAAAGTTTGGAATCGATAGGACAATTATAACCTATTTAAATTAACGAAAAGAGCTAACTCTCTGTGACGGACGGACGGACCCTAATTATAGAAAAGCTTCGCTTTTAAAAATAAACTTCTTTTGTGATATAGTCAAATATTTTTGTGTTTCGCTATTTATGGATTATGTCATCCTTGTTATAGGATGGATTATTTTCCAAAGAAAGAGGGGGTCCAATGTCTTTTTATTATACTAGTCCCCAAAGTTTCATAATAACGTTTTCTTATTCGTTGTGGACTTCAGTGAATTTTCGTTGATTAGTTTAAATAAGATTAAATGTACCACTTATTATAATCTACAGAAGGGGTAATTTTATGCATCATTATTAAGGATGTACATCAGTTTAACGGCCATTGTCTTATCCCTTTAGATTATTTTCCCAGCTTTGAAAGTTTCACGAGAATGCATAATTACTTAAATTTATTTCTTGAAAAATATTTGTTCAGATTATGTAAATTTCAAATTCACCTCAAATTATATAAGTGTTAATTAACATTAGGTAATATATTGAGATTAAATTATAGGCGTGTTTGTTTAGTTCATTCATTACTACAATGAAAAATTTATCAACTTGCAAAATCAAAACTAGGTGTAATGAAGCTGCTTTGAGAGGTTTGATGAAGGGAGGGAGGAGACTTTGGGGTGTTTATTACACTAGTCCCTAAAGTTTTATAGTCACGTCTTCTTATTCGTTTGCTTAACAACCTTGTGGACTTATGAATTTTAATTGCTTTTGTTCATTCAGTTGAATGTCCAAACATTTTAACCACTAATTGTTATCTAAAAAATTGGGTAATTTAAGTTATCGTCATAGGGATATACATAAATTTATCGGTCATTGTCTTATCCCTTTAGTTCCCTGGTTTAATGTTAAAGCTCAAAAACTTTGATTTTAATTTTTACGATTCAATTTGTCTTATTTCTAAAAAATAATACCATTCTTGTTAAATCCTAAATAAACATACAATTCTTGATTGTATTATTCTTTATTATTTTTCCTAAAGAAATGATAATTTGAAAGGAAAATTTTAATTCAAGAAAATCTGGGCTAAACAAACAATAATCAAAATTTTGCTGATTAACCTGAATTTTAATCCACTATCTCTCCTAAAAAATATTTCTATAGTACAAATAATAAATGTTATAGACATCTACCCAGTGGGGACCTTTTTCGTCTGCTAGCAAATTGCTTTCTGCTCTTTTATTTGTAGCGACTTGGCTGTGTTTACAGTTCCAACGCTGTTGGCTGATATTTAAAGATACAATTGAAAGTCGGCCTAGAGTCCCCACCCGGTTGTTAGAGTTACATATAACTCGTGCCCCTTCTATTATATTATTTAATGTGCAAATAACCATGGTAAATGGAATGTAAGATGATCTTATTGAAAATATCGAAATTACATTGAAATATTTTTTTACAAGTTTTTAATTTTTTCATTGGCGATTTATCTTGGGAGTGTGCTGGTACCCTCCCCCCAAATAGTTATACAACTTCCCAGTACCTACAATCAACACTTTAAAGGAGAACCATATTGGTTCAGCAGTTAAGCAAAATCCTTCATTACAGACAGATACAGACTCTATTACTTTCATATAAGAATTGCCTTAAAACCTTTAAAAATTATATAATTCGTAAATGTACTATCCATTTAAAATAACGTTAAGTATTTCTAACATATTAATAGAAAACAAGTACAATTCTATTCCAAGAATATTTAAGAACTAATAAATTTACAAATATGAGATAAAATAAGAAGAGATAAGTTTACAGAAATAAGGACAATCATGTTTATAAGATGCAAGACTATTTTATAGACTTATGGAGCGAAAGAAAAGTTAATTGTATTCAAATAAGGATGATAACATTTCAGATTGTAAGACAAACGAACATTACTAAATGTAGTGTACATTTATTTAATATTCAACATTATTTAAATATGTAGCTATCTAAAAATAACTTACATACAGGAGTTTTAATATGGGCATACTTACATTTTAAGTCTTGATCGCCTATAACATTGGACCCAATCATTCTAGGAATCAATAATCTCGAAAGTGACCTACATTGATGACCTGTTAAATATAGATTTTCTACGGAACATGATAATGCAAAGTACAATAAAGATTATTATCATGAAAATCTATTTGTACGCTAATAATTATTTCTTTGTAGTAAAGAAAATTCCCAGAAAATGGTCTTATCATATTAACTTCTTTTACAATGATATGCAGGGATATTAGGGGATAAGACAATAGAGGATAAATTGATGTATTTCCCCAATTACGATCAATAAAATCACCCTTTCATTAGAATAAGACTAGTGGCGCAAAAGTTTGAATACTGAATGTTTGTTTAACCTATTAAAGATTTGATAAAGTATCCAAAGTTTTTAGACCAACCAATGAAAGATTGTGTTTCGAAAATGTAGGTACCAGTGTAATTTACGGTCCAATGTCTCCTTCCACCCTAACATATGTTTATAATGTTTATGGACATACTTATATTCTTAGGACTTGATTATATAGTTGCTTCGCTTATAATATTGTTCTTTGTTGTCCCAGGAATTAATATATAAAAAATCAAATAAAACGGATAATTAGATCACATAAAAATGTGTTGTTAAAAAAGTAGAAAAATTAACATGTTTAAAATAGACGTACGGACACTCTAAATCGTACCTAACTACTACAGGAATCATCATGCAAAGTTTTAAATCTATATGACAATTCTAACATGCCTAAATTAACGAAAAAAAGCTATCCGTTATGGACGGACGTATGGACGGACCGACCCTAATTATAGAAAAGCTTCCCTTTTAAAAATACTCAAGGAAAGGTCAATAGATAATATATAAATCCCCCTCCCACTAATTTTAATGTGTAAATTTATGCTGGGATCTAAAGGGATAAGACAATAACCGATAAATTTGTATACTTTCCCAATGATAATACACAAAGATACTCCTTCTGTAGATTACAATGACACTTTATGAAGCAACCAATCAAAATTTATCAAAAGTCCCCAAAAATGTTCAGTCAACAAATAAGAAAACGTTATTAGAAAACTTTGGGTATTAGTGTCATAAACAACTCAATGTACCATCCCTTGCTGAAATCTATGTCTTTAAAATATCTGGTAAATCAGTACATTCAATATTTTTTTACAACCTTATCTTAATTTTCTTACAACTTTTATCTTATTCAATCGAAACCGATAAATATCTGGTGGATTAGAACCGGTTCGCATTCATATGAAAACATATATGTCTAGCATCGTATTATATTCAGTTTCCTACGAAAATAAAAATATACAATCATAAAATTATAACCAGGTTTTTTAGCCCGTGCCTTCGGCATTTCGGGGCTAAAAAAGCTGGTTTTAATCTTATAATTGTACATTTAATATCCGCGGAAAGCTGTTTATAATATCTTTTTTTATTTCTTTATGCATGACTTGATATGATATGATATGAAAAGTCTAGAAAGTTTAGTTAGGGTGCATTG
The DNA here is from genome assembly GCF_053477335.1 of Acartia tonsa. Classification (NCBI taxonomy): domain Eukaryota; kingdom Metazoa; phylum Arthropoda; class Copepoda; order Calanoida; family Acartiidae; genus Acartia; species Acartia tonsa. The sequence continues at coordinate 5,379,568 of NC_137272.1, read as the reverse complement.
TATGGATAATAATCAAATATTTTCATATACAACTACAGTAAAAATTAGATTAAGATTTATTATTCTTTTGTGTACATAAAAAATAATAAATGAATTAAATAGATATTATATACAATTATATATACCGTTAAATTTTATTGATATCGTTATCTTATATGAAAATTTTCTTCCCAAATGGCAGTTTCCTAAATGGAAGGAAGTATGCAGTAATGTGTATTCACACATTGTTTTCATACAGGACATATAAGAAAGACAAAAATAGAAAAAATAATGATTAAGCGATGGATAAAATAATGCAGAAGGAATGATAATAGGAAGGATTACATTCATAAATATTCATTCGACTTTTGTCTAAAAGTCCTAATGAGCTTGGCCTGTTTTGGGTCAAGTCATTGTCCCCAGTCTAACAAATAATCTCGCACATTTTAACATCTTTTTGACGGGGCTTTAGGCCGAGATTTGAACTCATCTCCTACTCGATAATGATCTGATCAAAAAAAAAATAATAATCCTATTACAAAAAGTATGAAGTTTTTTTGTGTGTAGCTAAAGATTTTGGAAATTGCTGCTTCGAACATGTTGTACTCGTCAGAGAGGCTTTTTAAATGTCTTGGTATGGTTTTAGGCTATTTTCCTGTCATATCTCCCCCTCCTCTAGAGCCTAGAGGCGAAGCCACTATAATTTATTGTTAATTAATTACTGGGGACTTTTTTGTCAGATACTGTGTTGTATGGAAATGACAAATACTAAATTATGTATTTATTTAGAAGTGTTTGTGTTGATGACAGTCCCAATTATAGCATTAGTTTTATATTAACAAGGACAAACATGTTTATGGCTAGAACAGTAGTGTGTGGCTATTCTATAATTCAATTTGTCTGGTTATCTTTCCGTCTATATGAAATATTTTTTTTCGATACTTTTTTTTCTGGTCTGCAATCTAGGAAAGACAGCTTGCATTTTTTGTGAAGATTTCCTGTACCAATGAATATTCAGTATATAATTTATTTAGTCAGTCGGTCTGTAGGTTATGCTACAAGTAATATATAATGATCTATTTTATAAAGGTTTCGTGATTTTACAGTGAAAAAAAAAGGGTGAAAGCAGCTTATAGTTCCCAATAAAATATGACGTCATACAATACATATGATTATTGGTAGGCCAGTATACATTATAATTGACCAATGGTAAATGTATACTGGCCTATCATTGGTTGTTTGACGTCATTACTTAAAAGGCACTATAAGCTGCTTCGAAGTTGTGTGTTTTTGTGTTTTCAAATGCGCTTAAGTCCAACTGCAACCATTTCCTATATAATTAGGAAAATTAGGAACAGTTTGACTTAATAAGCGCATTTGACTTAACGCTAATACACAACTTAACGGAAAATACGCAAGAATTAACACCTCTGTGTTTATATATTGCAGTGTATTATAGACAGCTTGCCGCGGATATTAAAATGGCAATCTTTGTATTTTTAGACCGGATTACCTCCAATGAGAATGAAGACATATCTGGAGAGAATGGAGAAGGAGGGGGTAGCTAGAGTTAAGGTAGATATACAATATACATTTTATGTCTTGCTATCTTTTCTATCTATCTGTTTATCTATCTGTGTATCTATATAGGGAAGAGGCATCTAGAGTTAAGTTAGATATCCATTATTTTTCTTGCTATCTTATTATCTGTCTAATTTTCTATCAGTGTATCTATCAATAAAGAATATAGAAAGAGGGGGTAGCTAGAGTTAAGGTAGATATACATTTTATGTCTTGTTATCTTTTCTATCTATCTGTGTATCTATATATGGAAGAGGTATCTAGAGTATAAGGTAGATATACATTATAGTTCTTGCTATCTTTTCTATCTATCTATTCATCTATTTGTGTATCTATATAGGAAAGATGTAGTTAGATATCCATTATTTTTCTTGCTATCTTATTATCTGTCTAACTATCTATCTGTGTATCTAATGATAAAGAGTAGAGGAGGTAGCTAGAGTTAAGGTAGATATATGTACATTTTATGCCTTGCTATTTTTTCTATCTATATAAAGAAGAGGTAGCTAGAGTTCAGGTAGATATACATTATATGTCTAATTATCTTTTCTATCTATCTATTTATCTATCTGTGTTAAGTTAGATGTCCATTATTTTTCTTGCTATCTTATTATATGTCTAATTTTCTATCTATATCTATCAATAAAGAATATAGAAAGAGGGGGTAGCTAGAGTTAAGGTAGATATACATTTTACGTCTTGCTATCTTATCTATCTGTGTATCTAACAATAAAGGGTAGACAAGGTAGCTAGAGATAAGGTAGATATCTATCATATGTCTTGCTATCTTTTCAATCTGTCTAATTATCTATCTTTTAACATAGAATTAAAGTGTTTTTATTTAAGAATATATATACAGAAACATAAAGAGTTAGTAATCTATCTTTCTATCTATTATGTCTTGTTACCTATCTATTTTTCTATCTGTAGAAACGTAAATAATAGAAATATCTATATTATACTATATTTTTACAAGGATCCAAAGAGATGAGACATTGGCCGATAAATTGATGTACATCTCCATTGATTATACACAAAGTTACGACCTATGTAGGTTACAATTAATAATATTAAAATTCCTAAAGTCCCAAAGTTGTTAAGCAACGAATAAGAAAACTATATTATAAAACTTTGGGGACTAGTAAAATAAACATCCCAATGTTCTCTCCCTAACCTGATATAGTTATCTACCTATCCATTGAAGTTACATAATTCCCAGGTATTGTACTACTTGTATTTCTACAGAATCTAAATTGAAATTCAAGAGCTGTATAATCTTCACAAGAGAATTTTTAACTAGAGTTTTATTACTTTAGGGACATTACAAATTAAAGAATCTAATGATGGGGTCCCAAAGAGATATTGGAAAATAGGCTGTTTATAGCTCTATTCCCCAAAGTTTCATAATAGCATTTTCTTGTTCGTTGGCTAAACAACTTTAGTCAATTTTGATTGGGCGATTCATTAAGTTGAGTGTTCAAACGTTTCAACCACTAATTTTATTGTTCAAAAGTTATAATATTGTGTATCATCATTGAGAATGTACATCAATTTATCGGCCATTGTCTTATTCCATTAGATCACTGGTTAAGTTATGTCTGTGTTTCGAATGCCTTTAGTTTTGAACACACATTTCCACATTTGCATGTATGGGGAGTCAGCCATGTGACGTCATAAAAATGAGGAAGATGAGAGCAGAAGTTGGAAAGATACCCCATAAAAAAGATAATCCCTCATTTTTATGACGTCACGTGGGTGATTTTGAGGGACTTTCTCCCCGTACTCTATGCATGTAAAGTCTATTATTTGAAGAATGAAACACTAGAAACATGGTTTGTACAGAAAGAGATACAGGGATGGGACAATGGACATTTCTTTTATTTTAAAAGTATACGAAATCATATTGACAGAGAGATTGACAGAGAAAGGAACCTAATAATAGTGTCGGACTGATTATGACAAAAATTAGCCAATGAGAGGACATTATTGACCAATGATAAAATTTATAGTGGCCTCTCATTGGCAAATTTTTTTTTACGTAATAATCAGTCCGACACTATTACTAGGTTCGACTGAGAGAGACAGAGACAGATAGACAGAGAGAGAGAGAGAGAGTCATAAGTCTTAAGGGGGTTTATATCTTTTTAGGGGGAGGGTACCATCAGTCACCCTCCCAAAATAAATCGCGCCTAGAAAAAATTGCCCCCCTCTCACAAAAAAAAATAAAACTTTAAAAAAATGGGGTTAAAATTTTTTTTATATTTTTTTTATCTAAAGAAGCTGTCTTAACTTTATTGCTTTTTATTTAGAATAGCTAGCCGGTTCTTTTAGTAAGTAGTAGATGTAAAATGGCCCATAGAATTAAAATATGCAATCAGTTTTTTTGTAGAACTCTTATTTTTGAAGTAATTTAAGTTTTTTTAAAAATAATTAAGTCGGTTTTAAGGTACTAAAACGCAACAAAATAAAAGAAGAAAATTGCCAGTATGAACAAAAATAGTAAGATAGTAATTGCCCCAAGAGGTTTGATCAACCTATTTTTGTGTTATTTAAATTTAAAAAGAAAAAAAATATTTTTTTTTGGGGGGGGTGGGTATTTTTCATTTTTTGGGGGGGTTGAGTGTTTCCCACCCCCCAAGGAAATAGCTTAAAACCATCACAGAACCAGTAGGTAGAGCCCCAACGGTTCAGTGGTTATTGAGATCCTAAGCTACAGACAGACATCGTACTACTTTGTATTTTAGATGGATAAACAGATAGATAGATTAGATTATTAGATATAGTCCTTATAGAATGAATTATTCGTGAAACATCATGTTTCATGCATTAAAACAATCTTCTGTTGCAATTATCTTTTAATACTGACAATATTATAAGCATTCACAAATTACAAATTTTTTCAATAAAATTTAGAGGATTTTTTGAAATATTGAAATTATAAATAAAATATCTTTCTAAACTAACTTGAGACGGCAGTATTAAGTAGCATTAGCAGCCATGTGTAATTAATTTTATCACCCCCTAGTGAGTTTTGGGATGTTAAATAATTTCAAAATTATTCTATTTAAAGCAACAGAAAACTTGAATTACATACAGACAAACAAACATGCATACTTACATAAGACAGTTAGGTCGAGGGTGAGGAGCTGAGCTTGAATGAACAGACTTATATCATTTCATGTTTACATACTATTAAATACAAAGGAATTTTAAACTTTTTCAATTCAAAATTTTTGTCTGCTATTTTTTTTTTGTACGGCTGGCCTCATTTTATTTTGATTTAATTAGCAAAATTATTTTAAATAACATTAATTTCAAGTTTTCCTTAAAATAACAATTAAATTTGTCAAGCAGACCTTTTGCTACAGATAATACTAATTCATAATTAAAAGATGGGGATATTAAACTACAAACAACCTAGGCCCAACCCTAACAACGTATCTGCCCAATTATTTATCCGAACCAACCCTAATTTGGATTTTAGATTTTTGCCATAATCATGTGTGCATATCCGATATTTTGAGCCTTCTGTTACTAGTGACACTTACCGGATATCCGGTATATTAAAAATTTATATTTATTTTCAGATTTTTACCATAATCACATGCTCATATCTGATATTCTGAGGCCCACTGTTCCTGGTGACACTTACCAGATATCCGGTATTTTAAATCATCCGGATATCCGGTATCCGGCCAAATATGTATTAGACCCAACCCTAATTTTGTTTTTAGATTTTTACCATAATCGCGTGTTCATATCTGATATTCCAGGGCCCACAGTTCCTGGTGACACTTACCAGATATCCGGTATTTGAAATCAGCCAGATATTCGGTATAGGCCTAAATAAGTATTCGGCCTTACCCTGAATTCATTTTTAGAGTTTTACCATAAACACGTGTGCATATCTGATATTCTGGGGCCGACTATTCCTGGTGACACTTACCAGATATCCGGTATTTGAAATTATCCGGATATTCGGTATAGGCCTAAATAAGTATTCGGCCTAACCCTGAATTCATTTTTAGATTTTTACCATAATCACGTGTGCATATCTGATATTCTGGGGCCCTCTGTTCCTGGTGACTCTGCTGCATCCTGGATGGGAGTGGAAGGATGCCAAGAAATCTATGCTACATGAGGTACATATTTTTATCCGTGGATTTTTATGTTTTTGTTTAATTAGTAGTCTATTATGCAACAAGCTTTTTTAACAAATTGATAAAATTCTAGCCAATAATTGATATGGTTAAAAAGAAATTTCCAGTATAGCTTCAAAAAATATTAATATTCAGCGGATTAGCCTTTGGCATCTCGGGGCTAAAAAATGGTTTTGAAATTATGATTCTACATTCTTATATCCGAGGATAACTATTTAGTTTTCTTTATATCTAGCTTGGCATCCAACTGGACATATGACTATTTAAATATCGGGCAATCTAGCTATATAAAAACCTACCTGAACGCTAAGTTTTTAAATTAGCAATAGGTGTAACTATCTAAAATTCTAATTAGTTATTTAAATATCAAAATTCTTAGACGCCTAAACTAAATATATGTCTGACTATTATATTATCCTATTATTTCCCGAAGGATCTCGCTAACTGCTGAGTCGATATTGTTCTCCTTTACAGTGAAGCTTCCTATAGGCCCTGGGAAGGTTTTAAACTATTTTTGGAGAGGGTGTCTTCACCCCCCTCCCCCCCAAATAATATTTTTTTAACTCTTTAGAAACTTAAATTTAAAATGGTATGAGGTTGACTTTCCCCCCTCCTACCAGTGCCCCTAGAGGCTTCTAGGGGCGTAGCCGCTAGTTATATTAAAAAGTTTATAATGTAGGTCTTTTTGAAATGTTAAAAATTACTAGCAAGGTTTTGTGATTATTAAATAAAATAAAATATTATATTTATAGCAGTTTGACTTTAAAATGGTATTTGATAGTTAATTTAAAGTAAATCTGTTTAAGAAATATAATTTCCTTTAAACTTAGAAACAACTGAACTGTTGTTATATACAATGCAATGTAAGGAAAATTGAGTTATATATATAAGCAAATGTTTAATAAATAATATGGATACCAGAATTCCTCCTTAGAAAGTGTTTTTGAACTTTGGAAAGAGGACCTTAGTTCAGACATTTGTTTAATTCCTAGTGGTAATGATAAGAATAACTTTCTTTAGGTTTGAAAGTTTTATGATATCTTTACTTTACAAGCGCAAACGCCTATTGCATCTAGAAGATGGAAGGCATTTTCTGGTTTAAACCTAAAGTTGAAATAGCCTGAAACCATATCGGGACCTATGTATATGAGGCTTCCCAAAGTGGAGAAATTATGTCAATGTGATAAAAATTACGAATACAACAATCCTTTTTAGAGTAAATTATTTTACCAAAAAATCGGGTTTCGAGGAGTAGTGAAATGTCTATACATATTCATATATAACTAGACGTGCTATCTATAATACAAAGTAGCTTGATGTCTGTCCGTCTGTCCGTCTGTCTGTCCCTTAAGATCTCGGTAACCACTGAACCGATTGGATTCTACTCTTCAGGGTATATACCTACTGGTCCTGTGGTGGTTTTAGGCTATTTTCTTGTGGTGTGGGACACCCCCAACCCCCCCAAAAAACAAAAAAATACCCCCCTATTTTTTTTTTTTTTTTTTTTTTTTTTTTTTTTTTTGCAGAAGATTTCCTAGGTCCTTTATTTTTTTTTTGCAGAAGATTTCCTAGGTCCTTTATTTTTTTTTGCAGAAGATTTCCTACGAATTTCACCTCAATTTTTTTTTGATCACCTCTTGGGGCAAAGCCCCTAGAGGCTAGGGGCGAAGCCGCTAGTACATACATAAATAAGGATAGGCTAAGATGAAAATGTAGCAAGATTTCCAATATTGTTGAAGACATTATTAGATGCCACAATAAATAAAAACAATAGTATTTGAAATTCTTAATGGAACTACCCTCCTACAGGATATTGTGAAATATAAAAATAGCATAAAACTATCCCAAGTCTTTGATTTAAAAATTAAATAGCCTAAAACCATCCGGACCTAAGTAAAACTTTTTTCAAATGAAGAACTAAATCGGTTCTGTAATTATCTAAATCTTAGGCTACATATAGACCACCTTATTACTTTAATTTATAGGATAAGTGAATAATTCATATAAACATTAAACAAGTTTTAAAACTTTAATACATCGTTTTAAGCTTCTTGGTTCTAAGCTAATTGAGAGATGAAAAAAACATTGATCTTAAATTTTTTGTCTGATTTGTTGAGCTTCGCTCATCTTTATATGTACATATTACATAACACGTATGAGAGTTATGTATAGAATAATAAAGTAATTTTAGTCAGTACAGATCAAAAATTTAATCAAAACATTGCCAAGTTTTGTAAGTCTTACATTTTCATGAAAGGCTAAGTAAATTAAACTCCTTGACTATAATTGTTTTAAAAACATTAAAATGTTTATATTGAATCACCCTGTATATGTATAAATATTATACATATTACATAACACGTATGAGAGTTATGTATAGAATAATAAAGTAACTTAGGCAGGTCAAACATCAAACATATAATTTTCTAGAAAATCATAAGGATTACCATGAAAAAGTGTACAACACAAGATTTTATATTTTTATTTTAAACTGAAAATTTTTTGCCTCTAATTTTTGGAATCGATGAACGTGTTTAAATTTAAGGTGAACGTACGGACATATTGGTAACAATTATAGAGTTAATACACTTCCTAAGTCTTACCTAACCTTTACTAGCATCATCGTGCAAAGCTTGAAATCGATAGGACAATTCTAATAGGCCTTAAATAACAATAAGAGCAATACGTTACGTAAGGAAAGATAAGCGTAGAGACCTACCATACATTATAGAAAAGCTTCGCTTAAAAAAAAACTAATGTTGTATTGCTATGTATGAAAAACAAATGGATGTATTATTACTTGGATCTTACACTAGATTTTCATGTTCTCTAATAAAGTGAAACATGCAGAATGATGATGACCCCCTTTACCCCCATCGTCTTCCCTCCTCCTGGATGAATGAACTGACCAACAGATAGGATCCATGTTAATAAACTAATTTGACGATAATTTTCCCCTGTCATAATATCCACGTGTATTTTATACATACATTGAACAAGACTATATTCCTTCAGGGACAGAGGAGACGTTGGGCTGTACATTTCACTGGTCCCTGAAGTTTTATAATTATGTTTTTTATTCGTAGGCTCAACAACTTTGGGAAACACATTGAATTTTGATTGGTTGGATCATTAAGTTGAGTTTTCAAACATATCAACCAATAATTGTAATCTACAGAAGGGGCAATATTGTATAATCATTGGGGATGTACATTATTTTATCGGCCGTTGTCTCCTATCCCTTTAAAACCCTGATATTTCTTATAGTCATAACTCATTCATACAACAATATATATATATATATATATATGCATATTCACGAGTTTTACACGTCACTGTTTCTCTGTACATCAGGGAGGGAGTGGACACTGGACTGTATATTACACTGGTACCCAAAGTTTTATCGCCACATTATCTTATTCAATGGCTCAAAAACTTTGGGTACTTTGAATTTGAAATTGGTTGGTTTCATATTAACAAAGTTTAAGCTTTTCGACAAATAACTCAAATCTACAGAATTAGTAATTTTGTGAATAAATCAATTTATTGTCCATTGTCTTATCCCTTTAGATCCCTGATATTATGCAATAGCACACACTTTAGAAAGGAAAGAACAATGGCAGGTTAATTAATCTACATCCCTTTCTTCCTCAGAAATTGGTGTACAACTATTTTATTTTCAATAATCATAATTAAAGTCTAGTATAAGTAATACTGTAATTTTACTATTCTTTTTATTCAGGGATCTAAAGGGATAAGACAATTGATAATCTATTGATATCCATCCCCAATAATGCAAAGCAAATTACCCCATCTGTATCGAAAAGGGAGCGTTCCTTGAGTCATTCGTCGTGCTCTTTGTGAAAATCCTCATGCCCCCTCATGTTGCATTTGTGTGCTTGAGTTTGTTGTTGTCTCTGCGAGCGCATTTTCCTTTGTTCATAAAATAAAATAAGCCCTAAATTGCACTTAAATTCTTCCGTTAACCAAAAAGCAAACTGATTTCTTTGTTTAATTAACCCATTAGTGCCGAGCGCCACTTTTATGGGCCGATCGAGCTGAAAGTTTCAGGGAAGCTTTATAATGGTCAAAACGGAATTCGTATTTTTTTGTTTTGCTCTAGTGGCGTGCACAGGAAAGTTGCAAAAAAACCCGGTTCGGCTCGGCCATAAATACCAACCAGGCATTATTACCCGTTTTTGGTGCTTTCCCCCGGCGTTAAAACCCGGTTTTCCTGTAAAAACCCGGTTATTTTGACCAAAAAACGAAAAATGTAATTTTTGAACGCCAAAAGTGAGATGAACACTTTTTAGAACTTTGATACGATCCGTAATTGAAAACTACACAACCTCATGTAATCTATAGAGCTACAAGTATAATACGAAGCGATTTATTTCAAATTTAGTGTTTAGCCGGCGATTTCGGGTAAAAAAACCCTGTTTTGTTGTTGTTGTCAAAAAAGATCTATAGTGAAACCGGGTAATAAAAATTTCAGACTCCAAATGGAAATGCCGAACCGGGCTTATATAGGGCGTAAAAAAACGATTAAAAAATCATATAAAAAATAATAATTTAAATAAAACGAATTCACAAATAGATGTACTTGTCAATAAACTTTAGATTTAACGAAAAAAATCAGCGACTTTACTATAAAAACAAAAAAGTTAGATGGGGTATTTTGAATTTTCATGATTTTCAAACTTTGTTGATCTATACCGGCAAACGGAAGTAAGCAAAACTACCTGCTCCAGGGGGAAATGAAAGCCAGGGTAGTAGAGGGGGGATTCATACTGAGAATGATGCAATTATGAAGCCGAAAACCGGGTTTTTTTTTACATTTTCTGGAACCGGGTTTTAAAACCCGGTTCGGTACTAATGGGTTAATGATAAGACCAAATGTGCCTACATGATATTATCAATATGTTACGCTTATTAATGATGCTTTGTATTTGTTAAACTAAATCATGATCATTTTAATTTTCTGATCTGATTATTGCATTTATATGGTGCATTATTTGCCAAATGTACCACTTTTCTGCACTACCTCTCCGATTTTGTTAATACTCTATATTTTGGTCCGTTGGGTCATTCAAGGATGCTGGATGGCCAAAAAAAAGTTTCAGAGTCCCTGGATGTCTAGATATCTAGCTATCTATGAAGGTAGGTAACAAAAATGTAAAAAACACCCATTTTTTCACAATTTTAAAAATTAATTTTTTCATCAATCTTACATCCAATCTATACATTTTATACACCAAAATGATCGTTTATTCATGTAAAAAGCGCACATACTGCTATTTTGGCCAAAATTTTAATTTTACAGGGTGTCCAACAAAAAGTGTATTTTGGATATCTAGCGTAATACCCAAAATACCTGTCCGAAAAAAATCATTTTTTTTGGCTTAAATCCTGTGTTTTATCTGTGTGCATATGTGGTATATAACGGTTCGGACCACCCGGGACTATAAGGTTGTCAAATTTAACTTTGGGACACCCTGTAAATGTGATTTTTGAGTCTGTAGAGCTAAAACTTGGTCCAAATTGGCTATTTTTTTCAAATTACGATAATATGTGTCTTAGTATGTTTGACCATAGTGTTTTCTGACCAGATCAATATTTTCATATTTTTTGGACACCCTGTATTTTCACAAAAAGAGAAAAAAAAATTTTGTTTTTTTTTATTTTTAAGTTACTTAAAACTGTCATATAGATACAGATTTTGACTAATAACAATAATATTTGCCTATTTTACAATTTTTTACACTTTTGGGACACCCTGTGCATGTTTTTGAAAAATGATGGTTTTTGCCCATTTTTTGGGGGAAGGAGTCGTTTTAGGGCCATAGACTATTTCTTCATTTTTGTAGAACTCTTCAAGACACTTCATTTGTTATTTATGCAAAAACCGCAAAAACCGAACCGTTTTGCCGTTATTCACCGCCAAATGCGGAATTTTTTTACGTTTTTGCTGTTCTCGAGGTTCTAATGGGCATTTGTGGTAAGAAGACGTTGATTTATCAAGATAACTGTGAAATACTTTTATTTAGGCATTTTAATTCACTAAATTTCATGTGAAGTAAATTTTTTTGTATATCCAACCGATTTTTGTCAAAAGGAATTTCAAATGCATATGATTTATGTTTCTTTTATCACTTATGTTATAGCAATTATTTATGTTATATTCACTTCATTTTCTTGTTTTAACAATTGAAATCCATCTCGACGAAAAACGGTTAGCTGCACAAAAAATTTTACTTTATATGAAATTTAGTAAATTAAATTACCTAAATAAAAGTATTTCACAGTTATCTTGATAAATCAACGTTTTCTTAACACAAATGCACATTACAACCTCGGGAACGGCAAAAACGTAAAAAAATTCCGACTTTGGCGGTGAATAACGGCAAAACGGTTCGGTTTTTGCAGTTTTTGCATAAATAACAAATGATGTGTCTTGAAAAGTTCTACAAAAATGAAGAAATAGTCTATGGCCCTAAAACGACTCCTTCCCCCAAAAAATGGGCAAAAACCATCATTTTTCAAAAACATGCACAGGGTGTCCCAAAAGTGTAAAAAATTGTAAAATAGGCAAATATTATTGTTATTAGTCAAAATCTGTATCTATATGACAGTTTTAAGTAACTTAAAAATAGAAAAAAAATTTAAAAAAAAAAAAAAAAAATTTTTTCTCTTTTTGTGAAAATACAGGGTGTCCAAAAAATATGAAAATATTGATCTGGTCAGAAAACACTATGGTCAAACATACTAAGACACATATTATCGTAATTTGAAAAAAATAGCCAATTTGGACCAAGTTTTAGCTCTACAGACTCAAAAATCACATTTACAGGGTGTCCCAAAGTTAAATTTGACAACCTTATAGTCCCGGGTGGTCCGAACCGTTATATACCACATATGCACACAGATAAAACACAGGATTTAAGCCAAAAAAAATGATTTTTTTCGGACAGGTATTTTGGGTATTACGCTAGATATCCAAAATACACTTTTTGTTGGACACCCTGTAAAATTAAAATTTTGGCCAAAATAGCAGTATGTGCGCTTTTTACATGAATAAACGATCATTTTGGTGTATAAAATGTATAGATTGGATGTAAGATTGATGAAAAAATTAATTTTTAAAATTGTGAAAAAATGGGTGTTTTTTACATTTTTGTTACCTACCTTCATAGATAGCTAGATATCTAGACATCCATGGACTCTGAAACTTTTTTTTGGCCATCCAGCATCCTTGAATGACCCAACGGACCAAAATATAGAGTATTAACAAAATCGGAGAGGTAGTGCAGAAAAGTGGTACATTTGGCAAATAATGCACCATATGTATTATTTGACTGGTGTATTTTATATTTTTTATAGCTTTGGTTTTCATCTTGAAATACAAAGATTTGTGAACCTTCTGGTTTTCTCCCTCATCGGACAGCGTGTAGTGTAGTGGGTCAATCGCCTATCAAGCGGTTTGACTGAACGTATAAGATCTCGAGTCATCACCTTTTTTAGATTGATATTATTGGTTGAAAAGTTTAGAGCCAACCAATAAAAATTTAATAAAAGTACCCAAACTTGACGCATTTTAAAACTTTGGGTACCAGTGTAATTTACAGTCCAATATTCCCTGCCTCCTTGCTGTATACATTAACACATATACGCAGTTATTATTGGCCTTTTTATACAATATCTTGAATATGTATTGTAGTGTTAAGAGCGAAGCTTTTCTATAATTAGGGTCGGTATTTTCTAGATACTGATTCCTATTCCTTTTACAATAAGGTACAATGTTATAAGCGGAGCATCTCTATATTCAAGTCGAAAAAATTGTAAGTATGTCCTTTAACTTTATCCTGCATTAAAGCGTTTTTTCAACAAGTTTTCTTACAATTTTGCTTCGACTTTTATACATTTAATTTCTGATTATTCAGCTCTGACACTCTATAAGTTTTAATGTTCGTTTATCATTCCATTTCAGAACTTCGCTTCTATGGATGTTGTCATCCTTGTTTATTTGCGTAGCTTACGCCTTCTAAAAGATAAAACAAATGCATTCTGCCAGTAAAATAAACAGTACATTTGTATTTCTAAAGCATAAAGTACTTTATTCTTTAAGATAATCCTTTTTTTAAAGTCTTTTAGCTAATTTAGGCATGTTAAAAATAAACTGTCGATTTCTAACTTTTCAAGTTTGCATGATGATTCCTGTAAGGGTTAGGTAAAATTTAGAAAGAGCAGCAACTCTGTAATCATTACCAGAAAGTCCGTATGTTCATTTAAAACAAATTCATTTAAGGAAAACATGGTAAAATATTTTCTCGTATTCATTCGAATCCGGTGGATAGGAACCGGTTCTCATCCATACGAAAAAACTATGTCTAGCATCGTATTATATCCAGTTTTCTACGAATATAGAAATGTACAATCATAAGATTAAAACTAGTTTTTTTAGCCGGTGCCTTCGGCACCCTGGGGCTAAAAAAAAACTAGTTTTAATCTTATAATTGTACATTCCATATCCGCGGAAAGCCGTTTATAATACGATACGAGAAATAACTATTAAGTGAAGCACCTATATAATTTTGTCCTAAAATTTGAGTATGTATTTACTGCATTTACCCAATTTTGCATCGGATTTATATATAATTTTATTTTATTAGCCTTATAGGTTAATGTTTCATCGAATAGGTTTAGAAACTAAGTGGTAATGCTCGATTGTCCTACCGCCTTATTATAGAGCTTTACTTTTATGGATATTGTCCACGACAGAAGATTACAAGATAAATTTTATGTTTCTAATAAAATAAAATATTAATTTTAAAGTCGTCATTTATAATTAATTAATTAGGAAATCCGATACATTTATGATATGAGATTCGAATGTTCGAAAAATAAGAATGCAATTTATTTATGAAATATGATTAAAGGATTAATCAGATGTGGATTCTTTAAAAAAAATTTGCTCCACTAATCGCTTAGTGGGGCAAAATTGTTTTCGTGAAAAGTCCACCTATATCACATTAAAAATCTACAAAAATTAAACAAAAATCATATACAGGGTACGGCACATAAATCCGGACTTTTTTTAAACGGCCATAGCGCCAAGACTACTTGACCGATCAGGACGTTTGACCCCACTATGAAAAGCTTAGGTAATGACCTTTTTACCCATAAAAATCTTTGGACGATGTAGGACATGTGCTACGAGCTGGCAGCATATATGTTCAACTAGGCAAATTCGAAGTGCGCAGGTTGCTCATGAAACTTGCTGAAGGTACTGTTAGATACATAAGTTAGTTACTAGAAATTACTAGAGTTCTTTTTTCAAGTTGGCTTGGCCGTAGTACTCAGGCAAATTGACACGTGGCAGATGTTAAAAACGCCAAAAATCTTGAAAATTTCACGATTCTCGTCTACAGGGGCCCATATGGAACCTTGAATCTCATTTTAGACTATGGGTTGCGCTGACAACCCTAGCTAAATCTTCATGCCATTTCCAAAAAGGTATAAAACGTTGTGGCCCAGATAAGAGCCGCCGTGTCGAAGGGTAGCTTGAAAGATGGGAATTTGGATCCTGCGGGTACTCACGTCCCTAAGTAAATGTTGCCTCTTAGCAGCCCAGATCTTAATCCATTAGACTATTTGACCCACAGCTACTTTGAAACATGCACCAATAGACGTGCCTATACCACAAAGACCTCCCCCATTGCCACTATCAAGGAGAACTACGCCAGCTTGTACAGGGACATGGTGACCAGGGCCTGCGGGCGGTTCAGGGGGCGGGTAGGGGCGGTAATTGAGGCTAGCGGCGGTTTTATTGAATAATCTAATAGTCTTATACCTATTTTGCCTCTCAGTTTTTAAAATTTGATAAAATCTTTAAAATTGACGATTTTATGTTCATTTATTTACAAATTAGAAAAAGTCCGGATTTATGTGCCGCACCCTGTATAAATAACTCTTCTATGATTTTGTTTAATTTTTAACGTGATTTTGGTGAATTTTTTTTAAGAATCCACCTCAGGAATTTTAAAGGTTTAAGACAATGGAAGATAATATGATAATAAAAAAATTTTCCCCTCTAAAGTTTCCAGTTATTGGTTGAAAAGTTGGGACACTGCTAGATTGTACAATCCAATCATGATTTCATAAAAGAATCCTTAATTTATATATAAAACTTTAGGTATGATAAAAATTTATATCCTAATGTCCCCTCCCTCCCAAAGCTTTACAACAATAACTAGGCAGATATATCTGAATGATGGATATGATAATGTATTTCTGCATTGATTCATCCCTTCACACAACATTACATTCAAGTATGTATATACTAGCCTCTATAATATAAAGAAGTAAGGTTTTAATGTCTGTAGCTTAATGTTTTTCTTAACTACTTAACCGATTGAGTTCTTCATTTTATGGAAGCTTCTTATAGGTCCCTGGATGGTTTTAGGCTATTTAATGTGTATATCTAAGTTTGGTTTAAGGCTATTTTCTACTTTTCTTACACCGAAATACTCGAATGAGGTTTCGTATTTTAGATTTAAAAGAAAAATTTTTTTAAAAATTTTGGGGGGGGGGGAATTTTTAGTCGACCCCACTATTTTAATTTTAGTTTTAAAAAGAAAATTTTTTTTTCGGGGTGGGGGGTATTTTTCATTTTTTGGGGGGGTTGGAGTTGTCCCATCCCCCAAGAAAATAGTTATAAACCTTCCCGGGACCATTGAGAAGCTACCCTGTAAAGGAGAACCCGATCGGTTTAGTTGTTCAGCGGTTTAGATATAGGCTAAATAATAGATTTAGTTTATTATTCTTACAGAGAAGGGATAATGGCAAATATCTAAAGGGATAAGAAGATGACCACTAAATTGATGCAATTTCCCAATGATGATAACCAAAATTACCCCTTCTGTAGATTACATTCAATGGTTGAAACATCTAAAACATCTCAACTTAATGAACCAACCAATCAAAATTCAACGTTGGATTATCAACTTTGGAGACTTTAGGAAATTTTAATTGGTCGATTTATTAAGTTAAGTGTTATAACATTACAACCACTAATTTTAATCTACAGAAGGGGTAATTTTGTTTATCATCTTTATGGATGTACATCAAATTATCGGCCATTGTCTTATCCATTTAGAACCCTGGTTATAATTGCCTTGGTGCATGGACGTCCAGGGGGGGGGGGGGTGGAAATTAAAAAAATATATTAGATTTTACCTCACAACTCTAACAAATTTCCGAAAAAAAATTAGCCCTTGGTTATAGTTTTAAACTAAATTAGGTAAATTTGAGGTATAGACAAAAAGCAAATTTTTAATTTGAAAAGGCAAAATATGGGTTTTTACCCGCAAACGTATTTTTGGTGGGTAAAAAAAGGCTATTTTCCCCACCAACCATTATAAAGCAGGAATAAGGTATAACCAACAAGCAAAACAAATCTAAAATAAATTTGGGGGGCAAATGGAGAGGTCGTCAATTTTACGATGTGTTGCCCCCCAACGACAGCTGAAAAACACGTATAGGTTTCGTGATTTTCTTCCGAATTAATTTCGTTATTGGTATGAGCTGATTATAAAGTAGTAAACCTACTACCTTTTACAACCTTAATTTACTCAAAATAGTTTATGAATATTAAATTAAAAGCAAAGTTGTTTACATTTCTTTGCAGCTGTAAGAGGAAAAATTAAACACCTAATTTCTGTTATTTATCTAGTTTTTCCTACTTAAATCTAGCTAAACTTGTGAATCCTGTACTCACATATATAAATTATTAAGTCTAATTAGATGGGGGATAAGCTGATTGCTAAGTTTAGTAGAGCTGGTTAAAAATGCCAAAATTTGATATATTTATTTGTTACCAGCTAAATCTTTACTTACAAACTACAAATTATTCAAGTTGCTTGGTGAAGCGAAATAACTGCTTGCAGTTTTGAATGTCAATCAGTTGATGGCAGCTATTTGTAGCGGAAATTTAAAGATATTGGCAAGTATTCGAAACAGCCATTAAATCATCAAAAACTGCCCAATGGCGGCTGTCAACGCCTGTTACTTGAATTAAATTGCATTAAATTTTGAATGATATAATTAGAATATTAAATGTTAATTCAAGTTTGATATGAAAAGGAATTCTAATTGCCATAAACAGATCTTAACAGAATCATGAACATGGACATTTCTACTAAATAGAAAACCAGAAAATCTAAATTTTTTTTTGGCATCAGATTAATATATTTTAAATTCACCAAACAGTATTAGAAAAATCTGTATTGAAACTACTTTTAATAAAAAATAACACTCTTGAAGCTGTTTAAAGTGTCTTTAAAAAGAAATGACGTCATACAATACAAATGGCCAATGATAGGTCAATACACAGACTAAATTACGAATGGCAGGCCAGTATACATTTTGAATGACCAAGGTAGGCCAGTATGACGCCTTTTTTTGAAGGCGCTAAAAAAAGCTTCAATATTCTTTCAAAGACAGCATATTTTTTACTGGAGGTAAAGTTGGAGCTACTCCAATATTTAATATCTTCAATTTGTTTTCTAATCCGATATCTACTCTTTTAGGTGACACTGCATGTGGCGTTTGTGCACTCGTTTGTGAATCCACTTCTCTTCTTAGTTCTACATCAATCCGCTAGGAGCGCTGCTCTAGATATATTCTGCTGTATGTGCACCAGATCAAAAGGTAAAAATTTAGTTCTAATTTCAACCGCTAGGAGTATGAAAGTTAGCTGTTAGTTCTAAATTTATCCGCTAGGAGCGCTGCTCTAGATATATTCTGCTGTATGTGCACAAGATCAAAAGGTAGAAATTAGTTTTAATTTAGGAGTATGAAAGGTAAATATTAGTTCTAAATAAATCCGCTAGAAGGTATATATCTCTACAGGTGCACAAGATCAAAAGGTAAAATTAGTTCTAATTTAAACCGCTAGGCTTGCTATTTCATCAAAAGTTAATTTACTTCACATTTTTTAAATTTTAGTTTTTTTCTAGAGTTATGTATTTTTTTTAATTTTGACTAAATTACCTAAATGTAGATAAAAAAGAACATGCCAAGACCTTTTTAAATCAGTCCAGTGGTTAGTAAAATCTCTAGACAGACTCTTTCTTCTTATAAATAATAATCAAAGCATGTTATTGTAAAATGATTTAAAGACAACAATTTGACAAAACAGAAAAATTAGGAATTTTCTGGTTATATTGCCTATAAAAAATTACGTCATACATTTCAAATGACCAGTGATTGGCTGATACACAAACTAAATTACCATTAGCAGGCCAGAATACATTGACCAATGGTAGGCCAGTATGACGTCATTTAAAAGATTTTTTTCTTATCTCAAAACATTTCTAATTTAGGTATCCCTGACCCGCCGCCGCGAATCTACTCTGCCGACACAGACGTTGAAATCGCCGACTCTACGAGCAGCTGCAGCCAACAGGCGCACAGCAGTAAACCTAGCTTTATGTAGGTAATGTGTGCCCCCCTCCCCCCTTCCTGCCCTGGCCTGCTGTCACTGTTATTTATAAATAGATGAATATTATTATGTATAACACCCACCCCCCCCCCAAAAAAAAAAAAAAAATAGCATTTAACATCTGTAAGCTTTCCTAACAATGTAGACTAGTTGTTTGAGAGATTTTACTAAACAAAGATTTACTTACAGATATTTTAAAAATAATAAACTTATAACATATTCAAACTTTTAGAAAGAAAGATTATTATTTGTACTTTGAAAATGTGACCTTAGTTATTCATTTTCTAAGTAAGAAAAAATATATACAGTAAATGTATATTGTTTATAATTAGAAGCAACCATAGACGTGCATTGGAAATAAAGGTGATTAAAGTGTACACTCTCTCTACTAAAAGGGAGGAAGTCTTTAAAAAATTATAGGTTTTCAATCTATTCTCTTTTAGACCTAGATGGTTTTATCCTCCCATCCTTACATTTTTTGGGGGGGAGGAGGGTGGCTACCAAACATGTAATTTTGCAAATTTAAGGCAAAATTATTTAATTTCTGGGGGTTGACAATTTTAACCCCCCAAACCTAAAAATTGTGCACGCCCCTAGCAGCAACAACTTAATTACTGCACTCTTAATAGTTTTCCTAATTGGTATTCTCATTGTGCATAAGAAAAATTACTTACACAAAGCAGGGAGGGAGGGGACATTGGGCTGTTTATTACACTAGTCCCCAAACTTTTATAGCAACGATTTCATATTCGTTGGCTCAAAAACTGTGGGAAATTTTTTTAATTTTGATTGGTTGGTTCATTATTATGAATAACTTTAACCACTAACTGTATTTTACAGAAGGGTAATTTTGTGTATCATAATTGGGGATGTGCATAATTTTTCAAATTGGTATTCTCATTGTGCATAATAAATATTACTCCAGCATAGTGTATATATAGAGGAATCTAAAGGGATAAGGCAATAGCCGATAAATCCCCAATGATGACACACAAAATTAACCCTTCTGTAGATTACACTTAGTGGTTGGAACGCTTGGACCATAGCTCAATGATGCAACCAATCAAAGATCATAAATGTTACCAAAATTGTTAAGTAAATTAATTATAAAACGTTAGTATTAAACTTTAGGGACTAGTGAAATAAACAACCTAATTTCCTCTCCCTCCCTGGTATACATACACAAATAAATTTGGATGTGCAGTAATAACATGCATCTTATGCAGATTTACATCGACAGTTTTGCCAAAGTAATCATGCTTATCAAAAACGATTTTTTCTCGACTCTTGTTCAGATTTGATGAACAAAATTCACTTTGTTATTATTTAAAACTTCATTGTAAATGAATTCTTTTAGTGAATAAAAATGATTTATCCCTTTTGAAAGTACCTTTTAAATTTCTTATTATGTCTCTTGTTGGGTTTTCTCATAAAAATCATTATTTGGCTCCATATAAACTGTAAATATGTTTTTTTCAGTATCAAAGCTATATAAATGCAATCTACATCTTTATTAGAATAATTGAATATGTCTCTTATTTTTCCATTATATTAATTTTTATGCTTTTATCATTTTAGACGTTTATTTTTAAGAAACAAAACTAGATGAATAAAATCTACATTTTTAACAAAATAATTGTTTATGTCTCTTGTTGGGTTTTTGTTAATAATATTATAAATCATTTTTTAAACTTCACCTTGAAAATGAAATTTTTAAGTAACATAACTAGATAAATAAAATCTATTTTTATCAGAATATTTGTTTATGTCTCTTGTTGGGTTTTTGCATTATACTCATTTTTCTGATTCTAATCAACTTTGCAATAAAAAAAGAAAAAAAAAGAATTGTTTATGTAACTTGTTGGGTACATAATATTCATCTATTTATAAGCTGTGCCTCTGTTTTGCCTCCGTTTTCTTCATTCTTCTACATGTTGTGTGGATAAACAACTGTATAATGGATGGTTTTAGCTCATTTTTATGGAAATTGCATAACTAACTTTAAATCATCAGGCAATGTCTTTTATTTTCTTTTAAATTTTGTATATTGAAAGTTGAAATAAAAAATAAGCTAAAACCATCCCTTAGCTAAACCAGGTGATATTAATCTAACTTTTTTCTAGAATTTAAAGTTAAACATATAAATTGTTACAGATAAAAAAAATAAAACTAATTTAATTGCTAAAAATGTAATTAAAGATTTTTATTACTGCAGATGTTTTCTAATTTAATTGTATAAACAGTTAATTGATATTTTATGTTACCGATTTATAAAACAGGGTGCAAAGCTTAAAATGTCCCTAGCTTTAAACTTAAAATCTATGATAACAATTACCATTATTTTACAGTTAGATATTTCAAATTTTTGCAGATTTTTTAAAACTCAGACAGAAAAAATGACCAATGTTTTTTTTTGTGTACAGTACTAAAGCGATTTTATGATTATCTAAATTAGGAATCAATAATTTGATGTGCTTTTGTATTTTTGTTGTAAACATTTTAATCCCTATAATAAAGTAACAGGATCTTTGTCTGTATGTATGCCTGTCTATCTGTATCGAAGGATCTCGCTTACCACTGAAGTGATATGGTTCTCCTTTACAGTGTAGATTCTTGGAAATTTTTTAACTATTTTGTGGGAGGGTACCACCATCTTCTTAAAGAGAAATCGCCCCAAGAAAAAAATTAAAATTTCAAAGCATCCAAAAAGGTTTTAATTTGAGGCTTAGTCGTGACTGACACGCGACTGCCGAGTCCTGATATAAAACTATTTATCAAAAGATGTTTATTTAACAAATATTCTAAAAGCACAAATCTAAAAAATATAATTAACTTAATGTTCTTTTTAACCCAATTCTTTGGATGTTGTTAACCTTGTTAAGTGTTTTCTTTCTAATGAATTCAAGGGCAGGTAAATGGACGAATAATTTATCTTTCATTTTGAGTGAAATTAATATATATGTTTCTTTGATCGAGGAATCTAAAGGGATAAGACAATGGCCGATAAATTGATGTAAACCCCAATGATGATACACAATATTACTCTTTCTGTAGATTACAATTAGTAGTAAAAAACATTTAACTTAAAAAACAATCAAAATTTAACGAAAGTCCCCAAAGTTGTCAAGCCATCGAATAAGGAAGGTTATTGTAAAAACAATAAACAGCTTAATTTACAAATATTTACTAGCTACCTTGAATTTCAGAATTGGTGGGAAGATTAATTTAATGTTCATTGTCCTATACCTGTTTACATGACATCTTAGGTGGATTCTCAAAACTAGGGTCGCTGCATCGCTAGTGAGGCAAAATTGTTTTTGAGAAAAATTCTCCAAAATCACATAAAAAAAATCTACAAAAATAAAATCAAAGAAGGGTTATTAACAAAGGAATTTATTTAATTTTTGTAGATCTTTAATGTGATTTTGGAGTATTTCTTACAAAAACAATTTTGCCTCACCAGTGAGCAGCGTCTCTAATTTTTTAAGAATCCACCTCTGATATCTAAAACAAATGATAGTGTGATGATTAATCAAGATAAGTTGACGACTTTGCCAAAAATATGTTTCTACATTTTCACAGTTTGCAACATTTTTTGGAAACCTTAAATTTTAAAAAATCTTTAGCCAGCCATTTTTTACTGGGGTTCTAATTGTAAGAAAAAGATTAATTTATTATTGATGCAGATAGTTTAAGTTATGGCTGTAAATTGTTGGAATTATTAAAATAGTTTAACAGGACAGTTTATAAAAAGAAAAAATCCGCGTTAATATTTTGGAATCCAACAGACAAATTATTTTATCAGCCGTACCTACTAAATTTTGTATGGCATCCAAAGCTGCAATTTAGCTTAAGATTTTTATATATTGCTTTTTACCCCTGTGGCTTCCGAGCCTAAACTTTTTTATGGTTAAAATATTCCTTGCTTAAATGTTAGAAGCAACATATAGTGCCTAATAAAAAAATGTCATACAATACAAATGACCAATGATAGGCCAGTATACATTTTACCATTAGTCAATTACAATGTATATTAGCTATTTGTATTGTAAGACGTCATTTTTTATTAGATACTATATGCTGTTTCAAAAATATTCCTTGCTGAAATGTTTTATTAAAACACCCAGTGACAAATGTATTGCACACAGGCATACCTAACCTTGCCATTTGGATGCACATCCAGACTTAAAGATACATATATATCCTTATAATTAGGTAACAGGATGTTTGTTTATGAAGAGAGCTATGAGCTATAGGGCAGGGATTCTGTCCTGATTTTGTATTGAGTATTTGAATTCAGCTAATAGCGTCGGAAATATGAACACAGCTGAGTCCTTAAAAAAGAAAACAGAAAGCAATTTGCTAGTATACGACAAGGGTCTCCACCACTTGGGCCAGGTAGCTGTCTGGATTATACATCAATACTTATACATTTATTGGTGCTACTGATGATAAATTCATCTTCCCCCCAAATATACCTAAACTGAGATGGGTTTTTGATTGATGAATGCCGCGTTTTTTTCAATTCGCGAAATTTAAACAGAGTATAAACTATTTATTTAATTATTTCGCTTTTGTTGGTACGGCCTTCATAGAAAAAAAACAAATTATCTTCAATCCATTTTTGCTGCATATTTATTAATGCATCTTTTTAGAGCTGTATTAGACATTATACAAATGGCTAAAATAATAATTTTAAAATTTTGAATTCTCAAGTTGTATACTCTGTTGAAATCCTATCGTCTTCGTTCAATCAATGTTTTAAAAATGTCGAAAAAACGCGGCATTAATCTTTCAAAAACCCATCTCTGGCCATTTGAATGCATTCAGACATAAAGTCAGAAATGCAGATATAGTACAATGGATGACAAATAAATATTCCTTTACTTAGCCTTGCACATCCAGACATTCAGGTAGAATTACAGGGATAGGCCAATGGATGATAAATCAATCTTCGCCCAAGTATACCTAACCAACCATGCCAAAATAATCTCAACTATAACTTTAAGTTTATACAAGTCTATTTTAATTTTTAATAAATTCAATGTTTTGAAACAATTAAATTAAATTAATAAGTTTAAGTTTGGTGTGTATTTTTTAAAATTTCCCTAAATTGTATATTTTTTAAAAATCAGTAATTTATGTTACCTTTTTCATTGCTAGCTTTATGAACAATGCCTTTTATCTTATTTTTAAAACAATTATTTACGATTATAGTTACATTATTTTATGAATATTCAATTCAATCAATTCTTGAGAAAAAAAACTTACTTTTAGCCCCAGTTGTGGGAGAGGGGGGGGTCTAAACCTGCGGATTTCTATCCCTACGGGGAACTATTATTTACCCTTACCCAAAACAAGCACAAGAGGAAACCGCCTATTATTCTTTTTAAACTCGCAAAAAGAATTTTGAAATTTGAATTGAAAATGTATTATTTGATGAAATTTAGATTAAGAATGATTTAAACATTTTATAAAGAATGATTGTTCCTTATTGCTACAAGAATCCACATTACCATTAAACAAACCTCGGTACACGTTCTTGTACTAATTCTTATATTTTCAGGCCTATAAGTCACAACTACTGCAGTCCCAAGCATGAAACAGAGTTGTAAGTTGTAAGGAGGATCAGGAAGATGGTGTTTATTTACTTTCTCATACTATCACATTTGCATAGTGTTTCATAAATTGGACAGCGGAAAGTGTCATGTGTGACATCATAGAAATAAGTCTCCGAGAGAAGTATGAGAGGAGAAGTTGGAAAGGAAACCCCTAAAAAAATACATGACTAATGGGTGTACTTCTATGGCGTAACACTTTCCACTGACCATAAAATAATTATGCATAATCTGTTGTGTTGGCGATTTTGGTAATGTGATACATTAGGCGGAAGTAATGGCACTCCGATGAAATGCTAATTGCTTGTTTATTGAAAAAAATTCAGAAATTGTATGAATCAAGAATAAAAAAAAGTTACTTTAAATAAAATATGGGCAATAGTGCAGCTTAAAAGTATCAAAAGTAAATTTTCAACTATTGATTATACTGATGGCCATAGCGTAGCTGCGATTCTAAAAAAAATCTTTTGGTTATTAAAATTTCAAAATGTCTTTGAAAGGGGATTCATATTTCTACAATTTCTTAATAAAATCTGAAAGTTGTTCAGGGAGGAAAGGGACAACGGACTGTAAATTAAACTCTTATCCCCAACGTTAAATAGAAAAAAAACGATGTTTTATACGTTGACGAAACATCTTTCTAGCAATCTTCATTGGATAGTACAACCAGCAGTGTCCAAACTTTTCCATCAATATTCTTAATCTAAAACAGATAGTTTTTTTCTATCATAATGGGGAATGTATAATAATTCATCGTCCATTGTCTTATCCCTTAAAATCCCTGAAAATTGTTACTACTACTGGATACCTAAAAGTGGATCAAGTCTGTTTTACGAATGATGATTTATTTTCAAAGAAATTATTTATTTTTGCGCGTTTTCCCAGGCTGCAGGTTCCTTATGTACAAAAAAAACTTTTGCTTGCATGTTCTAGACTATTTTTGGGCCTTGTTTAAAGGCTTTATGCTGTAAAAATCCACTAAAGTTAAATAAAAAATATATCAATTCGTTTTTTTCAGACTTGATCTCTAAAGTTATATCAAATATAAACCCCGAACAAACATATTATGCAAATCTGAATTTTCAAAATAGCAGCTTTATTATTCATTTAGGATGATTTTACAATAAATATGAAATGTAGATGCCTCTGTTGGTTACAAAATTCCACTGTTATTTTTTAATTAATCAGCACCAAAAAAGCACAAGATCTCAAAAACAGCATTTGGGGGTAATACTGGTGAACAAACATATTATGCAAATCCAAAACAAAGCATCAAAAAAAAGGTTTGTTGGCACTTTTCTACTCTTTTAAAGATTGCTTATGATAAAATAATGATTTTTTAAGGGATGTATGCATTTATTATTATGAAATATAGTATAAGGTAGAAATTAATGATTTTTCTAAATAAGAAATGTTTGAAAAAAATAAATTCGATCCCTATCACTTTAGAGGACAGCTGCTGACCCCCAGTCTTATGTATGAACCTAAATACATGTTAAAGATAAAAATTACCCTGAAAAGTATACAAAAATGTTTTTTTATGTGTTAAAAAAATTCATTTTAAAATCTTGATTTTGAGGATGATGACCTTTCAGATGCTCCTGTTGGTGGTGATGGTGAGCCAAATGTTATCTAAGTACATGCCCATTACAACAACTTGTCTATTAACCTATGTACCATTTTTTGTAGTCATAGCAGCCTCCAATGGAGCATTCCGACAAGAAATATAACCATCTTCTAAAAACTACAGTATTCACCTTATGAATTGAAGTAAATAAAATTGCAATTCTTTTCTTTTTTAATAATGCTGGGCTGGAGGATGCTATAACTACAAAAATTGGATCATAGTTTAATATATAAGTTGTGATCATTGACATGCACTTTGATAACATTTGGCTCATCATCACCACCAATAGGGGCATCTTAAAGGTCATCATCCTCAAAATCAAGATTTTAAAATAGATTTTTTCAACACACCAAAAAACATTTTTGTATAATTTTCAGGGTAATTTTTATCTTTAACATGTATTTAGGTTCATCCATAAGACTGGGGGTCAGCAGCTGTCCTCTAAAGTGATAGGGATCGAATTTATTTTTTTCAAACATTTCTTATTTAGAAAAATCATTAATTTCTACCTTATACTATATTTCATAATAATTAATGCATAAATCCCTTAGAAAATTATTATTTTATCATAACCAATCTTTAAAAGAGGAGAAAAGTGCCAAAAAAACCTTTTTTTTGGTGCTTTGTTTTGGATTTGCATAATATGTTTGTTCACCAGTATTTCCCCCAAATGCTGTTTTTGAGATCTTGTGCTTTATTGGTGCTGATTAATTAAAAAATGACAGTTGAATTTTGTAACCAAAAGAGGCATCTAAATTTCATATTTATTGTAAAATCATCTAAATGAATAATAAAGCTGCTATTTTGAAAATTCAGATTTGCATAATATGTTTGTTCGGGGTTTATATATAATGTAAATAGTAAAATAAATAAAGTAAAACTTTATTGGTCATAATATTTATGTTCAGTAATTGTATTTTTAAAAATTTAATGTCAATGTTTTTTTTTAAATTTAGCCCCTAAATGTGCGGATTTTTAAAATGAAATGTGCTCAATCATGCTTTGTATTTTAAAATTGATGTTTTGTGAAATGTACCCTATCAAATTTTATATTTGTTCTTTTTATAATAAAATTAATCGCTTTTGGCCGTTTTATGAAAAAAATATACTTTTTAAACTTAAAAACATCATATTGGTGAATTAATTGAAATAAAAATACATTTATGTTTAATTTATAGTTTTTTGTATTTTTCAAAAAAATATTTTTAATTTTCTCTAATTTGATTCCAAGCAGCTTATAGTGCCCATAATATTTTTTTTAGTATTGGTCAATTAAAATGTATGCTGGCCTATCATTGGTCATTTGTATTGTATGACGTTAATTTTTTATTGGCACTATAAGCTGTTTTTTGAATTTTTCCTAATTAATTTCTCAATACAGCGTACTCTTCACTCCAATCTGTTGTAAAGAATTCCCGACTTTGCGCAATTTTTGGGGGGCAATGCTAAGTAGAAATGACGACCAAATATTATTTCTAATTTATTTTGCTTGTTGGCTATAACTTATTCCTGAAAAAAAATGCTTTTTGTTAGATCGACAATAATAAAGTTTACATATTATAGAGTATTTGTGCTACAACAAAGGGGGTTTATTGTTATTTAGGAGGTTATTATCCATCTTACAAGTTTTTGGGTGGTGGTTAATACCCCCACCCCTCACAAAATAATTTTAAAAAAAATCTTTATAGGGCTTCGCTTATGTGTTTAACAGATTTTTTGGATATTTTCTAAACTAATATTTATAAATAAACCCCCCCTCCCCCTTACAAAAAGCTAAGAAGTCCTTGTCCAAATTAACTTTTTTCTAAATGTGAGACAGTTTTTTTTTTCCTTTTGGTCCTTTGAAGAAAAGTTTTCATCGCACACACACGGATGTAAGCCATCATCTCCGCTTAAATTAGAAAAGTATTTGGTAATATTGTTTTAGCTGAGAGTGCCCTTTATATTTATTTATCTGATAAAACAATCTAAGAAGCTACCCATTTTTTGAAAATAGATTTGCTAAAAAAAAGTGTTGGTTACTTAAATCTTTGAATAAATTAAATTAATACTCTCTTAATAACTTTAATGATTTATATAAAAGTCTTCTTTTTGCAGTTCAGTTTCTGAATCCTTAATATATTAAAATCTTGCTTTTCTGATTTTGGCGGTTTTTTTTTATTTTTAAAATTTTAGGAATTGATAAGACATCCTAACACAACTAATATTATTAATACAAACTTTTTAAAAAGATACCCACAAAACTTTCTCTGCCTTTATTGTAAATATAACTTTTGGTCAATTTGGAACTTCCCCCCAGTCTTTAATAGGCTAACCCCACCCTCCCCCCCCCCCCTTCCTTATTTATATAAAAAGTCTGATAAGAGTCTCAAAAAAGTCTAGACAAGTTTGGACACTCAACTTAATGAATCCACCAATCAAAATTCATTAAAAGACCCCAAAGTTGTTAGACCTACGACTAAGAGAACGTTATTATAAAATTTTCAAAAACCTGACCTAAATTTATTGAAATTATATGTCATTATTTCATATTTATTGAAAAAAAATTATATATTTCGCTAATTAGTAAAGAATAGATTGAATTTAAGATATTTTAAGGTTTAATTAACAATGTATCTAAAACAAAAGGTGCTTCTTTGAAAAAAAATGTTTTAATAATCACGCAAAAATTTAGGAAGTAATATTTCATTTTAATATTTTTTACTAACTTAATTCTTTTCTTATAGCATATCATTATTTATTATAATTTTAAAAAAAAGATATTACAACAAGCTAAATGATTTAGAGTTGATATTCGATATCGAAATAAAAACCTAAATGAAATAAGGTCAGATATTCTTTTTTCAGGGAGAATATTTTGACAGTTTTTTGATAATCCCCCAAAAAAGTATCTGATGATTTAAAATTACTTATTTCTAAAATTCTATCCTTCAACATGTGTTGTTTTGTAGAGTTTCAAAGAGAAAATATAATTATAAAACTGTTCATTGAACAAGAAAACAATGGTAATTATGTCCATAATTAAGAAGAAAAGTAAAATAAATGTGTTCTTTTCTTCGTCAGATGTATATATTAAACCCAAAAACCCACATATTATTTTCTACCGTGTTCTAACCCATGCTGGAAGGTCTTATCCACGAATGAGCTAACTTTATAT
Source organism: Acartia tonsa (assembly GCF_053477335.1). Classification (NCBI taxonomy): domain Eukaryota; kingdom Metazoa; phylum Arthropoda; class Copepoda; order Calanoida; family Acartiidae; genus Acartia; species Acartia tonsa. Next base: position 5,349,945 of record NC_137272.1, on the reverse strand, counting down.
AATCAAAAATATCTTTTCAAGTTTCCCTTTTGTTTGGAGAAAAGACACCTAAGAAATCCGTTTTAACCCTTTGACCCCTGCGGAAACCTTATTTTGTCGATGTAAACTTGTCAACCTGTGTTGTAATGATATATGAAAATAATTTTTATTTATTCAAATCCTTCTACATTTTTATTTTTTCAATTTATATTTTCCAATTTCATTTTAATTTTAAGGTACTAATCCTTTTTTATAACTCTTGGACTTGTTTTATTATGGATTTTTAATTTTCTTTTAATGCTTTACTCCTTTATGTATGAAAATTTAAAGATCTTTGATTTAAATTATTTGGTATATCCCCTTCAACCAAAAAGTGGACCACAAAAAAAAATTTATCCTTAATTTTTCAAAACTTTTTTCTAACTCAGCTGTTTGCCCTAACTTGGTGACCTATACTTTTGGGCCTAGTCATTTGGGACAATCTTACCTAAACATCAAAAAAAAACGTTAATTCGTGGTCCACTTTCAGTAAAAGTGAATTTACTAATTGTTTTTTTTGTTAAACAACTAAATGTTAAAATGTATATAAAAAATGTAATCATCTAATGAAAGTTATTTGATTTGGTGCTAAATTAACAAACAAAAAACAATAAAGGATTACATTTTTGAGGAGTTTTCATGTATTGTCTAACAAGGATGATTTTGTCCATAAGTAGCGAAGCGAAAAGGGAATCTGAAATGGGTATAATTTAGGTGTGAATATAAAAGTGTTTTTATATGTTTCAGAAAAAAAAATAAAACTTTAACTTTAAATTAAAGTAAAAATGCAGAATTGAAAGCGTCAAAGAAAAGAGTCAATAACCTGTGGGAGTTGGCCCCGACTTAGCCTCGGGGGTTCGTAATTACGGTTGTGTTGGCAGACGTGTGATAACCTTTATTATAGATAAGCTTTGCTTATCTTATACATAACAATTTTACTAAAGGTAGATTTCCAAATATTGTGTTTATACAGTTATACTAAAGACATGGGGCAATAATCAAGAATACACGGAAGTAAGGATACATATGAATTAGAATTACATGGCAAAGTTATAATATATAAATGATAATTAAGTAGGGCTGATCCCCTCCCTGCTAAGGAGAGGGGATAGCGGATCAAATATTGATTTAAACACACAATTAAGGCTGGGTAATTCAACAACAACATAATAAATTAAATGGGTGGGGGGGGGGAGGATATTCACAATGGCTGCTGCCTTTTATGAACCAAAAAAATAATACTAAGACTAAAAAACTTACTTTAAAATAATTTTTCTCATAACTTTAGATATTATATTTATGTTTTTCTTACCTGACGGCTAACAGTAGCCTGGCAGGGAGGGAGGAGACATTGGACTGTGAATTACACTCAGGGATCTAAAGGGATAAGACAATGGCCGATATATTGATGTACATCCTAAATGATGAAACACAAAATTACCCCTTCTGTAGATTACAATTAGTGGTTGAAACGTTGGGCACTCAACTAGATGAAGTACCCAATCAAAATTAATTAAAAGTCCCCAAGGTTGTTAAGCAAACGATTAAGAAAACCATATTATAAAACTAGTGTAATAAACAGTCCAATGTCCCCTCTCTCCCTAATTACACTGGTACTCATGTTTTTTTAATCACGTTTTAATCTTATTCGTTGGCTCAAAAACTTTTGTTTTTTTTAAGTGAACTTTCATTGGGGATTTATAATTAATAATGTCCAAACTTTTAAACCAATAAACTTAATTCTGCATAAGGTTAATTTTGTTAATCATCATTGGGGATATCTTTCAATTTATAGTCCAGTGTCTTGCCTCTTAAGATCTCTGTAAGCAGGGTGATGTCAGACTTGTGTAAAGAAAAAAAAACTGATAGACTGGCTTTAACTAAGAGGTTAGGGAACATGGCTACAAGTTTAATAACAAGAATGACATCATCCATAAAAGAAAAGCTCTGAAATGGTAGGACAAACAAACATTATAACTTGTATAGTGTCAGAGCTGAATAATCAGAATATAAATGTATGATAGTCGAAACAAAATTGTAAGTAAATTTTTTTTTAACTTATATAATTGTAAGTAAATTTTTTTAAAAACTTATATACAGGATAATGTTAAAGAACATACTAACATGTTTAGTACTTGATTATAGAGATGCTTATAACATTGTACTTTGTTGTCCTAAGAATCAGTATTCCAAAAATCAGATCAATCGAATAATTATATAACATAAAAATTTGCTGTTTAAAAAGTTAAAAATCAACATGTTTAAAATGGACGTACGGACATTCTGGTTTTGATTATGGAGTTGCTACGCTTTCTAAATCATACCTAACTACTACAGGAATCACCATGCAAAGTTTGAAATCGATAGGACAATTCTAACCTTCTTAATTAACGAAAAGAGCCAACAGTTACGGAGTTACGGACCGACCCTAATTATAGAAAAGCTTCGCTATTAAAAATGTATTAAATTTCATATTTTGATAAGAGTTTAAGTTTGTATTATGAAAGTTTAATGGGTAAACTTTTCATGTTGTTGGGTAAGGAATAAAGGTTGATAAGTTTGGAGATATTATTTAGGGCGTGGCAGTCTTTACTTTTCATAATGTTGAGTAGGGAATAAAGGTTGGTAAGTTGGGAGATATTATTTAGGGCGTGGCAGTCTTTACTTTTCATGATACTAGAGCAAATAGAGTAAACGCCTCCTTTCTCCAAGGACCTTTTCGTCTGCTAGCAATTTGTTTTCTGCTACTTGGCTGTGTAAATATTCCCTGTCTCTATTGGTTTAGTTTCAAAGACCCAATTGAGAGTCGGCACTATGTCCTTGGGATGGGGACATATAGTTATTTAACCCCTTACCCATCTAGTGTTTCACTCTAAGCCGAAAACACTTTTTTAAACAGTAAAATTTCACCAATTGAATCAACCATTAAAACCATCCAACTAAGCCGCCTGTAACCCTTAGTGAAATCAACCATTTACAATTTTTAAAAGTTTAAACCTGACCCAAATAATCTTCCAAAAATTGTGGGTCTCCTTAGTAAATCAAAAATATTTTTTTTCTGAACTGTCTTTTGGTCATAATCCGCTTTATTCTGATGAGACTCAACTATTTTGATATTAAAATCTCAAATCCATTTTTGCATAAAAATCTTTGTTGCTTATTGTTAAGCCATGGAGAAGAAAAACTTTTTCCATTAGAACATTATCATTAGTACTTTACAATTTTAGCAATAATGCTACTCTACATGTTGGTCTGTAGGTCTGTAAGTCAGTTCTTTTTAGAGCTCTGTAGCAGAAAGAGAGGGTGGGGGCAAAAGGCTGTTTATTACACTATTCCCCGAAGTTTTATAATAACGGTTATAATTTCAGAAATTCATAATAACTTTGATCAATGATGTTTTACAATGATAAACTAATCTTATCTATTCTATTATACAAAGTAGAAAGCTTTTATCTGTTCAGATCTCCAGAGAAGTTTCATTTAGGTCGCGGGATATTTTTAGGCTATTTCATTTTGAAATTTATGACTTGGGGTAGATTTTGGCTATTTTACAGCTTGTGCAGTCCATCCTCTAGATACTAGGGGCGTGACTCCTGGTTTACTGAAGCTCTTCTTATGCTAGCTACTCTATAATTCCCTTTGTCAGTACATCCACAAGTCGGGCCATATTGTTATGGGGAAATGTGATTTTCTCGGCAGCTATAAAAGATAGACGTCTGAATTTTTTTTTAAAATCTTTATAACAATGAGCATTCAGTGTACAATTGATTCTGTCCATTTATTTCAATCGCCCTACAAAAAAATAAATATTGAAACATATATAAAAGTTTTTTTTCGTATTTTTACAAATAACTTCTTGAATTATGACCATCTGCTTTTTGAATACATTGTCCTTCAATGCTACTTATGGATGTTATCATCCTTGTTTGTAATGAGTTACCCTTTGTTCCAGATGAACAATTTTGAACAGGGATAGGACAAATGACAATAAATAAATCTTACCCAAAATTTATCCTTGGCAGCTGGTAAATATTATAAGGAAGATTGGCTACTATATTGATTTATCTCCTATTACCTCAACGGGCGCAGTTGCTGTCCATGACACTTTAACGTCAGGTCCAACAACCCAGGATAACTAAGGGGAGTCAAATCCCTCCTTTTCTGTCCAAACACCCAGGGTATTAGGTTAAGCAACAGCCAACCAACTCTTTGATTGGACGACCATCAACTGGAAATCGTAACTGCGCATAGTAATGAGTTGCGCCTGTTTTTGCCAAGGCATTCCCCCTACTCTAACTATTTTTAACGTCTTTAGTTATTACATAGTGTTAAGCACAGTGTCACCTCCCCGACAACGAGCGGATGCGTTACTTGTTTAGCCACGGTTGTGTGTTTTTTTATCTGCTATAGTCTTCTGCCTCCATGAAATTTATCCGTGAAAATGATGAACCAGCAATTATCATTTTTTCTGTCTGGTAAAAACTTTTTTCTTTCAATCAGTTTTTATTTTTATTTTGGGAGCTATAAAATTTTATATATACAGGAAAATAAATATTTCAAACTAGCGACTGAATGAAAAAGTAAGAAAAATATTTCTCTTGGGGAGGTGGAAAAACCTTCCCCAAAAATAGTTATAAACCTGTCCTTGACCTAAGAGAAGCTTCACTGAATAGAAGAACCAAATCGGTCGATTGGTTAGCAAGATCCTACGGTACATACAAACAGACATAGATATATATGTATATAGCTTTATTAAGGATATTATCATCAAAAACCATTTCCCAGTATCGCTTGGAAACCGATTAATATCCGCTGTATTAGAACCGATTCTGAGCAATACGGAAAAATATGTATAGCATCGTGTTTTTTTCACGAATATAAAAATGTACAATAATAAGATCAAAAACAGTTTTTTTAGGCCGTGTATTTCGGGGCTAAAAAAATCTTGTAATTATATATTTTTATATCCGCGGATTACTGTTTATAATACGATGCGATAAATAACTATTATATTTTTTACATACCTGTTATTTAGAACAAGAAATTAGATTTTTCAAAATTACAGGGTGTCCCTCGTAAACTGGTTTTTTTAAAACGCTTATTACTCCCTTAATATTTGAGCTATCTTAGTAAAATAAAAAGTATTTGGCAGCCTACTACTGACCATTTTACGGGGTAATGATGAAAAATCCACAAAATAAACAGGAAAAAATATACGAGGTATTACATAGGAGGTTCATTTTATTGAATTTAGACTAACCCGCAAGAAAATATTTGCTTTGTGAACTTTAGGATTAGTTAGGGTCTAAACGGCTGTTGGCTCAGACTTTCTAAGCACAAAAATAGAACAGGCTTGACATGGCATACCAGAAATTCGCAATATTCAAGAATCTGAAGTGTAATATAAGTGAACAATATGTAAAAATAGGCATAATATTGATCTTCTTTGTTAATTTTTCATGAGAGCTTGCTTCAAATGCACACAAGAACCTGAATTATACCAGATTTTTTTTATTATACTACAATGCTAGTTCTTATAATGTCTGGAGTAAGTCTTTGTGATCCACCGTTTGACCTTCAGCTGCTTTTAAAGTTAACTAAGGCATATTTTTCTTGTGGATTAGTCTTATATTCACTAAAATCAGCCTGTAATGTATTACCTTGTAGATTTTTTTCTGTAATCTTTGCGGATTTTTCATCGCTATATCATTAAATGGTCAGTAGTAGGCTGCCAAATACTTTTTATTTTACTAAGCTAGCTCAAATACTAAGGGAGTAATAAGTGTTTTAAAAAAACAGTTCACGAGAGACACCCTGTATTTAATAATGACTTTATTTAAAATTAATAAATAATCATAAGTTGCACTGTTTTTTCATTAAGACTAAAACAAATTCGAATTCGATAGTCTAAATTAATTTCATATGTTGGTTAAACTAAATTCAGTTCATTTAACATATCTTTAGTATATATGTACATACAGAGAACTACCTTCCATCTTTTACAATGACCCTTTTCGTCTGCTAGCAAATTGTTTTCTGTTACTAAGCTGTGTTAATATTCCCGACACCATTAGTTGATTTCCAAAGACCCAAAATTTACCCCCCCAAAATTGTTTGGGGGGTAAATACCCCCTCCTAAATGGTTGGGGTAGGGGTAAATTTTAAAGGGGGGGGGGGGTAATCGCCCTATTCCCCCCCCCCCTTGGACGTCTCTGTATAGAGCTGCTACGCTATAGAATAAAAAAAAACATGTGGTTTGAATAACTATTGGTTTTTTTATCAAAAGTATGACAATATATGTTCAACATCTAAACCACAGGTCCATGAGTAGCTTCGCCCCTAACCACAGTTGGGGGTGGTGCTACAGTCACCCCACCTCACATTAACATCATTAAACACGTGAATTGGTTTAAATACAAAAAGTGTTCTACAACTATCACTGTGTTTTCAACAAAAAGTGAATTTGTTTTTGTCTATTTGATTACTAAGTAAAGTATAATTTGCAATTTTTTGCTTTGATCACTTTTATTTAATGGACGGTTTTTTTGGGACACTTTGTCACCCTACCTGAATTCAAATAAATCTCTCATCTAGTAGAGTAGTGGGATGTTTTAATCCCTCCTCTTATGTAGCTAGGACCTTTAATGGAGGTAGCTAGACAAAGTGTCTCAAAAATAAGCCTTGTGACGTCATAAAAAGAATGAGGGATTATCGATCTCCTTTGAAGGGGTTTTCTTTCCCACTCTCGTATCATCTCCCTCATTTTTATGACGTCACATGCCTTATCTTTAAGAAACTTTTTCAAGCTACCTAATGGAGGCGTTGTCAGGAAAGGACTATACCCAAATTGTTTTAACAACGGAGTCGTAGGAAGGCGGAGGAGAATTTTCGTCTGATACTGAAAGAGTAGGCGCTGACGGTTGTGCTGACGGTTGTGCTGACGGTTGTGCTGACGATCGAACTGTCGGTGGCGCTGCAGCTAAAGCTTCTGTCGAGATATCAGCCACATCTGGTCTATAATGTATCAGCAGTGGCACATCCCAATACGTTGTTAGTTTCCTCACAATCAAATAAATCGCTGGCAACACCAAAATCATTTGAACAATTGACAAACCAATAAATACAGAACCAAATCGGTAACCACACCCACTAACGTCTTCGGTCCAATAAATTATTAGGTTCACCAAACTAAAAATAAAGCAGAGGATCAAAGAAAAGATTGTCCAAAACTTAATTGGATGCATAATTAAAAGCGAAGCTTTTCTATAATTAGGGTCGGTCCGTCCGTCCGTACGTCCGTCCGTACGTCCGTCCGAGATAGATAGCTTTTTTTCGTTAATTTAGGCATGTTAGAATTGTCCTATCGATTTCAAACTTTGCATGATGATTCCTGTAGTAGTTAGGTACGATTTAGAAAGCGTAGCAACTCTATAATCATTACCAGAATGTCCGTACGTCCATTTTAAACATGTTGATTTTTCAAATTTTTTAACAGCAAATTTTTATGTGATCTAATTATCCGTTTGATCTGATTTTTGGTATATTGATTCCTGGGACAACAAAGAACAATATTTTAAGCGAAGTAACTCTATAATCAAATCCTAAAAATGTAAGTATGTCCATAAACTCAATAAACATTATCCTGTATCAAGAAGTTTTTCAACAAATTTACTTACAATTTTGCTTTGACTCTTATACTTTTATATTCTGATAATTCAGTTTAGACACTATACAAGTGTTAATGTCCGTTTGTCCTACCGTTTCAGTGCTTCGCTTTTATGGATGTTGTCATCCTTGTTTTAAGATACAAATAATAAACTAAACTAATAATTAGTGACACTCAGTAAGTAAAAGTCATTGCGCAATAACTGGTTTAAACAGGCATACATAGGATAAAAATACCTATTAAAACAATAAAGCAAAAGGATGTTTATTTGTCTGTTTGTTTGTTTGTACCAAAAGATCACGCTAACCGCTGAACCGATCGGGTTCTCCTTAACTGGGTAGCTTCTCATAGGTCACAGGAAGGTTTATAATATTTTGGCGGAGGGTACCATAACCCTACCAAGAGAAATCGCCCCTAGAAAAAAATCACCCCCCCCCCCCCCTTAAAAAATCTAAATTTTAAAATTGTGCTCCAAGAGGCCTCTGGGGGCAAAGCCGCTAGTTATCAAAATAATGTAGACCCCCCCCCCCCTTCCTCCCAAAGAAATTAAGAAGACTAAACACACTTAACGATAAGAGGAGGGTTTATTAATTCCATTGTCTTATCCCCCAAAATCCCTGGCCTGGGTTTAAAGCACTACTATTATGGTATAACTTCATTCAAGCAAAAAATTTTAAACCATAATTTCTAATTTTGATTGACAATATATCTATCCAATTATCAAATAATTTTCATATAATAGCTTTTATTATATTTTTTAAAGCGAAGCTTTTCTATGATTAGAGTCGGTCTGTCCGTCTGGAAGGGATAACTTTTTACGTTGATTTAGGCATGTTAATATTGTCCAATCGATTTTAAACTTTGCTTGGTGTATGTTCTTTTTTATTTTCCTGTATTTAAGCAGTTTTTCGACTTATATACATTTATATTCTAATTATTAAGGTCTGACACTATACAAGTGTTGTAATCTTTTTTATGTCAATACTTCACCAAAATATTTGTAATCGTACTTGTAAAACTTTAAAGAAATATCATTGTTTATACTTTGGAAAAAAATTTAGAAATTTTAGATGTTTTGAATGCTAACCATTATCATTTTTTGGGTAAATTACTTGTTTAAAAATCCGTCTAATCTGAAACGGGAATTACAAAATTAATAAAATTTTGTTAATTATTATTACCACTAGTGGTTTCTCCTCTAGACTCTAGGGGCTTTGCCCTATGAGGTAATTCCTACTTATGTATAGAGGCTATATCAATATCCCGACAATTTTTCATCAAATTTTATCACAGTTTTTGTACTTAAAATATTTAGCTTAAATTTGTTTTTTTTTAAATAATTTGTTTTAAATCAATTTAGTGAAGTAATTGGATTATCATGATAAAGTTCTGTATTTTTTCTCTCTACAACATTTTAAATGAATACATATTTCGTGGAGGGGGGTGGGGGTAAAAATCCTTATTCCATTATGAAAACTATAGACTTTTAAGCATTATGCAGGCTATTGAGAAAGTGAAAGCGTCTGTGTGAAAAGAGCAATACAAGTTCCAAGATTTTATTTATTGGTTTTACCGGGAAAAGAGGGTATATAAGCTAGTCCCCCCCCCCCCCAATGTCTATAATAACGTTTATTGTTCGTTGGCTTAACAACTTTGGGGACTTTTATTGAATTTTTATTGGTTAGTTTATTAACTTGAGTGTCAAGACGTTTCAACGTTTTACCATTGGGGATGTACATCAATTTATCGGTCATTGTCATATCCCTTTAGATTATTACTGGGTTTTGATTTAGCCAAATTAGGTTAACCAAAAATATTTCATTACTTTCTGAACCAATAAACCTAATCAAAATAATATTATGACAAATTTTAAATATAACAAGTATGACAACATTCATAAAAGCGAAGCACTAAAACGGTAGGACAAACGAACATTAACACTTGTTAGTGTCTGAACTGAATAATCTGAAAATAAAAGTATAAGAGTCGAAGCAAAATTGTAAGTTAATTTGTTAAAAAACTGCTTGATACAGGATAATGTTTTTGGACATACTTACATTTTTAGGACTTGATTATAGAGTTGCTTCGCATATAATATTGTTCTTTGTTGTCACAGGAATCAATATACCAAAAATCAGATCAAACGGATAATTAGATCACATAAAGATTTGTTGTTAAAAAAGTAGAAAAATCAAAATTGACGTACGGACATTCTGGTAATGATTATAGAGTTGCTACGCTTTCTAAATCATACCTAACTACTGCAGGAATCATCATGCAAAGTTTGAAATCGATAGGACAATTCTAACATGCTTAAATTAACGAATAAAAGCTATCTATCTCGGACGGACGGACCTACCCTAATTATAGAAAAGCTTCGCTTTTAAAAATAAGGGAATAGTAACTTTCGCATTATTCCGTAAAATTGTGAGCAAGCTTCCAGTCAAATGCGCTTATTAGGTCAAACTGTTCTTAATATTGACCAAACGCATAGTATAATAAAACGCATATTTAAAAACAGTTTGACTTAATAAGCCCATTTGACTGGAATCTTACTCACAACTTTACTACATTTTACGAAGGCTCCTATTCCATTTGTTTTCTAAACACCCTGTAGATAGTTTATATGGAATAATACATGAAAGAGATTATAAATGATTTACAGATGAAAAGCATTGCTCAGCTCTAATTTCAATTTGATTTGAATACTTGGAAATTAATTTCATGTTTAGGGTACAAATATCTCAAATATTCATTTCATTCAAGGTTGTAACAATTTATATGAATGAAACGTGTTTTCTTTTATTAAAAGCGAAGCTTTTCTATAATTAGGGTCGGTCCGTACGTCCGTCCGTCCGAGATAGATAGCATTTATTCGTTAATTTAGGCATGTTAGAATTGTCCTATCGATTTCAAACTTTGCATGGTGATTCCTGTAGTAGTTAGGTATGATTTAGAAAGCGTAGCAACTCTATAATCATTACCAGAATGTCCGTACGTCCATTTTAAACATGTTGATTTTTCTACTTTTTTAACAAAAAATTTTTATGTGATCTAATTATCCGTTTGATCTGATTTTTGGTATATTGATTCCTGGGACAACAAAGAACAATTTTTTAAGCTAAGCAACTCTATAATCAAGTCCTAAAAATGTAAGTATGTCCATAAACATTATCCTGAATCAAGCAGTTTTCCAAAAAATTTACTTACACTTTTGCTTCGACTCTCATACTTTTATATTCTGATTATTCAGTTCAGACACTATACAAGTGTTAATGTCCGTTTGTCCTACCGTTTCAGTGATTCGCTTTTATGGATGTTGTCATCCTTGTTGGTATAAGTTTACATTATGACAGAGAAAGGGCTGTTTATTACACTAACATTTTCTTATTTGTTGCCTTAACAACTTTGGGGATTTGAGTGAATCATAGTTGGTTGATTAATTAAGTTGAGTGTTCAAACGTTTCAACCACTAATTTTGATATACACAAAGGATGATTTTGTGCATCATCATTGAGGATGTACAGCAATTTATCGGGTATTGTCTTATCCCTTTAGATTCCTGTAAAAAGGACAAGGTAGCCATGATTCTCTAAAGCAGTGGCGTGCACAGTAATTCACCAGGGGGATGTGAAACTATTAAGATTCAGATGTCTCTGAAGATTGGAAGTGAGAATCATTTGGCCAATCTTAGATATGGCAAATTTGCGAATAAATGTATTCTATATGACCACACAAGAAATTCTCAATTATCTAATTAACCTGGCCTGGAGTTTTTGAAGATGTTTTATATTCAGCCATCCTAATTAAATACACTCTCATAATGAAGAATGGACTATGAATATAAAGTTGTTTGATACGTAGAAATTAACTTCTTACAAATCTCCCTCCTTAAAATTTCAAGAACAAAATTTGACAAATTTCAACATTTTTTAACAGTACCTATTACTAATTAGGTAAAAAATATACTAATACATTTAAGATAAGGGTATATATATTTCACTTAAAAATTTAAAAAGGATGACAACATCCATAAGTAGCGAAGGACAAAAAAATCATGGAAATAGGTGAAAAATATAAAAGTAGCTACAATCCAGCAGTCCAATCGCCACGGTTCTTTTTAACTTATGTAAGTTCCATATTGATGGGAATGTTGAAAAGAAGTTTTAGCAGTTTATCTTTAATAAAAGCCGAGATAATCACGTTTCCCCCAAAACGTTTCAGATGGACATTTCGAATTATAGAGTAGCTTCGTTACTAATAACCTGCAAAATAAATTTCTGAGGTGAACTTACATAAATCTCTAGTTAAATTTTACTATTTTGTGGTTATGTACCTTCAAAATTAGATAGAAAATTTGTGATTAATTAGCTTAATATTCTGCAAATGTGGACAGAAAATTACATTTCAACATTAATTAACTCAAATTTCAGCAATTTTAAATGAGTTTAACATTTTGAGAATTAACAGTCGTCAGATATTTACAACTTAGATAAAGTTAGACTAACGTCTAAGCCATTAGAAGCCTCTTGGGGCACAAAAGGTGGAGTGTGGAGGGGGGGGTGAGGTGAGGTGAATTCCCCAATTTTCAACTTTCAAGTTTTAAAAAGAATGAGTGAAACTATTTTTTTTGGTGGTGGGTAATTTTTTTGTAAGGGGTGATTTTTATTGGGAAGGTGGAGTAACCCTCCTTCGAAATAGTAAATAAGAAGCTTCTCTGTAAAGTAGAACAATATAGCTTCAGCGGTTAGTGAAATCCTTCCCTACAGACAAAAAAAGATAACTACTTTATACAATAGCACAAGTAAAAAAAATCAGGGAGAGTGTAATCGTGGAACCCTCCCTTAAAATAGCTATAAGCCTTCCAAGGACATATGAAAAGAAAAACTGTAAAGGGGAACCGTATTGGTTCAGTGGTTAGAGAGATCCTTCGCTACAGACAAAAACGCCTTACTACTTTATATTATAGGATTAAGTAGGTGTAAGTTCGGCATAATTAAAATATTAAATTTTATTTATAATTTTGCTATAATTTAAAGTATTTTGAATTTTTTTTCATTAGATTTTTTAATTGATTTCATATCAAAATATATAATTTTGTTATAATTGTAATTAAAAATATTTATTTTCCAATTTTCACATTTAATTACATGTTTTACTGTATACCTAGTACTCTTTTAGGTAATAAATTTTTATATTAAAAGATAATATAATAAGTAAATTGTATTATCATTTTCTCAATCAAATTTGAAATATCCAGCCTTCATTTATTTCAGTCCTCAAACAAAAACTTTCCTTGTCCTCTTAATGATTTGATAATCTTGGATAGCCTGATATCTAGTTGCCGAATGTGTACGCAGTTTCCTGGGTGTTTCCTCATCCTAGCTCAATATTTACTACTAGCTAAAAAAGCTTCAAACTTCAAAAAAAAAAAAATCAAAATTTAAAAAATTCAAATTTATAATGTATATTGTATAAATCGTTTACACATTCAAATTTTGATTTTTTTAAGGGAAGTTTGAAGATTTGTAGCTAGTAGTAAATATTGAGCGAGGATGAGGAAACACCCAGGAAACTGCGTACACATTCGGCAACTAGATATCAGGCTATCTAATCTTGCATTATCTGAAACACGGTTGTCATGTCATCAATTGTATCATGTTTATGCTACTTTCAATTTCAAAAAAGGCTCGATACAAAACAATAATAGTTATTTCTCGCATTCTATTATAAGCAGCTTTCCGCGGATATAAAATATACAATTATTAGATTACAAGCAGTTTTTTGAGCCCAAAATGCCAAATGAATGCAAATGAATAAAGAAATTTTATAACGTTATTTTATTTGATGAAGTTAATTGAAGTAAAAAATCAATGAAGCCAAATGAATTCAAATGAATAGAGAAATTTTATAACGTTATGTTATTTGATGAAGTTAATTAAAGTACAAAATCAATCGGAAATATTTTTTTTTTGAATGCTTGCAACTAAAATGTCAAAAGCAAGAGATAAAAAGGAAAAAATCCTGTAATCAGCTTGAAAGACGCATCCACACAATATCAACTACTAGATTTTTATTTATCAAATACTAACCAACCAACATTACCTCAAGGACTAAATTTATAATTCCAGTTACAGAAAGTCCCAACCAAAGACCAAGAGCACTTCCAGTATCAATCAAAAACTTAACGGAAAGAAATTACTTTTGGTTTAAATATTCTTAAAGGCAAATTTGATTTTGTAAAACTAAAAGTTCTTGTGTTAAACACTCAACCTCTAAAAAGTTACTAAAAACTTTTAGGATCATGGAAAGAAAATGAAGTTGCAGGTTTTGTTGTATTTTCACAGTATCTTTTCTCCTATTTCTAGACCATGCAGGGGCTCTAATCCAAAGGGGCCAATTTCCTAACCCTGAGGGTAAATCATTAACATTTATATAAACTAACCTAACCTAAACTAACCAATCAAAAGCTACTGTGAAAAATATGATCAAACCCATTACTTTGTTATCTTTCTATAAAACAACTTTAAATCTGATTTTACCATTTAAACAGAGTTAACTCAAATTGATTCATTAGTAAATCAATAATATTTACCTGGGCAACTGAGTATCCATAGACCTTGTGGATAACAGAAACATCGGTATTAATTTTGATCCTAATTTGTGTTGTGTTTTTTGTACGCAGCCTAAAATGATTTTTTTTGTTAAATTATGTAATATTTTATACACAAATTTTAAGACATATTTGGACAAATTTTTCATAGTTATTAGTTCTTTATTTCATTTAGAAATGGTGAGAACTTGTAACTTTCACAAAAATCATATGGATTTTATCTTTTGTTTTAAAAAAAAATTATGCTTTCACACAAAGTGCCTTGTTGAGCAAAGAAAACCAACCCTCCCCTCTTTGTTATGCCCTCTTGCATAGGTCATTCGTAGGAAAGAAACTGCCCCCAACATTATTAATATATTTTTAAAATAAGGCAGGGGTTATCTGTTATCATTTTAACAGACACTCTGTTTGAAAGCACCAACTTTTTGGCACACAATGCACCCTGTTGAGCAGTGCACTGATAACACTTCCCCCACTTTTTTAAATAATTAAAATAAAGGGGGGTGGGTTGCTTCCTTGTTTTTTTGTTAATTAATTTTTAATGTTACCCCTGAATGCTGTCCTCATTCCTTAACTGAGCCTGGATTCTAAAATTGTTGATGTATTGTATTATAGACAGCGTTTTAAAAATGGTAAATAAAAACTTAAAAGATTAATTCTAGTTTTGTTAGCCCTAATGATCCAAAGACCTGGGATAACAAACTGTTATTAATATTAAAATTTTCATTTCATTATGAATAGAATTGTCTACAATGTGATACAATACATAATTTTTCAGTATGGCTGAGAACTGGTTCTAAGCCAGCAGATATTAATCAGTTTTGAAGCCAAACTTATATATAAAAATATTATCAATTATACAACAAGATTACACAAAAAATAGATTTAACTAGTTTCTATCCTTGTTTGCAAATTATAATAAATAATTTACCTAGTGCTAACACAAGGCTTAGGACAAGTTGTCTCAATTTCCAATCTTTGAAGACTTGCAACAGGTTCAATGTAATTAGATTTAAAAGAGCTGAAGCTAAAATTGTTAGTCTTTAAAATGGGATAATCTCCATTACATTGATTGTGCTCAGACAGCCAAGGAGGGATACAACCTAAGCTTGGGTTAAAATCTTCTTTTATTTTCTGATCAACACAGTCACTGAATTTGTTTTCTCTAAAAGCATTTAAATCTATTCAAAATTAATACTACAGTAGTTATTATGTAACTAGTGGCTGTACCCCTAGGGGCACTTGAGGTGTTTGTAGGTTGAATATGACCCCTCCGTTATGTAATATTTTAGTTTAAAAAAAGGAAAATAGGGGGGGGGGGGAGGAAATGTACCATCCCTGATTTTGGGTTTTAGTTTTAATAAGAAAAATTTGAAGAAAAAATTTAGGGAAGTAGTTTTTTCATAAGAGGGTGGAAGTACCCTCCTTGATATAATAGTTGTAAACCTTCCCATATTGATTCAGGAGTTAGCAAGATCCTTTGTTACAGACAGACAGAAACACACAAAGGTACAGATCCTGTTGCTTTGTGTTACTAAATTTCCAACAGAATCATAAAAATGAAACATGAATAAATTCCAATACTATCCTGTTGTAATTAATGCAATTTTCCATTGAACTACTGGTATATATCATGTTAATATTCATTTCATATAATCTAAGAAATCCTCTGTCACCTGAAAATAATCATTTAATGGTTAAGTAAAATATGAAGATCAAACTTAATTAAACTTTAAACAAAACCTGTAACAAATTGACCAGTTTGAGAAGAGAAGTCTGGAGAAATGTGGGATCGTGCAACACTATCTGTCAAGAAAATGTGTACTGTACGGACAATATCTCCAACTTGGAGGTTTAATCCATGCAATGTGTTGTAGTTTAGATATTCTTTGCACAATCCATATCTTGGCATAAAAACTGTTGTTCCTGAAGCTTCTAAACCTTTAGAATGTGTCATATTTATTGAATCAACAAATCTCCTGTCATAAATCTTACTGATGAGTTCAGAAAATGTTTTGTTAGCATTACCATTCCATGATAGAGTTGTTTGGTCATTCAAACGACTTCCAGCAAGCAATCTCAATTTGGTTGTGTATCCATTTTCCTGGAGGACCTTCACATCATCTTGATTTGAAGGGCAGACTGTTATAAGAGGTGGTACTATCTTACTGACATGCTTTAGTTCTGTCTCCTCTACTATGGGAGGATTAGTCAAAAGCAATACTGACCTTTTCACAGCCCAAAAAATCATTGTGACTGCAAAAATAAGCACTAATACCTTTATTACTTTATATGCATTCATTTCTGTAGCTAAAGCTAGATTAAACAAAACTTGTGAATTATGGTAATGTTATAGAATCAGGGTTGACAAAACTAAGAAACACAAAGTAAATTTTTATAAATAAACTTGTACAAAACAAGTTAAAACTAGTACAAACGTTATTAATATTAATGTTTTTAAATATGTAATATTTGGATCATTTTAGAATAGCATAACTTGTGGCCTGCTCAATGTCAAAGAGGAGTTAAATCTGGTTCACACCTCATCATACTAGAAACATTACAAATTACCAATTAGAATCTCAAGGATGTCTATGCTTTTTTTATTTGGGGGGAGGTAAAGATTAAAAATCTAAAATTTTGGGGGTGTGGGAGGGTAATGACCCTTTACCCCCCCCCCTTGGACATCCCTGTAGAATCTTTTATAAAACTCATTATTTTAAGTGTTCTTTATTTAAAACATTGATTGAGATCTGATTTTTATGGAATGTAATTTTTTAACTGCTATTAAAGATCTATAAGTTGCTTAATTCTATTCTGTTTCTTGTTTAACTGATCATAACTGGAAATAAAATAAGATTTAATGTTTTTCATGTGCTTTCAAAGATGAACGTCTAATAGGGTGAGTTTGTATATGGTTTTTATTTTTTTTGCAAATTTGAGTATAAGTTTGTCTCCCATGTTCATATCAAGTTAACATTTTTAAGAAGTTGTATTAAACTAGATAATCTGGTAACCCTGAATGTAACCTGCAATTTTTATGAACATTCATTAACACAAATCATATGAATTAACATTGTGAGTTTTTAAATATTAATACACTAATTATCATTATGAATGGGTGGTTGCTATTTTAAGTAGCGAAGCTACTCTATAATTTGTTTAGTTTATAGATGATGAACAAAAGTATATTTTACATTTTTAACCTTTTATAAAAACTTTGAATCATGAGAAGTAGCGGGTTTTGTCGTATTTATACAGTAGCTTTTCTCATAGTTCTAGCCCCTGTGGGGCCAATTTCCTAATCCTGCGGGGCAATAATTAACATTTACCTTACCTAAACTAAAATAACATATTAAAATCTACTGTGAAAATACGACAAAACCTGCTGCTTGTTTTATTTTCATGATCCAAAACTTTTCTTTAAAAGACAGAATTAGACACTGAAATTCTAAAATTGAATTAAAAAACAACTTAAGAAAAGATCTTGTAATTACGTCGTTGTAACTGCACTCATTCAAAAAATTATTTGCTTATGAGAAGCCAATATTTATATTTGGTATTTTTTCTAAACTTAGCCGTTAATATAATAGCTTACTATTTATTCAATACAATATATATTAAAGTGATTATTTGCTTTATAGCGTTTTCCTTTCATAAAATTAACAAATTAAACAAAGTTTGTACGTAAATTCAATGGATTATTCATTATTACTTGGATCTTACACCAAATTCCCAAGTACTCTAATAAAGTAAACTGTAGCTGGCTAAAATAACGATATGAACCCATTTACCCCATCCACTCTCCTCCTACTGGATAAACGAACTGACCAAGGAGGGGGAAAAGCAAGCTAAATTGAGGACAATTTTACCCCTGTCATAATATCCATGTATATTCTACATCCATTATAAATTGTAAAAATGAACACATTTTTGCCTCGCATATTTGCAAATACTTTTGAATAATAACTCTCTTCTCCCCATGAGAAATCATAATATTTATGATATTTTAGTGTTATTTTCCAACCATTTTAGAATGACTAATTAAAGATTTTTAAAATAATTAATATATTTATTATCTTATATATTGCATTTCAGTTACATAAGATCGCATAAATGGCACAAATTATTTAGAAAACTCCTTTTTGTCCTGTGAAAGGAATTAAATATATTTCAAGGGAGATATGTTACCTCTCCACCCCACCCCCCTCCCTCCTATCCAAAATTTGAAGATTTAAATTTAGTCAAAATATATGCAAGTCTAAACAGAAAAATCCTCATAATTGTACTAATTTTATTATAGACAGCTTTTCGCGGATAGTAACATTAAGAACAAAAGATAAATTCCAGTTTTGTTAAATTGAAAATAAGGGAAAAATATTTTTTTAATACATAACCCTTGGTTGACCTAACCCTGTAAGGCTACCAAAGCGCCAATTTTTCCGCCATTTTTTTCTCCCTCCTTAATTCTATTTTAATTGATTTATGCCTCAAACTTTGCTTGTTCAAACAAATTTCTAAATTTATTAAAGTTTGTAATGAAAACTAAAAGTGGTCTCGCCAACACAATTTATAATTTTTGTCTGAGGATAAATTTTTCATTGAACAAGTATTGAACAGGTAATGAGAGCCCTCACTCTCACAATAAAGATTAGAGAATTAGAGAGTGATTAGAGGGTTATTAAATTACATCAGGGGATAGGGATTCATAAGCACCGGGAATTTTGGTAAGAAATAAAAAAAGCTTGCTTTATGTTTTCACTAAGTATGTTTTTGTAAAGGGTTTTTAAATCATAGCAATAAAAGCAAAAATCTTTTTTTTGGGAGGTTTCAGAGGATTTGTGAGTGTCTATGGCACCCTCTAGATAGGAGTAAAGTTCTTAATTGGGGGAGTGGGTAAAATCTAAAGAATCAGGAACTTTTCGTTTCAAAATATCTTGTTCCTAACCTTGGAAATGACTAAAAAAGATTTAAGTTTTTTTGAAAATTGGCCAACTTTTAGAGGTTTAATGAGAGCTAGGAACGAGATATTTTAAAATTCTAAAACTACTCTTCAAGGCTTATTTAGGGAACACCATGAAATTGCTCTAAAATGCTATGTGTGGTAGTATACCATTTATAGACTTTAGAGGAGTTTTTTTACTTATATTAATCATGTGCAAGTTCCTGCTCACACTTAAATGTCAAAAATTACCCCACCCTAATATTCACCCTCTAATCATACTATCTATATAAACTAGGGTAAAACTAATCAAAACAACATATTGACACTCTAATTATACTCTAAACTGTATTATCTGTATAAACTAGAGTAAAACTAATCTAAACAACATATTGACACTCTAAATATACTCTAAACTGTTTTATCTGTATAAACTAGGGTAAAACTAATCTAAACAACATATTGACACTCTAAATATACTCTAAACTGTTTTATCTGTATAAACTAGGGTAAAACTAATCTAAACAACATATTGACACTCTAAATATACTCTAAACTGTATTATCTGTATAAACTAGGGTAAAACTAATCTAAACAACATATTGACACTCTAAATATACTCTAAACTGTATTATCTCTATAAACTAGGGTAAAACTAATCTAAACAACATATTGACACTCTAAATATACTCTAAGCTGTATTATCCATATAAACTAAGGTAAAACTAATCTAAACAACCATAATTCAACAGGAAAAGTTTTTTCGCCTTGCCTACACTTTTCACTAACGTAGTATTTCTATAAATCAACCAATAATAAAGAATGTATGTCTTCTTATCAAATTTAAACTGCCACTTACTTTTAAAATTAAAGTGATTATCACAGGAAATAAGGAGACGCAAGGCTGTTTATCACACAAGTCCCCTAAGTTTCAAAATAACGTTTCTTATTCGTTGGCTCAGCTTTGTGGACTATGATCCAATTTTGATTGTTGTGTATTAAGTTGAGTGTTCAACCTTAAATTGTAATCTACCGAAGGGGGTAATTTTGTTTATTATTATTGGGGATATACATAAATTTATCGGCCATTGTCTAATCGCTTTAGATTCCTGGATTATCACCTCTATCCCTCTTTGTCATTCCTGTATGAAGAATTCTATAATATGAAAATTAAAGGATATATTATTATCAACAATGTTTTTATGTATAAATTTTCAGTATTGTATAAACACGTATCATATTTTGGATCAAGGCAGAAATTACCAAGTTTTTTAAAGAAACATTTAAGGGCAGCTGATGATATTTTAAAACACACTGCTTATCCTATAATATAAAGTAGTAAGAGTTTTTTTTGTCCCGAAGGATCTCATTAACCGCTGAACCGATATTGTTCTCCTTTACAGTGAAGCTTCTTATAGGTCCTGGGAAGGTTTTAAACTATTTTTTTTCTCATTCTTTTGAAACTCAAATTTAAAATGGGATGAAATCGACTTTTCACCCTCCTACCTTAAGTGCCCCTAGAGGCTTCTAGGGGGCGTAACCGCTAGTATTATATATTCCATATATATAATTAACAGAATATCTGTCTGTCTTTGAATACCGAAGGATCTTACTGACCGCTGAAACCAGTATGGTTCTCCTTTACTATGTTCAAGGGTTCAGAGAAGGTTTATAACTTTTTGGGTGGAGGGTTCTCCCCCCTTCCAAGAGAAAAAAGCCTCAAAAGTTGAAAGCTTCCCCCCCCCCCTCAAAAAAAATACCTAGAAAGGAGAACCAAATACACAACAAAGCCCATGGGAGCCCTCGGCGAAAAAGACCTTTTTCTTATTTCTGTCTTGATCTCTTTTTTTGTTAAAGATAAGCATACTTTATTCTGAACTTACGCCCAACTTGTAAAGAACTACAAAATTTATAATTTATTTGCTTATTTTCATTTTTTTCTAAGAAAAAAGTTTATGATTATAAGTTATTGAGAGTATCCATCTGCATTCTTATATAAAAGTAAAAGGATATCTTTCTGTCTGTTTGTTTATTTGTAGCAAAGGATCTCACAAACCAATGAACTCCTATTTTTTTTATTTTAAAAACTATGGTTGACAGTTGAAGGAGGGTCGACTAACAGCCTCCCTCCACCTCTAGAGACCTCTTGGGGCGTAGCTAGTCTTTAATAATCTAGTTTATTATTTTAGTAAAGGGAAAAAATTCTAATAACTTACATAACATCCTATCTTCCTCAATGTGACATGGACGAACTGACTGAGTAAGCTAAAAAGAAGATACTCATTGGCCAGGAGAATATTTGAAGGGACTATTTCATATATCAGCCTTGTAAATCTAGTTTAAACAAGGATGACAACATCCATAAAAGCGAAGCACTGAAACGGTAGGACAAACGGACATTAACACTTGTATAGTGTTAGAACTTAATTATCATAACATAAATTTATAAGAGTCAAAGCAAAATTGTAAGTAAATTTGTTGAAAAACTGCTTGATACAGGAAAATTTTTATGGACATACTTACATTTTTAGGACTTGATTATAGAGTTGCTTCGCTTAATACATTATACTTTGTTGTCCCAGGAATCAATATACCAAAAATTAGATCAATCCGATGATTAGATCACATAAAAATTTGTTGTTAAAAAAGTAAAAAAATCAACATGTTTAAAATGGACGTACGGACATTTTGGTAATGATTATAGAGTTGCTACGCTTTCTAAATCGTACCTAATTACTAAAGGAATCACCATGCAAAATTTGAAATCGATAGGACAATTCTAACATGCCTAAATTAACGGGAAAAGCTATCCGTTACGGACGTACGGACGTACGGACGGACCGACCCTAATTATAGAAAAGCTTCGCTTTTAAAAAGCTTTGCAACAAAAACAAAAATTTTGGATCTACTGCAGTTCACGGTAAAATATTGCTGGTAACGAATATTGCCAAAAATCTATGAATTTTAAAGGCTGCTAGCTGCCAAACGGCAGAACGTACTGTTTTAAGCAGCATAAGAAGGCCTGCAAATAATCTGGAATAGTCATAAATCAATAATGCATAATTATCTTGCAGTGCAGAGAAATGCGCGAAAAAGGCCTATTTTACGCGTTTTTTCTTCAGTGAAGCTTTCCCTGTGCATCGTTGGATCTTGGCTATTCCAGATTATTTGTAGGCCTTCTTATACCGCTTAAAATGGTGTGCGGGTATGATCTGTACGTTTAGCCGTTTGGCAGCTAGCAGCCTTTAAAATACTTAGATTTTTGGCAATATTCGTTACCATCAATATTTTACCGTGAACTGCAGTAGATCCAAAACTTTAAAATGGAAAAAAAAAACAGTAAAGACGTAGTTAAATTGTTGCTGAGCCCCTTAATTGGGGGTTCTTACGAAGGCTATCCTGTTTTAGATAACCAATTAAGTTCTTTCAGCATCATAGAAACAGAGAAGAACAACAGAGACAATTATGTACAAAGATAGTAAAAGATCATTTACCAGGGATCTAAAGGGATAAGACAATGGCCGATAAATAATCCGTTTGTAATGGGATGCAATACCTTAACACCCAAGGATATTAAGTTAGGTTATATCCAACAGACAACCACCCGTTTAATTGCACGACCTTTATCTGAGAAGTCCTAATTGTGCGTGGTAATGAGTTTGCCTTTTTATGGACCAAGGCATTCCCCCTACTCTAAATATTTATGTTGCGCATCTTACAGAGCAGCAGTGTGAACCATTTTAATAGTATTAGAATAACTAATATAATTCCAGTTATGAATACTTTTATCCAACACTAAAAAGTTGTCATTATATTATATAATTATAAGCTATATTAGGGATTACGCATTTGTATTAGGGATTACGCATTTGTACGGTCCTAGTTGACTTTGTGATTCCTTACTTTTGTATTACAATTAATAATTTCCATTTTTATTAAATGTATTTAACCATGCTAAAGTTAAAATAAATGTTATGTTATGTTATGTTCTAACACCATTTTTTTGAGATTTAAAAAGAAAAAAAAAATTTCTTTGGGGGTGGGGTAATTTTTCTAGTGGCGATTTATGAGAAGCTACCCTGTAAAAGAGAACCCGATCGGTTCAGCGGTTAACGAGAACCTTCAGTACAAACAGACACACATGCAAATAGACACCCTGTTACTTTATTATAAGGATAATGAGAAAGGAAAAAAATGTAAGACTTTTTGAAGAGTAGATTTGCTACCAAAATTCCAATATAATTATATCTCATTATAACAATTATAAAAAGATCAGAGGGATTAATTTGAAATAAAATTTGAGAGCATCAGATCTTCAGGAGTCTTACATCAGTAAAGATAAAAATTTACAAATATTTAAGCTTTATAAATTTAAAAATGATTGGCCGGTCTAGTGAAAGTATAAGTATTAAACACATAAAAAACATCGGATCATGGAAAAAAAAATAACGGGTTTCGTCATAATTTTACAGTGGCTTTTGATAGGTTATTTTAGGTTAGGTTATGTTAGGTAAATGTTAATAATTTTGGGTTAGGATATAGGCCCCGCAGTGTTAGGAAATAGGCCCCGAATTTTCGGAGTCCCCCTCAGGGGCTAGAAAAACGAGAATAGCTACTGTGAAAATACGACGGAACCTGCTAATTCGTTTTTATCCATTGGGAAAAACATCCTAAACAGCAAATATCCATATTTAGTATTATAAGAGAAGCAGTGAGGGAGGGGACTTTGGACTGTAAATTACATTAGAACCCAATGTTTTATTACCACTCATGAGTTAGCTTAAAAACTTTTTTGTACTCTTATTGAATTTTAATTGGTTTTTATTACGATCTTTTAGCTTAAAAACTTTTCACCAATAATTTTAATATAGAGCAAGTTTTTTTCATTTATGTAGATGTATATCAATTTATCGTCCATTGTCTCATCCCAAATGGAACGGAAGCCTAATTTAATAAAATATCTAGAACATTTTTTATACTTGATTACTATACTAACATTAAGTGCTATTTTCAGAATATTTTTCGTGTATTAAGACCAAAACCAAATCACATTTTATGATAAAATAACAAAATAACTTTTCTGAAAATTTTAATGGATTGTTTTATACAAAAATTTGCATTTAGTATTGAAATTAAAGTGGATAAATAACAAATATTTACCATTTACAGAAAATCTATAGAAGTGAGTTTTAACCTGAAAATTCCACTCCTATAAATTTTTTTAATAATTTTTTTATTGATTGATTGATTTAAAAACTAAACTTTGAAATTAGGTATGAAACTAAAATATCCAATATTTCTAACTTTTTGTTCTGTAATTGTTATTATAAATTTACCTGGAATACCTTTACCCATAAGAGTGGCTGCCTATGTCACTGGATTTTTACTTGGTATGCTCTCTTCAGGTATAAAATTATTTATAGTGCTTGTTTATAAAGTTGTTTATAGTGTCTGTAAAAAATGACGTTATATAATACAAATGATCATTGATGAGCCAATACACAGACTAAATTACCATTGGCAGATTAGGATACATTTTAATTGACCAATGGTGTGACGTCATAGTTTATGACACAATAAAAAGCTTGAATTATTTTTATTTATGCACCTTTTTTAACCTAGATTCTTGTTTTTACTTTTATGTTTTACATTATTCTCATCTTTAATGTCATTCTAAATCATGTTTGTCCCTTGGCCGGGTCCAGGACAAAAGCAGGAGTGACAAATGTTGGAATGGACAAATGATGGAGTGTCTAAAATATTAAGAAAATAAAGTTTTTCTATACAGGTTAGCTTAGGTTAGGTTAAGATATGAATGTAAAAATAAGCCTCCCGAAGGGGTTAGGCAATAAAATTTAATATAAGATGGCAAAATTAAAAAGGTTAGGTTAAGTGCCCACTCCCCCGTTTGTCCTAGAACTCCTGGACCCATACAAAACTTTTCTTTAAAAAGATGGAAAAATGTTGTAATTTACAAGTTCTTCCTGAATATATTTATCACAAAAACTTAAGAAAGGTATTTTGAAAAGTATACGAACAGCTTATAGTGCCTATTAAAAAATGACTTCATACAATACAAATGACCAATGATACATTGTAGTTAAAATGTATACTGGACTATCATTGGTCATGACGTCATTTTTTATTAGGCATTATAGGCTGCTTCAAAATATACATGAATAGTTTAATTATTTATTAGCTGGTGCCTTCCTGTTCTATGGTAGTCGGCCCTACACCCAATACTCTCTGCTAACATCATCTGCCAAATCTGTTATACTCTGGCATGCTGCCTTCTCTGCTTCTACATATGTTTATGTTATAACATCTTCTTTCTTCTGGGATCAGCTAACAGGAATATACTTGTTTCCATAATCAAATTTGACAATGGGCTGTTTATTACACTAGTCCCAAAGTTTTCTTATTCGTTGGCTTAACAACTTCGGTGACTTTTAATGAATTTTTATTGTTTGGTTTATTAAGTTTAGTGTCCGATCGTTCCAATAATATTGGGGATCTATTTCTCGGTCATTGTCTTATCTTTAAACTTAAAACATAAAACAGAACAGATGTTCAATTGAGAAATTTTTTTTCAATACTCATACATTCTAGTTACATACATACTTATGGAGTGAAGAAAAAAAGTTTTATAAAAACACCTATAGCACAATTTATTCGAATAAAGATAAGACAGTATTGAGGGATCTAAATGTAATGAATAAGAAATGTTATAATACAAATTTTAGGACTAGTGTAATAAACAGCCTAATATCCCCTCCCTCCATGGATAATACTACATGCAATCTATACAATATTATCATAAATAAACAGAGATATTAAAATAAATTTAAGCTTGTATTAACGTTTTCGTATTTGTTGGCTTAACAACTTTGGGTACTTTTATTGAATTTTGATTTGCTGGTTCATTAGGTTAAGTGTCGAAACGCTTCAACCACTGAATTAAAGGGATAATTTTGTGTATTATCATTGGGATTTTCTTTGATTTATCAATAATTGTCCTATCCCTTTAGATCCCTGGATGGAAACTAAGCTTTACAACATTAAATTAATTTTAAAAACAAGAATAGCCACACTTATAGAAAGCTGGATAACAAATGGTAATGTGACTTGTTACTGGAACCCAACTGGAGTAAAGATGGGATTGTATCCAGCTACAGCTATGGCAGAGTTTCAGATACTCAGGAATTACTAAAATAGTTAATAAAAATAATGGCCATCCATTGGTCAATTAAATGTATATTGGCCTGCCATTGGTAATTTTGTCTGTGTATTGGCCTATCATTGGTCATTTGTATTGTACATCATTTTTATAGGCACTATTTCAAAAGTTAAATCTTCCAAATTTGATTTTAAAATTTTCTAAAATGAGAGGAAATATATATTTTTTTATTTAAAAAATTAAAGGTCTATTTTTGTAATGCACGGTTGTATTGGGTTTTAAACCTTTCCGCTTGGCAGCCAACACAGACTTTGGGAAAACTGTTGGACAGATTTTTTAAATTTAGTTTATGGTTATTCAAAAAGTAAATTCCAGTTAAAAAATATTTCCCTGTGTTTTGAATTTTGTATTGTTAAATATTTTTACTGTTAGAGGATTTTATCCTTAAATTTGGAAGACTTTTTTTATTTCATATATTTTTTGAAAATGTTTAGGACTTTTTACTAAAGAGATGTTGCATGAGAATGTTTGTCCCTTTAGGAGGTTTGTCGCATTATGAGGTTTAGGACGTTTGTCGCAGTCGCAGGTTTGCCCGTGTGCCATATAAATTTGTAATTAATATTTTAGTATATTCCTTACATTAGAATTTTGTTTGAGCTGTTTCCCTATGGCTTTCTATCACTAAATCATGATGTTCTTGCCTACCCACTAGGTGCTGATTATGATTAAAACTTAAGCTCTTTTGTATCCGCTAGATGTCAGTTAGGAGTTTGTTTGTTAGTAGCATAGGATCTCGCTAACCGCTTAACTGTTATGGTTCTTCTTTTTAGTAAAGTTTCTTATAGGATCTCGAATGGTTTTGTGCCATTTTCATTAAAAGTCTGGGTATGATTTTATGCTTTTTCCACCTTTCCTATCTTTTCAATAACAAAATAATTACAAAAATGATAGGTAGGTATGCAAAAAATAGATTTTCCAGATAAAGATTTAATTTTCTCTGCTAATCATAATTACCAATAATTATTAGCTGCCTCTGTACCTGTCATTTCTGGAGGTCTACAACTGTTTGCATACCGGGATCAAGGAACGTTATGTACCAAAGGAAAGTTGGATGAAAAATTGAAAACCCAAATTAAGGAATAGTTTGTGAAGCTCTTTATAGTGCCATCATGCTCCATTATTCTTATATGACATCATTTTAATTAATCACCTTTTTAAAGGCGCTACAAAGAGCTTCATAGTTGTTATTTTTTTAAGTAAAATTTTGTTAATACTAAATGTGAGAGTTCAAAGGTAATGATTTTGTCCGATTTAAATCTGACATTTGGTGGCATAACATTTTAAACTACACAAAAGCGGATCTTTAATGTAAAAATATGAAAATTGTAGAGTCTCCTTAAAAAATTTTGTAACTGTTTATTCTCATATGCAAGCAATTTTTCATCAGGCCAACTGCAGGACCAGGAGTAAATCTACACTACAAGTTGAATATGTGTATTGATACCACTAAAGTTTTCTTCACAGATAACAGAACAGACAGGAAAGAAAGGCTTCTGAGAACAAGAAGTAATAATAAGAGTGAAAGTCAGCAAAAAATTAACCGCTTATTTTGAAAAACACTGTTTTAAGAAAGTTAAGCTTTACATACAACAAGTATACTATAATTAGCATGCAAACCCAAGGTTTGAAGTTGAGTTGATAATTTTAACATGCCTCAATTAACAGAGTTATTCAGACTGACCGACCTTAATTGTAGAAAATCGTTTGCTTTTTAAAATGTAGTCTTTTTAAAATCAGACTTGTTTATTGGGTTATTGTACTGGCAGAGATTTTTATTAGATTCTATAGATTTGGGTCCAGATTTAAGGTAATTTTCCCCAAAAATAGCCTTTCTCATTTTGGTTGTATGTAATTATGTAACGCTTTATTTCAAACAATGTCTCCTTTTCTATTCACATCCCTAGTAGCAGCAATGAGCTATATTCTTTTGTGTCTTTAGTTTGACATAGTTAGATTCAGAATGAAACCTGACACTTTAAACTTCCAATAAAATTGGCTAAATTTTTCCTTTTTTGTAAAATATATTTTTGCAAGCAGAATAGCCCCAAGCATCTAGGGTTTAAATTCAACAATAGTTGGACTCAAACCATTTTTACTTTTAGTTCAAGAAGAGCAGAATATCCCCAGCTGTGCCTGTGAATAGAACAGAAACTAGTCATAGAGAACCTGAACCACAAAACATTGGGACAGGAAGGAGGTATAACAATCAAGGATGGATGAATGCACAGAGCAGCAACCAACATGAAAATGGTAGAGAATCAAGAATATTTACTGTTTCAAGAAGACAATCAATACAAAATAGTGTAGATATTGCAAATGACACTAGCAGATTAGGAACCTCTTTCCTTCATAATTATGTTTTTGTTTTTGGAGAGTTTCCTCAAATCCGTCCATAAAAGATAACCTTTGTAATTTCAAGGCATGTTAAAATCATTCTTTCAATTTCAAACCTAGCATGAGAATTTCTTTTATTAATTTAGATAAGTCATTTGCTAGCATTACAACTATATAATCATAGCACAGGAGTATCATATCAAAGGAATCCAAGGAAGGGGAGGTGAAATAAATTTGATATTACCCCGATCCCCTCTAATAGGAAAAAATACCCGAGAGAATTTTAACTCACAAAAATGAGTCAATGATTTTTTTACATTTTAGGGTTTTTATCTAAGTTGGGAAATTTAGTCAGATTGGGTTTGTCTTTAATTTAAAAAGATTTGCTTTTTTCAATGTTGTCATCCTTTTTTACTTCTTATTATTACAACAATCTTAACTCACCACCGCGTCTCAAATGAAGGAAAGAATGTCGTCGTTGTATAGGACAATATTGTGTCAACACTCGGCATACACTAACAACAGATGTAGGAATGTATATAGAATATACCTGGATATTATGACAGGAGAAAAATTATCGTCAATTAAGGTTGCAATTTACCCTCGGTTTTATTTGTCAGGGCGTTTATTTAGTAGAAGGAGAGTGGATGGGGTAAAGTAGGGGAATGGGGGAGATTGTTATTCTAACCAGCTACAGAGTTTACTTTATTATAGAACATGAAAATCTGGTGTAAGATCCAAGTAATAATATATCCATTGATGTAGGACCCCTAGCTCTGGTCTTTTCTGCAATGTTGGTGCTTATATACTTGTATATCAACTTTGGAAATCAGTCTACCTGTACTATCTACTTTGCAGGAGTGATATTACTTTTATGACAAAATTATAATTAAATTTAATACAAAAAAATTTTTTTTGTCTTAAGGTCCAGTATTTTTTGTTTTTTGTTTTTCTATCCTTCTCTAAAAAAAATAAAAAAAAGCCACAAGGTTGAGGGTGCAAAATATGATTAAAGCATAAAGGCATCTCCAGAAAATTTTATGGAGGTAAAAGAAATTAAATACACCCTCCCAATAATAATCTTGGATGCAAAGCTTTTTATAATTCATATATTCCTATGACGTCATACTGGCCTACCATTTGTCAATTAATATGTATTCTGGCTTGCCATTGGTAATTTAGTCTGTGTAGTGGCCTATCATTGGTAATTTGTATTGTATGACGTCATTTTTTTCATAGGCACTATAAAGATCTTATTGGATGTCCTTGCAGATTAATCCGATGGTGGGCATTTTAAGAGATTATAAAAATCATACCTTAAAATCTAATGGCGGCGGACCAAAGTGTCTTAAAAATCAGCCATGTGACGTCATAAAAATGAGGGAGATGTGAGGAGAAGTTGAAAAGAAAACCCCTAAAAAAAAAGATGGATAATACCTCATTTTTATGACGTCACATAGCTGAGAGTAAGATCTTTATAGTGCCTATGAAAAAGGGATAAATTTTTAAAAAAAACTGAGTATTATCTGGTGGATTAGAACCGGTTATCATCCATACGAAAAAGATTAAAACCCTATAATTGTACATTTTATATCCGCGGAAAGCTGTTTATAATACGATGCGAGAAATAACTATTTTTTCATCATATAAGTAATAATAAAATGACAGGATCTGTATTTACTGATTGTATGCTTCTCAGTTGGCCAATCTATTGGGTCGAATGTTCCAAAGATATTTCTGATTTTATCAAACTTAAATTTGCTCAGTTAAAATCAACATTTGGATATTATTAGCACTTTGATTTGAAGTAAAAAGACTGTCAAAATTATGTATTGCCATTAACAGAAACTAAAATCTATATCTTAATTTCTTTATTGGGTTGGGACATTTTGTAAAAAAGAAAAATATTTTGCGATTTTCATCAAATTATGCCTTAAAAACCAATTTTTCCGAGGTACCTATTTTTGGAAGATTTTTTGATCATGACCAATTTAAAGAGTGTGGAAAAATGCGTGCAGTTTTAAAAATCAAATTGCACGGCTTGTGTTAATAGTAGAAAAATGTTACGCACACCGTTACACAGTGGGATCTTTTGCCAAAAAACGGGACATTTAGAGTAGACAAAAGTAAACTTTAATAAATAAGCTTGTATTTGAAGAAATGATGTAATTTCTTTTGCTTTAACTCGGAAATAACTTAAATTTTGCCTCTGTTAACTTCTAATGTGCATTTGGTAAGTACGTCTTGCTGTTTTGGAGGAGCGAAGCTACCCTATTTTTAAAAAATCTATAAAACTTCATAACTTTAGTTAGGATAGGAATATTTTAACAAAATCAACGTCTATGTAAATATTTCTTCAATGCAAACAATGTTTGTGAACAAGAATATAGCGTCAGGTGCACCCATTTCGAGTCCCGGCATTTTTAGGTAGGTCCAGTATAAGTAAAATAGGACACTTATAAGGCATGTTTTCAAATATTTTTTTTACAGATATAAACAACAATAACATAACAAAACACTTTTGATTTTGTGTTAATACCTTTATTCTAGGTCTAGCTATCTTCATTTAAAGTTTGTATAAGAATATAAGCATAATTACTTAAATTATATTCTCTCTCAAACGTATATTTCTCTATCTCTCTCTGATGCGTATATAATGTTTTTCAATATTATAATTAATCTCCAAATTTGAATTTCTGCTGAACCAAAACCAGTTAGAACTACAAATTTTTTTAGAACACATGAAATTTAGCAAATTTAATTGCTAAAATAAAAGTAATTATAAGTCATCTTTATTTAACGACTCCTTTATCCCTTAAATGTCCATTAAAACCGCGAGAACGGCAAAAATCGTTAAAAATCACGCCAACGGCGGCAAATAACGGCGAAACGGTTCGCCAGAGGCAAATGATGCATAAGTCAAGAAAGATCCGCCTAAATAAGTTTGAAAATATTGCAGAGATGACTTTGGGCTCTAAAATGACTCCTTCCACCTCTAACAGGGGAAAATTTGAAATTAAAAAGAACGAAATTGTTCAAACAATGCAATGTAAAATGCTCAATTACTCAAAACGGACAAGAGGCGCCAGGTTGTGAAAACTGTTTTATACACAATACATGTTGTATATTGATATTATTATTGCAAAACCCGGGGCCTCCTGTCCGTTTTTGGGTAAAATGGAGAAAACTGATTTTTTGGGGTTAAAAATCTTAATATTTTTGGTGAAATTTTCTCACAAAATGTCAATTTACACCACCAAAAAAATATTTTTAAAATTTTTTTCTTTAATTAGACATTGGTACAGGTATCTGAAAAGTACCTCAATAAATTTTTTTTTTCATAAGATGAACATAAATGTATTTTTTGTTGCCTTGAAAAAATTGTGTAAAAAAATCTGGAAAATCATCAAAACTGAAAAGAAATTTTTCACGACCTTTTTTAAAAATGGCATAAACCCGCCAAAAATTAATATTTTTAAAAAAATTCTTTTCTAGCTGTCTACTTACAGCCATTATTAGGTCCTAGGATAGATAAAAGTCGATTTTAGATTTTTTGGATGTCCCGATTTTTTTCAAAAGATCCCACTGTGCGTTAGAATTGTCATAAGCAGTAAATAGTAATGGTTAGAAATATTACATTAAAGAAACAAAAGATATAGAGACAAAATAGTTTTGTAAATAAATGAATACCAGATATCTAAGGGATAAGACAATAGCCGATAAATTGATGCACATCCCCAATCATGACATACAAAATTAGTCTTGAAACGTTTGGACACTAAACTTTATGAACCAACCAATCGAAATTTGATGAAAGTCCCCAAAGATATTGAGTTATTAAGAAACCGTTATTATACAACTTTGTGGACTAGTGTAATAGCCAATTGTCCCCTCTCTCTTCAAGAATACAGTGTCAGGAAGACGAATCTATGTAGAACACACTTTACTTGTTAAAAATGTATTAAATTATATTTTCTCATAAACTGTGTGTAATTTTGATAAAATATTGTATTATACAAAAATATATCAACATCTGTGTTATTTATTTTGATCTAGGAAATATTTTTAAAAGTGAAGCTTTTCTATAATATACGGTCGGTCCGTCCGTCTGGGACAGTTTGCTATTTTCAATAATTTAGACATGTGTAAAATTATATTTGCTCATAAAGTGTGTGTAATTTTGATAAAATATTGTATTAAACAAAAATATATCAACATCCATGTTATTTATTTTCATCTAGGAAATATTTTTATCCGGGAAAGTTAACTATTTTCGTTAATTTATAATTTTCTTATCGTTTTAAACGTTGCATGATGATTCCTATAACAGTTAGGTACAATTGAGGAAGCGTAGCAACTACATAATCATTACCAGAAAGTCCATACGTAATTTAATCTCGAAAGACTTAGAAAATTAGGTTGATTACGACTTTGTTTGACTACATTGTAAAGAGACTATAAATAAGAAAGGTTGTATCAAACACAATAAGGGGGACAAGAAAATTACCCCCCATAATTATTTTTAACTTTTCTTGCTGTTCCAAATTAAGTAAATAGGAAAATGATGAAAAAAATATGTTAAAATATTCTCGAAGCAAAGAACCATTTATTTTTATGATAAATTGTTCACCGATATTATATTTGGACCAAAATAAGTTTACTAGATACCAGGGATCTAAATGAATAAGACAATGGCCGAAGAATTAATGTACACCCCCGATGACGGTACACAAAATAACCCCTTCTGTAGCGTATAATTAGTTTTTGAAATGTTAGAATTCTTAATTCAATAAACCAATTAATCAAAATTAACTGAAGTCCCCAAGGTTGTTAAGCGAGTGAACAATAAAACGTTCTTATAAAACTTTGAGGACTAATGTAATAAACAGCTCATTGTCCCCACTCTCTCTGACTAGATAGATTAATGTTGTTTCTTTACGCTTTACACCTATATCAATTTTTCTTATTTGTCGACGAGACTAATTTTTTGTTTTTGACCATACAAAAAATTATAGCATGTTGAAAACCACTTTATAATGGAATATTATATTTTCAGTTAGATCTTGTAGACTTTTTCCAAGGGCGATACTTGGGGTTGGGAACCTCCCAAAAAAGTGTAACAGGCATTTTATATGAAGCACAAATAATTGAGCATAACCAATTTCTTCAGACTTAAAAATTTTAATATCTAGAGGCCTATTTTAACGAAAGGAGCTTAAAAATAATCTAGAACGATCCCTAGACATTAATTTTAGAAATAAAATAGACCTAAACCATCCCAGAATCAAAGTTAAGCAACTCCAAAATGGAGAAGCTAATCGGTTCAGTGGTTATCGAGATCTTAACAGAAAGACAAAATCAGTGTTCCTTTGTATAATAGGATAGGATAAATTGGGTCACTTTGATTTAAGAATGGTTTTAGGCTATTTTATTTTTATATTTTAAACTTTGAATGTTTTTAAGCTTCTTTACTGCCCCCTTCTTATCCCTTGGATACAGAGTCTCTAGGGGCGCAGCTGATAATTACTTATTATTTATAAAATAGACTATAGGTATTGCCCCAAGAGGTAATTTAAAAAGATAAAAATTAAGCACCTCAGGTGCTGCGACCACCACATCTTAACTGCCAAATAAAATGGGGGGTGATTTTTTGTTTTTGGGGGGTTGTGAGTGTCCAATCCCCCAATAAAATAGCCTAAAACCACCACAGGACCAGTAGGTATATTCCCTGAAGAGTAGAATCCAATCGGTTCAGTGGTTACCAAGATCTTAAGGGACAGACAGACAGACGGACGGACAGACATCAATCTACTTTGTACTATAGATAAATTGGGTCATTTTGAATTTAGAATAGTATTTGACAACCATAAAATAATTATACTTATGGTATTTTTTTTTGGGGGGGGGGGGGATATTGTCGCACTTTCTTCCAATTGCTGTATATTTCTCTGAACCAATGTAAAACATTCCTGGATATTTTGAAACAATCTGTCCAGCCGTTTACTAGATCTTAGCAGACATACAACATACACTTAGACATTCTACTAACAGGGTCTGATTTATGATCTTGATTGGATTTCCAAGAGTATTCTTAATTTTCTTTATTAAATCTTATGAAGGTTTTGCCTCAATTTCTCATAATTAAAGGGCTAATGAACATATATGATGTTAAAACATTATTAATCAAAGGGTAGGATGAGGGGGAAGGGATGGGAGTTGTTATAATAATTCTGAATATACATTTATTGCATCGTATTATAGACAGTTCTCTGCGGGTAGTAGTATGACAAATTATGGGATTAATCCAGTACTAAACTTTATTAATTTTATGATTTTTGTTTCATTATTCGCCGAAAATTTCTGTAATTCGATACAATACATGATTTTGCAGTATGGCTCAAAACTAATCAGAACTATCGGCCATTGTCTCAAAATGTCCCAATCCCTGAGATACTATGTGTTTATTATTAAAACATATTATTATATGTAACATAACTTAATTAGTTAATTACTCCCGCCAAGCTAATGTCTCCTTTATTAAACAAGGATGACAACATTCAATATATAGGAATATTTGAACAGACTTAGATGAGGGATCTAAAGGGATAAGACAATGGCCGATAAATTTATGTACATCTAACATCCCCATTAATGATGGCATACAAAATTACCCCTTCTGTATATTACAATTAGTAGTTTAGATGAAAAATTTAGTAACTACAAAACTTATTAGTTCTTTCCCAAAAAATGCCTAGCAAATCTCCTCATTTAAAAAAAATAATAGTAGGGGGGATTAGTCTTTTTTCTTATGTCAAACTCCCTTGCAGTAAGACCTAACCCTACAGAGACTACACCTGCGGTAACCCAACCCTCCACCCAATATCTCCTAACCAAAGGTAAGATGCAAACACACGAAAATTTATGGGATTGGTGCATGGTTCACTGATCTCGACTAGGCACTATAAGGAAAACCACCAACTATTTCAATAGAAGTCTATTAATCTTTATATTCATAAAAAAAAGTCAGCACAAAAACATTAATTGTAGAGAAGCTTTGTTGTTAATAAATAATTTGTATGGAGGTCTAGGATTAGGATTATAATTAATCTTGTCTGCCCTACCAGCGGGGTATGGCAATCCGCGTTATTGACCAGAGAGAGAGGGGACAATGGGCTGAGTTAAGTTGAGTGTTTAAACGTTTTAACCATCAATTTTAATCTAAAGAATCAAGAACCTTGTAAGTTGGGCCTTGAATTTTTAGTATTTCTTTGGAAAAAATACAAATAATGTTTTCTGATACTAAACTCCCCAATCCAATATTTTATAAGTAAGACTAGCCTCTAGGGGCTTTCCCAAGAGGTAATTAAAAAATAAAAAATTACCTGTGGTCACGTGGTGGCGCGGACACCAAAGTTTTAATTACCTGCCTAAAAAATTTGGGAAGATTTTTTTTGTGTGGGGGGGTGTTGGGGTTATCCCTTTCTCCTAAGAAAATAGCTTAAAACCACCACAGGGCCATTAGATATATTCCCTGAAGAGTAGAATCCAATCGTTTCTGTGGTTAACAAGATCTTAGGAGACAGACAGACGGACGGACAGATATAAAGCTACTTTGTATTATAAATTACATGAATCCCATTATTTCTAAACAGTTGCAATATAAAAAATGAATTTCATGAAAAAAAATGAACTACATTTAAAAATCTATTACATATATGTATTACAGTAAAACAGAAACATAAGTACAGTAAAACAGAAACAAGAGTACAAAAAAGTATAAAATCAGTATTCAACAAATCACTTTACTTTATTTCTAATCATCAGTTTTAAATTGTTATATTCACTGGGATCATTTCAAAGATTGGATCTAAACCTGCAGTATTTCCATCATTTATTATCATTGTAAACTTTGGATTTGCTTTGATAATTAAATCCCTGCATTTAAACAAGAACTCGGAGTTATAACTTGAATCAATGACAATAAAATTCTGGGCAGAATCAAGACATGTTAACTCCTCAAAATCGTAATCAGGTTTAACAACCAGAATCATACATGGAACTTGAAGTACTTCAGTGAAAACATCATGAGAATCACCAAATTTAAAATGATGAGGGTGTACATGTATAAATTCAGAAATGTTATCATCTAATTCTGCACATATGTCTTCAAGATTATCTTTTGATGAAATTATGACAGTGCTGCCTCCCAAAATTTCTGGTAAAAATTTCTTTACAGCCATTTTTATTTGAATCGGAACAGATAAGGTTTCATCATTAATGTAATGGTAACATTTAGGTTTTGGACATCCGAAATTTATGAAGGAGTGTAGGTCATCAACTGGCGAAGTTACAATAACTTTATCTCTTTCTTCAATCTCCCCTTCATGAATAATAGCAGCAAATTTTGGTTTAGCTCTCATAATAATGTTTCTACACAAAACTCTATATCCGTAATCTTCATTGCTGGTAAACATCACAATATTTTTCATGCCATTTAGAAGAAGACTTTCTATATTGGAGTCATCAGCATCAACTACCAACACAGATCCTTTTCTTTCTAATGCCTGCTTTATCTCATTTATCGGTTTAAACTCCTCATTTTTCTTAAAATGACATACATTTCTTTGATTAGAAAACTTTTGGTGCAGGTCTTGAAATACTTCATTTCCGTATTTTCCGTATTTTTCAGTGATAAAAATTATGTTTTCATCAGCTCTGTCATGAAAATACTTGTTGATAACTGCTGTTGATAATATGCTCTTACTAAGTTTATACTTGTTTTCATACTGAAGGATGTAAAGTTTACCTGCCACTTTCATGATGCGTTTATGAAGGTCTGAATCTTTTTTTAACCCATAAGCTGGTCTAACTTCTGTATATTCATTACAAATAAAAATAAGGAATGAAATTGTTCTGAGCACCAAATTTCTAATAGATTTACTCGTAAATTCCTCTGTGAAAATGATTATATTTCTAGCCTGTGCACTAGATCTTTTCATGAAATACACTTTTTCGAATTTCAGTCTTCTGCTAACCTAAAAAGTTACTTTAGGAGCCTAGAAATACATGTACAAAATTTCAGCTCTCTATCTCTACTGGCGACCTAGCGCCAGGCATGTAAAATATCAACAGATAACGGTATCACGGCGGTTTTAACAATATCTCAGCAATGTGTAGGTTTTAAGCTCTTCTGCATATTTCAATTTAAACACATAAGGACAAAGGTATATTATCCCAAAAATCTTTTGTCAAAGTCTACTCTACACCTAGCGCCAGTCAGTTTTCTAAAATCATGCATTTTATACCTGTGAAAATAGAAATCACCAGCGCTAGGTGTAGAGTAGACTTTGACAAAAGATTTTTGGGATATTATATCTTTGGCCTTATGAGTTTAAATTAAAATATGCAGAACACCTAAATTCATCTTCCAAGCCATTCTCTAAGCATTTTAATTTTTTTTATGAAATAACGGGATTTCAAAACTGCCCTTTGAAAAGGCCTAAAAAATATCTTTTTTTGTCACTTTTTTCACTGCTTATAGTTACAACTTATTAAGATATTATGCTCAGTTAAAAAAAATCGGCGCCTCCAGCACCAAAACCGGCAAAAACTGGCAGTTAAACTTCTGTGCCCCTACTTGCCCCCCTCTTTGGCCAACAGTAGTTATCTCAAGAAGTAAAAGAGATATCACACAGAAAACTTTTTAAATAAAACTTAACAAAGTAACCATTACAGATTTCATTTTGGGACTTTCCTTCTAGGGTCTTGTGGAGCAAAAGACCCCCCAAAACACTAAAAATATGAGTTCTGAGCTTACTTTTAAAGAGATCAACCTGATTTTTTTTTGAAAACTTTGTTAACATAATGGAACTCAGTAACATTTACAGATTTCATTTAGGGACTTTCCTTCTAGGGGCTTGTTTGGCAAAAGACCCCCAAAATCTAAAAATATGAGTTCTGGACTTATTTTTAAAGATATCAACCTAATTTTTTTGAGAAAACTTATTTCACATAACCAAACTCAGCAACCTATACAGATTTCATTTTGGGACTTTCCTTCCAGGATCTAGTGGAGCAAAAGACCCCCCAAAACACAAAAAATATGAGTTCAGAGCTGATATATAAAGATATCAACCTGATTTTTTTGTTGCAAACTTTGTTAACATAAACAACCTCAGTAACATTTACAGATTTCATTTTGGGACTTTCCTTCTAGGGGCTAGTGGGACAAAAGACTCCCAAAACAAAGATATCAACCTGATTTAAAAAAAAAAACTTTTTAAATAAAACTAAACTCAGTAATGTTTACCCATTTCATTTTGGACTTTGCTTTGAGGGGCTTGTGGAGCAAAAGACCCCCCCAAAACAAAAAAATTTGTTGAAAACTTTGTTAACATAAACAACCTCAGTAACATTTACAGATTTTATTTTGGGACTTTCCTTCTAGGAGCTAGTGGGACAAAAGACTCCCAAAACAATAAAAATATGAGTTCTGAGCTTATTTTTAGAGATATTGAGCTGATTTTTAAATGAAAACTTTTTAAACATAACTGAACTCAG
The DNA here is from genome assembly GCF_053477335.1 of Acartia tonsa. Classification (NCBI taxonomy): domain Eukaryota; kingdom Metazoa; phylum Arthropoda; class Copepoda; order Calanoida; family Acartiidae; genus Acartia; species Acartia tonsa. The sequence goes on along the minus strand of NC_137272.1, from coordinate 5,310,575 downwards.
TAACCATTACAGATTTAATTTTGGGACTTTCCTTCTAGGGGCTTGTGGAGCAAAAGACCCCCCTAACACTTTTATTCCTTCTAGGGGCAGGTGGGACAAAAGAACCCCAAAACAATAAAAATATGAGTTATGAGCTTATTTTTAGAGATATTGAGCTGATTTTTTTAATTATAACTTTAGCCGTGTCAGTATGATATTTTATATAAAACTTTTATATAAAATATTTGTACTGACATGGCTAAAGTTATAAAGTTGTACCGGCGCCAAAAATCTTTTAAAAATCAAAGTTTTTTAGCAGTGGCTTTAGCGCGGCGTCGGCGCACCTCCGGACCACCTCTGGATCGCCCCAATCAAGTGCACCACTAAAACGATTTAAAGATCCAACTCAGGTTGATATTTTTAAATATAAGCTCAGAACTCATATTTTTTTGTGTCTTGGGAGGTCTTTTGGTCCACTAGCCCCTCAAAGGAAAGTCCAAAATGAAATTTGTAATGGTTACTGAGTTCAGTTTTATTTAAAAAGTTTTCTTTAAAAAAATCAGGTTGATATCTATAAAAAAAAGCTCAGAACTCATATTTTTTGTTCCACTAGCCCCTAGAAGGAAAATCCCAAAATGAAATCTGTAAAAGTTACTGAGTTCAGTTATGTGAAAAAAGTTTTCTAAAAAAAAATTAGGTTGGTATTTTTAAATATAAGTCCAGAATTCATATTTTTAGTTTTTGGGGGTATTTTGCCCAACTAGCCCCTAGAAGAAAAGTCCTAAAATGAAATCTGTAAACATTACTGAGTTCAGTTTTATTTAAATTAGTATTTTTAAATATAAGTCCAGAACTCATATTTTCGTGGTTTTGGGGTCTTTTGCTTCACAAGCCCCTCAAAGCAAAGTCCCAAAATGAAATTTGTAAACATTACTGAGTTCAGTTTTATTTAAAAAGTTTTCTTTAAAAAAATCAGGTTGCTATCTTTAAAAATAAGCTCTGAACTCATATTTTTTTTGTGTTTTGGGGGGTCTTTTGCTCCACTAGCTCCTGGAAGGAAAGTCCCAAAATGTATAGGTTGCTGAGTTTGGTTATGTGAAAAAAGTTTTCTCAAAAAAATTAGGTTGAAATCTTTAAAAATAAGTCCAGAACTCATATTTTTAGTTTTTGGGGGTCTTTTGCCAAACAAGCCCCTAGAAGGAAAGTCCCTAAATGAAATCTGTAAATGTTACTGAGTTCCATTATGTTAACAAAGTTTTCAAAAAAAAATCAGGTTGATCTCTTTAAAAATAAGCTCAGAACTCATATTTTTAGTGTTTTGGGGGGTCTTTTGCTCCACAAGACCCTAGAAGGAAAGTCCCAAAATGAAATCTGTAATGGTTACTTTGTTAAGTTTTATTTAAAAAGTTTTCTGTCTGTGTGATATCTCTTTTACTTCTTGAGATAACTACTGTTGGCCAAAGAGGGGGGCAAGTAGGGGCACAGAAGTTTAACTGCCAGTTTTTGCCGGTTTTGGTGCTGGAGGCGCCGATTTTTTTTAACTGAGCATAATATCTTAATAAGTTGTAACTATAAGCAGTGAAAAAAGTGACAAAAAAAGATATTTTTTAGGCCTTTTCAAAGGGCAGTTTTGAAATCCCGTTATTTCATAAAAAAAAATAAAATGCTTAGAGAATGGCTTGGAAGATGGATTTGGGTGTTCTGCATATTTTAATTTAAACTCATAAGGCCAAAGATATAATATCCCAAAAATCTTTTGTCAAAGTCTACTCTACACCTAGCGCTGGCGATTTCTATTTTCACAGGTATAAAATGCATGATTTTAGAAAACTGACTGGCGCTAGGTGTAGAGTAGACTTTGACAAAAGATTTTTGGGATAATATACCTTTGTCCTTATGTGTTTAAATTGAAATATGCAGAAGAGCTTAAAACCTACACATTGCTGAGATATTGTTAAAACCGCCGTGATACCGTTATCTGTTGATATTTTACATGCCTGGCGCTAGGTCGCCAGTAGAGATAGAGAGCTGAAATTTTGTACATGTATTTCTAGGCTCCTAAAGTAACTTTTTAGGTTAGCAGAAGACTAAAATTCGAAAAAGTGTATTTTCATGAAAAGATCTACTGTGCACCATTAAAAGAGGTAATGTCTGTAATCAGAAACCCTTTTGGATTCTTCAGATACTCTTCAACTTCACTGACATAATCCAAGAAATCACGCTCTAGATGATCTCTGCATTGATGATTGGGAAGATAGACAATTTTCCTACCTGACTTTGATAAGAACTGTTTTAGATGTCTGTATAGAACATCAACATAGGCACGTGAATCTGTTAAAATGACGACAGGTTCATAGGTTGCTGTTCTGGAAAAGTATTTTGTTATGGCTGCCTCAATCAAACTTACTTTGTCAAACTCGTTGTTTTTCTTATTTGAATAGTATAAAATATCACGGCCAGCCACAGTCTTTTTGGGAATGATGCAATGGAAGTCCTTGTCTCCTCCCTGGCCTGAACTAAATGGTTTATAAAATTCAATAAATCTGTTGAGGAAAATAAGTTTCAAATCAAGTTAAAGGACGCCTGCAAGAAATAACACGCTTTAACTGCTGAAAGACTGCCACAAGAAGACCCAATACCCCAAATTTAAAGCCTTTGGCTTCAATAACAAAAAAGTTCTAGGCATTTCAAAATAGCATTTTATGTACAATGGAATTTTAGAAAGATTTCCAATGCTCATAAAAGAAAAAACAATATTAAATTACGTCGCCTAGACACAAAATTATAACCTTATCTTTGTCAGAAACTTAGATTGCCTGTAACTGATTACATTTTTACAATAAAAACAACACATTTCACAGTCAAAATATATGAAAAAAATTCGATTTAAATTGCATTTTTAAACGAAAATCATAGCGGAAACAAAGGGGTAAACTAATACAAGCTTAGCTGTGATTGGTTGTTAAGCTGATTCAGCCTTCTGATTGGCTACAGTACATTCGGTACAACACAAGTAAAGCCTAATTTTTTTTAATGATTTTGACTATGAAAATGGGTATTTTTATTGTAAAAATATAATTAGTTACTGGAAACCTAAATTTATGACAAAAATAAGCTTATAATTTTGTTTCTAGGCCACGTAGTTTAATTTCAAAGTTTTCAACATGAGCATTGCAATTCTTTCAAAATTTTCATTGTACATAAAATGTCATTTTAAAATGCCTAGAACTTTTTTGTTATAGAAGCTGAAGGCTTCAAATTTGGGGTATTGGGTCTACTTGTGGCAGTCTTTCAGCAGTTAAAGCGTGGCATTTCTTGCAGGCTTCCTTTAAGATAAGATAAAAATTACCGCTAGTTTCTATCATAAATAGAGAAGTTTAAACATCATATAAAATTATAAGGATGAAAGACAAAGTACTTTTCATTTATGATTTTTTTTGTTCTTATAATGTGCATTTTTACATTGCAGTCTAAAAAAATCTTACTGGTCATATGAGAAAAAATCAGCTGGGCCACCCACAAAACTAGAAACTCTTGCAATATTTTCAGTATTCCTCATATTGTACTCAAGATTCATTTCATCAACTTTATAAATCTTCTTCATATCTATTAACCATTTCTTATAATCTAGAAGAAATATAAAATTATATTAAACTATTTTTAACCTATTTTTGAAAGGTATAACAAAAATATTCTCTGACACCTGTAGAATTATACTGCAAAGCCAAAAATGAGAACAATTGCCCAAATTGATTTTTATTAATTTTAAAGTTTTATGTTTACTATGGATTAAATAAATTTTACTGAATCGTGATGTTTCTTTCCTTTGTGGGTAAAATACTCAGCTTTTAGAGTGTCTTGCTTCATAAATATTGTATGCTAGTAGGTATACAGTTAAGTTAGGTCTTTTGATTTTATCTATCAAAACTAATTAAAACTTTATTCTTTACAATATATCAGTGAATTAACATAAAAATGTTTCATGACTATTATACATTAAAAAACATAAAAGTCGGCTGTAGAGGGCTAAATCTTTAAAAACGAAAATAAATGTTTATGCAATACAACAAATCTATCTTTATCACATTTACAAAGATGATATAAAATAAGATTATTAAAACTTATTTTTTAAAATAATTTTTAAAAAGTATGGATGGGAGACCAGGTATGTGCACGCCGTCCATCCTGCACCGTGCATCAATGACCCTGGGAGCTACACCAGAAGAGTCCTACTGTGCTGGAAAGGTCCCAGGGTATATGCCAGACTGAATTCTGGTCACTTCCCCCAGTCTAGGGGGTTTGGGTGGGGCTAACAATCCTTCCCTAGAAAAACCTGCTTATGTTCAACCTGCACAAAGTAATGACCAATTTAACTTTGGGCTTTGGAACGAAGTAGAGGTTGAAAACAACAATATGATGTTTGGCTGGGAAACCGCTAACGGACCAGTCAGGCGGATGATGTTGAATTCCCGCAGACCAGCAAAAATTTGCACCTGGAATGTTCGGACAATGTTTCAGTCAGGCCAGACAGAAAACATTTGCCGAGAAATGCTAAAAGCCAAGGTTGACATCCTGGCTATCACCGAATCAAGGTGGACAAACAATGGAGAGTTTAAACACCATTCTGGCTTGAAAATACTATACTCAGGTCATATGAATGAGGATCTAGGCCATAATCAAGGGGTGGCTCTTATGCTGACCAAGCAAGCAGAGCAGGCCATGATCAGTTGGCAACCCAATGGTCCTAGAATTATGGAGGCTTATTTCAAATCCTCAGTTAAAAACATCAAACTGAGAATTATAGTAGCATATGCTCCTACAGAACAAGCAAATACAGAGGTCAAAAACGAATTTTATGACCAGCTTGACTCTGTATTTAAAAATGGTCATAAAGAAAAGGATCTGACCATGCTCCTAGGAGATTTCAATGCTCAAGTGGGGAGTAATAATGAGAATTTAGAAGAAGTCATGGGCAGATATGGCCTAGGCTTAAGTAATGGCAAGGAAAATGACAATGGTGATAGACTTGTAAGTTTTTGTACTGAAAACAAACTTGTCATTGGTGGAACCATCTTTAAACACAAAAAGATTCATACTGCCACCTGGAGATCACCAGATCAAAGAACCTTTAACCAGATAGACCACATTTGTATATCTAGACGCTTTAAAGGTTCTCTCCTCGATGTCAGGGTTGAAAGAGGACCTGATGTTAATTCAGACCATTATCTTCTATCTTTTAAAGTTCGGCTTAGATTTAAAAAGCAGGACACAAAGCCTAACCCCAGGAAGAAATATAATTTAACAACCCTCCAAAACTCTGAAAAGTTACAAGAGTTTAAGCTCACTCTAAAGAATAGATTTGAGTTACTGACTCTTCAAGAGGAAGATGGAGTGGAAGATATTTGGCAAGGTATCAAAAAAGTTTATAATGATACAAGCCAAGAAAAATTTGGTTTCAAAAAGGCTAACCAAAAGCCGTGGATCACTCAAAGATCCATTGATCTCATGGATCAAAGAAGAGAGGTAAGACAAAAGACTCTCTCTAGAAACTCCCCAGAAGATAAAAGACCTGAATAAGAGGCTCAGCAGGAAAATCCAAAAAAGTGTCAGAATTGACAAAAAAAAAACACTTAGAAAACCTTGTCTTGCAAGCAGAAAATGCTGCTAATCAAAATAGAATGAAAGATGTCTACTAAGAGCATTGCAGGTAAAGTACACAAATCAGGATCACACATCGGGGACAAGGATGGTTCACTCCTTAAAACTGATGAGGATATTCTAAATAGATGGGCAGAGCATTTCACTGAACTGCTGAATCTTCCAGTTCCAGAGGAAGAAACTGAGATTCCACCCTCAGATGCACTTGACATTGACTGTCGAGCGCCAAATCTATTGGAAATCAAAGAGGCCATTAAAAGTTTGAAAAATAACAAGGCCGCTGGACCTGATAACATCCCAGCTGAGGTCATGAAAGCAGACCTAGACACATCTGCTGAGGCATTCCTACCTTTGATCACTAAGATATAGAATGATGAGTTATGCCCAGAGGACTGGAAAAATGGACATATCTCAATACTGGCCAAAAAAGGAGACTTGACCCAATGTGAAAACTTCAGAGGGATAATGCTTCTTTCAGTACCTGGCCGTATCCTTAGTAAGATTCTTCTTAATAGAATAAAGAAGAAGGTTAATGAAAAGCTAAGACTTAATCAGGCTGGATTTAGACCAAACCTTTCCACTATTGATCAGATAACCTCTCTAAGAATCATCATAGAGCAATCCAAGGAATGGAACTCTGAGCTTTTTGTATACTTTATTGACTACAAAAAAGCATTTGATGCTTTAGACAGGAAATCTCTTTGGAAAATCTGCCGACACTATGGCATTCCAGAAAAGATAATCAATATCATTAAATCTATCTATCATAAAGGAGGTGGAAATGTTATGTATAAAGGTAAACTATCAACCTTTTTTGAGATTGTAACAGGTGTCAGACAAGGATGCCTTCTCTCTCCCTTCCTTTTCCTCCTTGCCATTGACTGGATCATGAAGAACTGTGAAAGCAATGATGGCATACGCTGGCAGTTATTTGGCAATCCTAAATATTTGGGAGATCTGGACTTTGCTGATGATATTGCTTTGTTAACATGATAGCTAAACTTCTAAGAAAGTTGGACTTGAAATAAATGTTCCAAAAACTAAAATACTCAGATTACATGCAAACTCCCAAGAACCAATAATTATTGGAAACCACATTCTTGAGGATGTTAACTGCTTTGAGTATCTTGGAAGTAAAATTGATGAAGCTGGAGGCACTTTGACAGACGTTAAAGCTAGAATTAACAAATCTAGAACAGGCTTTGCAAGCTTGAACAAAATTTGGAATTCTAACAACATCTCTATAAAGACCAAGTTAAGACTTTTCAAGTCAAATGTTCTCTCTGTTTTGCTGTATGGGGCCAAAACTTGGTTCCTAAACACAGCAGTGGTCTCCAAGCTACAGACATATGTCAACAAATGTCTTAGGATAATCCACAAGATCTTTTGGCCTAACAAGATCACAAATGCTGAGCTTTTAGAGCGCAGTGATATGTCAGACATCAAACTGACAATAAAACAGAGAAAATGGAGATGGTTGGGGCACACTCTAAGGAAAGGGCATGATAATTTAACCAATCAAGCCTTGACTTGGGACCCCTTCACAGGAAAAAGGAAACCAGGCAGACCAAAAACAACCTGGAGGAGGGAATTCCTTGAGGAACTGAGAAAGAAGAATTTTTCATCTTTCAGTGAAGCCTTTACTGAGGCCCAATTCAAAGATAAATGGAGAACCATTGTGCATGGCCTATGCTCTGTAAAGAATAGATAAATGGCGATGATGATGATGTATCTTTAATGTGTATAGTTTTCATACTTTTCATTGTAATGTATGTATGTATATTTCAAATTCAATTATTATACATATGACAACGTTTATGTAAGTGGTTTATAGAAGAAAAAACAATTACAGGAAGAAAATGGCCATTGTGAACAAAAATAGTAAGATCTTTAATTTGACACCTTACTTTTTGAATTCTGTGAGGTAATTATTAAAAAAAATCGATTTTTTAAAACTCACAAGAATAAAAACTTTGAACTTAATGATATCATTTCACAGGCATAAAAAAATATGGGTTCATATACAGGGTGAGTCAGAAAAAACTGAGTTTTTCGATTTTCAGAAACAACCAGAAGGAATACTGAAAAAATAAGGGGGTGTGACAGGTCGCGCACCACCATTATGTGATGTAGATGCAGGATCAGGGTGTGGCTAACGGTCATGTAGAGGTGTTGCAACTTGCCAATGACTTGGAGGGGTTGGCCTTCCTTGTTCGCCATCTTGATATGGGTGTTGGCAGGAATCAGCAGGTCTTGTATGCCCATAGCATGAAGGAAGGCTTCAGAGATAACGGCAGACCCGGGCACACGGTTGCCCGAGTCTGCCATGGCATCCACCTGGAGATGCTCTTCAGGGTTCCGGGTGTGACAGGGAAAGTGGAGGTCCTGCCCGTTGGATAGAGGGTGTTCATTCTCCGCCGGCATCAGGTGGAACTGCGGAATAGGGTAGGCTGCCCCCACGGTACCTTCACAAAGGTGACACAGGTCTCCAGCTATTTGCTGGGCTGGAGGGGGGCGGCTGCAGGCAAACGCACGTCCTGCAGGTGACACAACAGGGGGGTGGCTGCCGGGAAACGCATGTCCCGCAGGCACAATGGAAGGCGGCTGCCAGGAAACACACGTCCGGCAGGCAAAACAGCAGAGGGTGGCTACAGGCAAAGTGGAGGGCTACTAAGGGAAACACACGTCTGAAAGGCAAAACAGCAGAGGGTGGCTGCAGGGAAACACAAGTCCTACATTCACAGCGGAGGGCAACTGCCGGGAAACACGGGAATTTGGATACTGATTTAAACAACAACAATAGTTAATTACAATGATAGATAGATAAATGGGGTAGGAAGCGCAAGGGGCGCAGATGAAAGGTGGTGTGCTGTACAGGTGAGGGCAGAAGGGTAGGCGAATGAAGGGGCAGGCTTGTGGAGGCGGAAAAGGGGTAGTTTCCGCCAGTAGAGAGGGGAGAGGTTAATCCCTTACCCCCTCAACTATTGATAAGAATGGCCTGTCCAGCGTGACCGCACAGTTAATCCGCCGCTGAAATACATGCCAGGAGAACAATGGCCCCTTTATATGAGAGGGATGGATTAGAGCAGAGGGTTTGTTGATAGCATATCTAATTTTAGCTTGCAGCAAGTCTACTCTACGGAATGATGGTCTGTCTGTCTACCACACTAGCTTTGTCATTGGTTAATGCTGAATCCTCATAGTTTTATGTTAATTCAAAGATATACCCTACATCTTTCACTTTTAATGAATAATTATAAATATAAAATAAAAAGAGCTATTTTTTTTACTATCATTATCTTTTTATCATATTATGAAGAAAAATGCTTTGAAGCAAGAATTTTACCCAAAAAGAAAAGACAGTTCACAGTTCAGTAAAATATACTTAATCCATAGTAAAAAAAAACTTTAAAATCCTAATAAAAATCAATGTGGGCTATTATCCTCATTTTTAGCTCTGCATTTTGATTCTACAGGTGTCAGAGTATATTTTTTATATACCTTTCAAAAATAAGTTAAAAACAGTTTAAGAAAAATTTAGATTATTTGATCTAAACCCTGAACCACTTCATTATGCAATCTACATTTTCCTGGATATTTTGTCTATAGTAGTCCATAAGTATACAGATTTACTGTACATTGTTTCTATTTCACGCCAGGCTGCAATTGAATCAAGACAAAAGTAAGTGCCGAGATCTGGGACCTATGTAGGGTTAAATTAGACATAAAACCATGATTAGTCCAGGTAAAACCAAAATATTTCAGCAGGATCTTTTTGAGAAAATTAGATTTGAAAATTTCAAGTTCAATTTTCATCCGCTAGGAGTTACTGCATAATCATGACAAGAAAAGCAAAGATTATGTATTTAAAATTTTGAACAACTTTGCTTTTATGAAGTCTTTCATAAAACCTCTCTCTATATGATTTATTTAAGGCTGAATTTCCGTGACCTTAGCAAAGCAACTGATAAAAGTGGCCATTAATTAACTCCCTTCAGGAGTGGTTTTATGAAGAACTTTATAAAAGCAAAGTTGTTCAAAATTTAAAATAAATAATCTTTGCTTTTCTTGTCATGACTATGTGGTAACTCCTAGCGGGTGAAAATTGAACTTGAAATTTTCAAATCTAATTTTCTCATAAAGATCTCACTGAAATATTTTGGTTTTACCTGGAATCATCATGGTTTTATGTCTAATTTCACCATAAATAGGTCCCAGAGCTCGGCACTTACTTTTGTCTTGATTCAATTGTAGCCTGGCGTGATTTGTTAAAGCAGCACATATGATAAAAGAAAAAAGATTCTGTTTAAAGTAAAATGCTTATGTATCAATCAAAAACTATATTTTTGATTTTTTACTGGTCCACTTCATTGTGCAAATCCAAAGAAAATCAATGGAAAAACATTTATTTTGCAATTTTCTCCTCCTTTATAGATTGATCCTGATAAAATAAAAAAAATTTAAGGAATTTATGCATTGATTATTATGAAAAACAGTATAAGGTAGAAATTAATGAATTTTCTAAATAAGAAATATTAGAAAAAAAGAAATTCTCTGGAATCTGGCGTTATCCTGAACTCAATTTCCGATCATTTTCCTATTTTTCATGTTAGTTTTCAAACACAAAAAAAAACAGAAAAGCATAAAACATTTCTCAGCAGGGATATAACAAGTGAAAAAAATAATCAATTTAATGCAATGTTAAACACGAACAACTGGGGTAATGTTCTTAAAGGGACTGTGAACGTAAATTTTTCTCATCTTAATATCAAATCTTAACATTATCTCATTCATAATATCTCACAGATAGAGCAAAACGCGCTTTTGTTTGCTTAAAAAACGGCTTTTTCCGACGATTTTTACAAGGTACGGGGAAAGGAAGAAATTTTCCGTATTATATAAAATGTGCATTAAATTGCCTTTTTCTCCCATTATAGCTAAAATTAAATTTTTTCACATAGTTCTAGATTTTTCCTAACAGTTAAGCTGACTTTTAACATAATCCTTGCTTTAATCCAATGTATAGCTACTTAGAAATTGATAAAATAAGCAATATTTTTTTATTGAAAACCAAATACAATAACAAAGCCAGAAACAGGTTTTTTATTAGTATCCAATTAACTTTAAATGGCCCATCTCTCGCCCACCTTTAATTACAAATTTTTAAATAATAAAGACGCAATATTTCTTTATAAACAGTCTGATAAAAGTGTAAATTAATTCTCCAAAATGGGTTATTTATTGTTCAACACAATAAAAAAGGATATTATTATTTTATATAACCTATGAGATTCAACCCTTTGTAGACAGTGAGGTATTTTTTTGTCAATAATAAGAATTTAAAATATATCTTTATTACCTAATTACTACGTTATAAAAAAAAAAATTGGCAATTTTATAGCATGAAATAAATCCTTAACAGTAAGTAAATTGTTTCAACTATATATGACAAGTTAAATATCCCTACAAACATTATAAGAAACAAAAAAGTTCAGATTTTCCCTGTTTTTTTCCTTTTTCCCTTTCAAAATACCATAAAATCAAGGCATTATTTCTGGATATTTTTGTGAATAGGACATTTTTGGTTGATCAGTGTAGTGAAATGTGCTTAGTAAATGTTAAGATTTAATAATCAGATGAGAAATTTTTACGTTCACACTCCCTTTAATGAATTAAACCCACAAGTTAGTTATGAAAACTTTCATGAAGTATTTGATTGTGCTTTTAATTTACATTTTCCCATCAAAGAAGTTAAATTTAATAAAAATATTCATAAAATAGAGGGATTTATGACGGGGGGGCTTATGATTTATAGAAGAAAAAAACTTGAGCTGGGGACAATTTATTCAAAAATAAAACACCAGAAAATAACATTGCATATACAACATATAGGGACATTTACAATAAGGCAATAAAAGATGCAAAGAAAATTTTTTACAGGGAACCAGTCAATCAAAATAAAGAAAATCTAAGAAAAACCTGGCAAACTTTAAGACAAGTAATCTCAAAATCAAATGACAAGACATCGTGTATAGATGAAATAATTGTCAATGATACATCTTACAGTAATAATCATGATATGTCAACAAATTTAATACTTATTGTACTTCAATTGCTGATGAAATTGCCAGCCAAATTAACCCTTCCCCACTTAATCCGTGCGACTTTATTCCTGATACAGACATTGTATTTAAGCTAAGAGAAATAAATATTCATGTTCTTTTTAATTTAGTGAAAAAAATGGAAAATAAAAAGAGCTCTGACATGTTTGGATTATCAAATTGTTTATCAAAACAAATTATAAATAGTATTGCCATACCTCTTGTTCACATTATTAACCAATCTATTAAAACAGGTCAAATTCCTTCACAATTAAAAATGCTAAAGTTTTGCCAATTTTTAAATATAGTAACAGCTCTAAAATGGATAAATGTAACCCTGGCAATTATCGTCCAATAAGTTTGCTACCTATTTTTTCAAAATTGTTAGAAAAAAATGTATCTGAACAACTCACAAGATATCTTGAATTTAATCAAATTATCTATGAACATCAATATGGATTTCAAGCATAAAAATCTACACTACATCCTATGATTCACCTTTTGAATTATCTAGGACAAGCAAAAATGAAAATTTAATTTCTATAGGGGTATTCTGTGATCTTGCTAAATGTTTTGATACAATTTCGCATACAATTTTATTAAAAAACTTTAAAAAATTGGTATACATGGATTAGAATAAGAATGGTTTAAAAACTATTTAAGTAATAGAAATCAGTTTGTTTATACAAATGGCGAAAAAAGTGATTTATTAGGAATCAGCAAGGGTGTCCCACAGGGAAGTATTTTTGGTCCAATTTTATTTTTAGTTTATATCACACCGTAACTTAGACTGTTACCTTTTCTCAAATGAAAAATCAAACATCACACAAATGCTATAGAGTTCTAAAGTCACTTAGTGTCAAATTATCACAGAACATTTGTATATGAATTAATTGTAATCGTGTTGTTAACTGTACACATTTAAATGTACTGGGAATACGCGTGAATGCCGCGTAAGAATATTGTCAAAACAGAGTTGCCACTTTGAAACTTTTGAATATTTTCATAAATTTTTCAATATTTTTTTACATGTGGTTTCGTCCTCCTTTCTTAGACTTTGGAATATATATATATTTTTTAAATTCACCCCCCCCCCAAAAAAAAAAAATATTTAAATGTTTTTTTAAATCCTAATGTTACAGATTCCTTCTTTATAATATTCAAATGAAGATAAATTTAAAAAAATAATATAAAAATAAAATTACAAATAAAAAATAGCTTGGACGTCATTGCCTCTATGTTATAAAGATTACCCCCAAAGTTTTAATTTACAATTTCCACCCCCTCCCCCCCCCCATAAAAAAATGAAAAAGCTTGGATGTCCATGTATTACTCTGTTTTAAGAGCACTTTAACTTATTTCTAAAGCACAAATTAAAACTTTAAATATGACTGTGTAAATCCATGTCTGACCATAAGATATCAAGCTATACTACGTGCGGTAGTGGTTAGTACCGTCTTACCCGTAATTTCAGCCTTCCTTCTTAGCTCAAAGCAATGGATTGGTTTCTACTTTAGGCTTGCTTATCTCAGTTATACTTGGGTCCAACTAGGACATTGATTTTACTTGTTTAGCCTTAAAGTTTTACAAAATTGTCTGATTAAGTAAGAACAAGCAAAATTTTTTTGGGGGATAAACAGTTTTCGGCGGCAACAGCAGTTTTGCAGCCATTTCTTCACAATTTCAATACTTTTTGTAGGGAGTTGGGGTCAAAAACGAAAGTGTACAAAACAGGGTGTAGGAAGGTATATCTATCCCCTGGCAAATTTCGATATGAAAATTTGATATAAGGGGTGGTTTCAATAAAATTTCTTCACAGTTCAACATTTTACCATATTAGAGCAACTTCCATGCCAAGTTTTAGTGTTCTATTCATGTTTTAAAGTCTTGAAGAACACATACCTTATGGAAAATAATTACATAAATGACCCCATTTTTAAAAAGTGTTAAGATAGTTGGTTTTAGTTATCAGAATGAAAAGAAATTGCTAGGGTATATTTAAAAATGTATTTTCTTTTAAATATTTTCAAAATAATGAGTGTAAAAGCTCTATTTTAAAGATTATCAGACTTTAAAATTCTTAAACTTTAGTCGTCATTTTTGAGAAATTTTATGTAAAAAGCAGTTAATTTAAGAATTAATATAAATAAATAAACTAGTTTTCTTTATCTTAAGCTATAATTTAACTTCAAAAATTGTTTTATTACATGTAAAAAATCACTATAAACTTTGGGAAAATATATCGACAAAATGTGGCAACCCTGATTTTTATTGGATAAATTTCTTACATAGCAGAAATCCAATTAGTAGTGATTTAACTCGCCGTGATCAATGATATTAAAAATTTTACCAGCTTAATGACACTACTCTTTGCAGATGACAGTAATTTTTTGATATCAGGAAATGATTTGAATGAGATAATTGAAATACTCAACATTGAACTTAAAAATATCTGTAATTGGTTTCGTTGCAACGAAATGTCTCTTAATCCAACTAAAACTAAATTTATGATCTTTAATAAAAGGGAGGATTCCATAACTTGGGAACAAATTAAAATTAAATTCGATTTTAATAATGAAAATGAGAATGATACAGATAAAATTAGATATTTGGGTTATATCAACCAACAGAGTGAAATTCCTGCAATTAAATTTTTGGATGTGTTTATTGATTCTCAACTTAACTTTAAATACCATATTGAATATTTAAGGAAAAAAATATCTAGAAGTTTGTTTTTAATCAATAGAGTTAAGCATATATTATGTGAAAAATCCTAAGTAACACTATTCCACTCTTTTATAAATAGCCATTTATTGTATTGCTTGCCAGTATGGAGCTGTGGCTTAGAATCATCTATTAAACTGTTTTTAACCTATTTTTGAATGGGGGGTCAAAAATATATTAGGACACCTATAGAATCAGACTGCAGAGCCCAAATTTGAATTAAGTCCCCAATAAACTTTTATGATTAATTGTAATTGTTTTTTCTTCTATAAACTTACATAAACGTTGTCATATGTATAATAATTGAATTTGAAATATACATACATAAACTTTTTTTGGGGGGATTTAAAAATTAATTTTTTATGTTGCTCTTGTCATTTTGACCAGAGCAAAAGGTCTTTTTTACTCGGGGTAATATTGTGGCTTAGAGAACAATTTATATAATTTACTTTATACTAATACAATAAAAAAAACATTACTCTGTTCAATGAAAATATTTTTTTTTCTAAAAAAATTAATTTCATTGAAAAATCTAACATATACAATAAAACATATAATTCTGAAGTCTAAACCAATCAGAAGTCCTCTTTCATTTCAGTTCTCTTCATTTCAAAAAAAAAGAGTGTTTTCACAAAGTGACTTATTTCCAATGTAGTTAAATAAGTTTTATTTAATAAAAATAAAAAGAATGAAAACCATACACATAAAAGGTACATACTTTTTAAAAATATTTAAAAAAATAAGTTTGAAAAATCTTATATTATATCATATTTGTATATGTGACAAAAATAAATTTGTTGTATTGCATAAACATTTGTTGTCATCTAAAATTATTTAACCCTTTACAGCCAATTTTTATGTGGTTTAAATAAGTGATAGAAAACAAACATGATAATGTTAATTCATTGATATATTGTAAAGAATTAACTTTTTAATGAATTAATTTAGATGAAATCAAAAGGCCTAATTTTACTCTATACCAGAATACAATATTTATGAAGCAAAACACTCTAAAAGCTACGAATTTTACCCAAATAAATAAAGACCTTTTGCTCTGATCAAAAAGGACCACAGCAACAGTAAAAATTAATTTTTAAATCCCCCCAAGAAAGTTTATTGGGGACTTAATTCAAATTTAGGCTCTGTAGTTTGATTCTACTGTTGTCATAGTATATTTTTGATATATGTTTTAAAAATAGGTTAAAAACAGTTTAAGCCTTTAGCAGTTCTACAAAAAAAAAAGCTATCAGAATTATCCACAAATCCGCTTATAACAGCCATACGCCACTTTTGTTTAGGAAAATTAATGTTTTGCCTATTAAGGAGCTATCTATTTATACAAAACTACTATTTTTTTTCTTTTATTCGCTGGAGGCTACCAAATTCTTTTGATGGTGTATGGATTAGAAATAATCTAAGAAATCAGAGACAACTAAGAAATTCTAATGAGTTTTATATTCCAATAGCCAAATTAAAAAAAATTGAAAGGTTTCCATTATTTTCATTTCAAAGACTATGGAATAATTTTTGTCATGAAAAAGATCTTTTAAATGAGAATATTCCTAAAAAAACATTTGCATTAAATCTTAAAGATGAACTTTTTAAATCTATATGTAATATTGAAGAATGTAATGAATGTACTTAAAATATATTGATTTGCCTGGATTTCTTAAAAACCTTACATTATTAATTACAGAAATGGTTCAAAATTAAAGAAAAACTAGCATTGAAATTTGAAACTCTTCTTTCCTTCTTTTTTTCCCCTGTCCATTAAATTTTACCTACATTTATTTTGACATTATTATTTTTTATTTTTCTTGTTAACTTAATGCCAACCTCAAAAAGGCAATGCAAACATCTCGGATACCCATATTCCTACTTTTAGGGAAGCCTAATCAGTGCCACACATAACATCTAGTGTTAGTCATGCAATTAAATTTTTATAAATATTATGAAAAATTGTAAAGTACACCTGGTACTAAGCAGTAGCTTGGTGTACTATTGTATGTACTGCTTTGTAAGACGGGGCGTAATCTGTCACTGAATAAATGTTTTTATGTTTTTTTATGTTATCACCATAGAGGACAACTTCTGACCTCCAGTCTAAAGGATGTAGCTAAATACATGTTAAAGATAAAAATTACCCTCAAAAGCATGCAAAAATGTTTTTTTTTATGTATTAATAAAATTAACTTTAAAATCTTGATTTTACCTTTGACCTTTCAGATGCTCCTGGTGATGGTGATGGTGAGCCAAATGTTATCTAAGTACATGACCATTACAACAACTTGTCTATTAACCTATGTACCATTTTTTGTAGTCATAGCAGCATCCAGTGTAGCCTCCCGACACAAAATATAACCATCATCTGAAAACTACAATATTTACCTTATGAATAAGAGTAATTTAAATTGTATTTTTTTCTATTTTAATACTGATTGGCTTGAGGCTGCTATGACTACAAAAATTGGACCATAGTTCAATATATAAGTTGTCATTATGGGCATGCACTCTGATAACATTTGGCTCACCAACACCACCAGTAGTAGCACCTTAAAGGCCATCATCCTCAAAATCAAGATTTTAAAATGGATTTTTTTAACACATCAAAAAACATTTTTGTACACTTTTGAGGGTAATTTATATCTTTAACATGTATTTAGCTTCATCCAAAAAACTGGGGTTCAGCAGCTGTCCTCTTAAGTGATAAGAATCGAATTTCTTTTTTTCAAATAGTTCTTATTTATAAAAATCATTAATTTCTACCTTATACTGTTTTTCATAATAATTAATGCATAAATTCCTTTAAAAAAATGTTATTTTATCAGGATTAATCTTTTAAGGAGGAGAAAATTGCAAAATAAAACTTTTTCCATTGAATTTCTTTGATTTCTTTATATAGTGAGTGAAACAAGGAAGAGCAAAACTAGAAATGCCTGTTTTTATTTTTAAGGACAAAAGTCCTTGAATAAATTGATATTTTAATAATAAATATATGTCCAGGATAAATAAGTCAAATAATCTAATTTAATTTATTTTATTAAAACTTTATTTTTAAACGAACAAGCAGTTACTCTCCCTATAAGCCTCAGGGGCACTTAAGGTGGGAGGGGTAAAAGTTGATCCTTCCCCATTTCTAATATGAGTTTTAAAAAGAAAAAGTAATAAAATATTATGTTTACCTGGGTTTCCCTGTGCCGTAGAATAGCGTGTAACTTTCAGAGCTATACATACAGAGCCACAATGTTGAAAAAAGTCATTTCCCACACCTTCATTCACATAATTGCTCAGTTCATCAATAAAAATAAAGTCATATTTGTAATGTCTCAAATAGCTTTCAAGGAGAGCCAAGATATTAATATATATACCAGATTTTTCTATGTCCTGAGCATGTTTGTAATATTGTGCAAGGTCATAACAACTAATTACTTTGATGTTTTCATGTTGATCAAAATCAGATTTAGCCATTATATCCATTACAGAAATATTTTCAAGGTGGTGAATTTTGTAATCTTTATCGGGCAGACTGGTAAGATTGATAAAAGCAATCTTTTTATCTTTGTTTGATTCAGCACAACGTTTTGCTCTTTCCTTGAGGACAAAGGTTTTACCCGTACCAAAATCCCCATCAATAATCATATAGCGTGAAGTTTTCATTACGGCATCAAGTTGTCTTGGATTTAGCATGTAGCTCAGGTGCTTTTCCTTATTTAGTTGCTTTGCCAGCTCAGTCATGATTTGTTCATTAGAATATTTTGGATATTGAGACCTTAGTTTCACTTCTATCTGCTTAGCTTTTCTTACTTTATCATTTTCTCCAGTTAAATCTTTTTCATCAGCCACAAGAAGTTCTGCTGTTTTCTTATTATAAACAATTGGATCCATAATAAGAGTGGACATATCAGCAGCTCTCCTAAGAGACATGTACCCAATTAATCCTGCTATCAAATTATCATATTCATTTGCTACAGAATCGGATTTATTTTGCATAAAGTTTTCTATCCAAGGCTTCATGTCCTCTAACTGGTCATAGCCAATGAAAAACTCTCTACAATAACCACACGGTGCTAGTCTATCATTAACATCATAATCTCTCAAATTTGGCAGACAGACAGCTTTCACATATTTCCATTCAGGGGATAAGAGGTAACCAAAAATCTTTTTGAAGATATCCAATCGTTTTTTAGTTTGTTTTGAAGCATCAACAAGTCTTTCCAGTTTATTTTCACCCTTCTTTGCTTCAATATTGATGATAGTTTTAGTTTCTTTTAACACAACAAGCAGGTCCCACTCTTCTTGTAAATCATCTAATTTGGAAAAGTACAATTTCCGCCTGTAGAAAATTTCTTTCTTTTCTTCTGGAGTATTAAGCACTTTAATGCCATCTACTTTTACAATCTATGTCAGAAAATACAATAGGTCAATTATTTGTTTTACTTTTAATCTCAAAGGGGATTATGTTCATGCAGAAACAAAAGCAAGTGACCCTAGCACATTTCAGTAATGACTTTGTTTTTGTGTTAAATATAGAAAAATGAACATAATATTCAGATCTACAACAGTACATAATAAAAGAAATGTAAATGTCAAATGAATTTTTTATAGATTGGTAAAGAGAAAAAAGGATAATTATAAACATTACAATATTAACATTAAACATTACAAATTGTATCTTCCCTTTACAACAAATGCAACCAATTCAAGATCAAAATAAATTTGATTCTCTTTCAAGTAATCTGCTGTATTCATAACTAGGGTATCAAGTTTTTCTTTTTGTTTAAGAATTTCCAATATCATCTCATTCTGTTTGAACAAATCATGTATTTCAATTAATTTATCAACTGTACTTTGGATATTTTCTCCCTCACCAGTAAGTATTTCCAAAATTTCTTCTTCATGTTGGTTAAGTGGAGGAATTTTATCTGGCTTCAGCTTTTCTTTCTTGTCACCCTTCTGTAGTTTCTTCCTTAATGCTTCAGCCTCAGTTTTCTTTTCTTCTAAACAATACCCAGATTTAAATCCTTTCACAACAAAAGCATCTGTATCTTTACTAATATCATGTAAGGCATTTATAATTTGATTGTGCAGTACATCTTCCACATGATATCCTAAGAAGCTTGTTCTATCTATTTTGTCTAAGTGTACATTCAAGAGGGCTGGCTGCTTTGGTAAAGGAACTTGATTAGGTATTGTTATAATTCTAGTTTTGTCAAAGGAGTATTCCGCTAATCTTTCTTTTATTTCATTGATTTTTTCTTGTATTGTAGTGTTTTCATGATTGTTAGCAGCACTAATAAAATTGACTGCTTGTACTGAAAGATTATATCTTCTCTGAAATTCTTCAGCATTTGAGATATCAGCATCTCTAAGTTGATGTAACCCAAGATTGTGTGTACAGCTACACAAGTTTGTAGTTGAAGAAACTTGAGGTCTCTTCTCCTTTTCTATGTCAAGAGGAGTAAGGTTTGATCCATCATTAGTTGGTTTGGCTTCCATAGTCTCCATGTTGAGCATAATCTAAAAAAAATGTTTATATATGTAAACAAGCAGGGATCTAAAAGGATAAGACACTGGCCCCTGTGTTGTACCCACTGTATACCCCATTGATGAAACACAAAATTACCCCTTCTGATTACAATTAGTTGTGGCAATATTTGAACTCTTAACCAATCAAAAAGTCCCCAAAGTTGTTAAGTTAACCAATAAGAAAGCATTATTATAGACTTTGGGAACTAGTAAAATAAACAGCCCATTGTCCCCTCTCTCTCTGGTGCACAAGTAATAAGTCACACAACAAAGCCAGAAGGAGAAAAAATATAGAATTATACTAAACAAAGATAAAAATTCCCAAATTTAATGCAGCCATATTGTCAAGACAATGCGGTCTTGCAAGCAAATAGCACTAAAACTTCCCTAAAAAGCACGCGCCCTAAATGAAACTACTTAAATTTGTTTAGTGTTTTTTTTTATAACACTGCTCAATAGTTTGTTTTTTTCTGGATGTCTATCCATAATTTTTGAGCTTTGCTACTTATGGATGTTGTCATTCTTGTTTGTTTTCTAAGTAATTTATGACTCATGTATTATATATTTATTAGTAGCAAAGCTACTCTATAATTCACAATGTCCGTCCGTCTGTCCGTCCGTCCGTCTGAGACAGAATAGGGGAAACGTGATTTTCTCGGCTCATATTAAAGATAGACAGCTGAAATTTTTTGACAACATTCCCATTATTAAGGAGCACAATTAACTATATAACATCAAGGGCGGTCGGACCGCTTTTTGGCAGGTTTTAGGCTATTTTTGTATTTTTCACATTTTTCTCCATATCTTCAGTGTTTATTGTCCGATTTTAAAATTTTTTTCAGTTATTGATATCAAAATTAAATTTCCTGTCGTTTACAGTAAACAATCATGACGGCCAAACTGCCATTTTCCAGGTTTTAGGCTATTTTTGTATTTTTCACATTTCCACCATATCTTCAGTGTTTATGGTCCAATTTTCAAAATTTTTTCAGTTATAGATATAAGAATTAAATTTCCCGTCATTTAAAGAAAACAACCATGACAGCCAGACTGCCTGTTTGCAGGTTTTAGGCTATTTTTGTATTTTTTCACATTATTCTCCATATCTTCAGTGTTTATGGTCCGATTTTCAAAATTTTTTCAGTTATAGATATCAAAATTAAATTTCCCGTCGTTTAAAGAAAACAACCATGGCGGTCGGACTGCCTTTTATCAGGTTTTTGGCTATTTTATATGTTTTACACATTTCCCCATATATTTGGTGTTTTTGGTCCAATTTTCAAACTTTTTTGGGATATCAGTATCAAAATAATTTTTCCCATTGTTATGAGAATCTTTTATGTAATCTACTTTGACCGTCATCATCATTAAAAATAAAACAAGGTTTTGTGTTTATTTTCTCCAATAAATCTATTCTTGTTTTTAATAAATACACTTTAAATCTACTTTTACTTATTTCCATCCACGATTTTTTGTGCTTCGCTACTTATGGATGTTGTCATCCTTGTATATGTTACAAGCTGCTTTACACTATTTGATTTTACAATAATTTAAATTCACAAAGCAGCTTTCAAAACCCTCATATTTTTTTATATCTTGACGAATTTATTCAAAATTTAAGTTAAATTGTTTCACTGCACTGTATCTAAATGAAAAGTTAGTTTTTAACTAAGATACACACACACACATGAAAAAGAGTTATTGTAAACATGTTCAAAGTCACATTTAACAAGGATAACAAACATTCATAAGTAGTGAAGTTCTTAGATATATAAATTAGATGCTTAGTCAAGCAGGTGGAAGGAAAAATTCATGAATTGAAAAATCTATTTTTCCAACAGAATTTCAATCTTAAAAAACAGCATAAATGATAGACAGACGGACATAGAAAGATAAAAAACAACAACATATTTCTTGATGCTAGCAGTACAGACATACGGACGGGCCAAGTGAGATAAAGATTCTTATTGTTCAGTAAAATTATCACAAAAATTCAGCAATCAGATGGAGGATAGAACATCTTTAATTACAGAGAAGCCTTCCTCCAAAAAACTCTTGAGTTCAAATTCCAAATGATTCACACTATCTTTCTATGGCTAGCTAAGATAAGAATGATACACACATGTATAAGATGAGTTAATATAAACAGGTTTTATAATACAGCCCAGGGACATAGATGGATAGGGCAATGAACAATATTCCTTTCAAAATATTTACTTTTAAAATATAGCCCCTTATTTTAAAGGCGAAGGGGGATAGGGGTTGTAGATTTATTTAACTATCAGGACCCCTTCCCCCTCTATCCCTGATAGTAAAATTTCTTTTTAGTAGCGACGCTACTCTATTATTCACTATACCTCTCCGTCAGTCCGTACGCAATGGGCAAATTTTCTTTGTTAACAAAATAAGTGTTTTTGTATCTGTAGATGAAATGACAAGTATCTTTTTTTAAATTTACCATATGTTTGTCGGGCCGTTTGTCAAGTAGGAATATCTGGTTTAAGTAAGGGGGGGGGGGGGGGGGTTTAATGCAACCATCTCGTAATCAGTGAGCAAATGGCACTTAGAATTCGAATTTCCATCTGAAATTGTGTATGAGTAATCCTTGGTAGGTCTATTTTCCCTAAATCGAACAAAAAGTTGGAAAAGTTACGGCTAACGGCTGGCGGCTCAGCCGTTTTGTCAATTTTTGTATCTATATAATGGAAATTAGTCACGAAACCTATCTCCACATAATACTTTTTGCAACTCTAAAACGCTATCAAACGGTTCTAGACGGTAGCTGTTGGTACTAGAAGTTTTAAAAATGGTTATTGCTATCATTTAATATGAATTAAACCAAAAATATGTTTTAAAAAGTTGATTCCTACGTAATTGATGATGGGTTTACCCTGAAAATAGGCAAAAAAACGGCTAAACGGCTGAGCCGCTAGACGTTACTTTTCCAACTTTTTGTTCGATTTAGGGAAAATAGACCTACCAAGGATTACTAAAGCAAAAGTTCAGATCGAAATTCGAATTCTAAGTGCCATTTGCTCACTGATTACGAGATGGTTGCATTAATAAACCCCCCCTTATACATACATTTGAAAAGCATAAGATTTCATGTGTTAAAATTTAATATTCCCCAAGCAAATAACTCGGTCCAACGGACTTATGAGTAGATTCGTGATGGTCACGGGAATCTTTACACAAAAATTAGGTCAGTTATCTTCAATACCAGCAGAATAAATCACAGGCTTAAAGACGAACAGAGGTAGGTTCTTAAAAAAAAGTTTGCCCCCACTAATCGCTTAGTGGGGCAAAATTGTTTTCGTGAAAATTCCTCCAAAATTAGTGGGGCAAATTTTTTTTAAGAATCCACCTCTGACCTATAGTTTAGATGTATATACAGATAAATACCTGCCCACCTTCTCCAAGGAACTTTTTTGTCTGCTAGCAAATTGTTTTCTACTACTTGGCTGTGTAAATATTCCAGACAGTATTGGTTGATTATTTAAAACCCAATTGAGAGTCGGCACAAAGTCCTTGGGATGGGGACATAAAGTCATTTAACCCCTTCCTCCTCTAATGTTTTACTGTAATGGAAGAAGGACGGACAACAGAATTTCTATAATATCTTTGAAAATACAAATATAGAAAAATTTGGTTTTTAATATTTTATTTTTTAATAACATTTATTATTTTTTAACCAAAGCAAAACAACAGATTTATTAATTAAACTAAAAAGCAGAGACCTAAATATAAAAGACACAAAATTGTATAAATTTAAATCTATTCAAATTTGATTACAATATCATATCTTCGTTCTAACTATTTATTGTGTGCCCATTAAATTATATTAAATTTTTAAAAAAATTAATAAGCCCCTTATTTTTAAAACTAAGCTCAAATGTCCATTTGGCACTTTTAGAAAGCCTGTATTTTAAAAAATATAATACAAAGCTTTTATTAGATGATTTTAAATATAAAAATACATATCTCCTTATAACAAGTTTGTAAATATAGAATCATGCATAAAAAAAAACATTTCATTATCATAACAATTATCTTCACAATTTTGCGCTAAAACATTTGACCTTTTTTCTCATTTCATTATTGCTGACGTTTTTCAGTAAAAACTAGATTTTATTTTTGTTTTTAAGATGGGAAAAACAAAACAAATTCCAAACAATTGAGATGTTTTTGAAAATTACATAACTATGATGTCAATTGAAGGATTTTTGTAAAACAGCGTTCCCGGATTTTTGTTGAGGTGTTATTTAAAGGTTGTAGTGTTGTTTGAGACCTTGAAGCAGACCATCGCAAGACTTCTTAGCGTCACCTGAAATAATCAAAATGATAAATTAAGCCTAATTTTCAATTAATAGATTTTTTGTTTTAGTGTAGCTTGAAATTGATTTGGTTTGGTGAAACGTAAATATATTCAATTAACCTTTACCTAAATTAATTCACATTACTATCAAACTTTTCTGTACAGATTTAAAAAGGGTTATTTATATCAAATTATTCACTTAATATTCGGAGATATTTGTATTAAAGATCTTTCGTTAATCATACGAAAAAGTAAAAGATGTAAAAAAGCTAACAATAATGTCGACTGCTCCCAAAGTGCCTAGACGAGAACAAAAATGCCGTCCCTCCTACCCTTAATAATTTAATAATAAGGAAATAATTTTTTTCTAATGCTTATTGATACCTTAGGCTAGGTTAGGTTAAGTATATGCACAATGTAGCCCTGCATGGGTATGTCTTCCTGAAGGTGTAAGAAATAAAGAAAAAAGAGTGTTCGTGCTCGCTATAATCTTTGAGGTAAAGTACCCAAATCATGAAAATAGTTTAACATACCAAGCAACATAGCATTGTTCTCATTGAAGAAGATGGGGTTGTCAACAGCAGCGTAGCCAACACCCAGAGATCTCTTCATCACAACAGACTGGGCAGCCTTCCATACTCTGAAAAAGAGGGTATTGTAATTAAATCATAGTTTTTTCAAGTAGAAGTTTCAACAATTGAAATATTGATACAAATTCTGGGTATAGTCCCGTTCATGACAACGCCGCTTATGGGGCGTTTCGTTGTATTTTCAAAGTAGCTTTTGATAAATTATTTTAGTTTATTTTAGATGATTGCCCCGCAGGGTTAGTACCCCCCGCAGGGGCTAGAAATCTACTGTTAAAATACGACGAACTGCCCCTTAAAAGGCGTTGTCACGAAAGGGACTATACCCCAAATTCTAAATGTGAAAGCATATATCCTTCAATATAAAGTACTAATATTTTTTTGTCTGAAGGTAAAGATCTCGGAAAATATTAGGTTCGAATTGGTTTACTTTTCAGTGAAGGTTTATATAAATGTCTAGGGTAAGTTTTAGGCTATTTCCCTAACATACCCCGCTCTTCCCTAGATGCTAGGGACGCATCTGCTATTTTATTTAAAAGTGGAAAGTATTTTTGTTTGTTCTTGGAGATCTAGAACATTACTTATTCGATTAAGTTCTCCTTTTTTGGAAAACATAGGTTTTTTTTATTTAATTTATATCTAAGGTTAGTTATAGGCCATTTTTCAGCCCCCCCCCCCCCTATCTAAATAAAAGTGACGCAGCCGCTGGTGTTTTATAAAATATGCAATTTTATTGAATGAGAAACCTGTAGATTATGTAAGAGGAAAGGTTGGTCCAATTTACACGAAATTTCCATTCTATTTTTAGAAAGACAACATGTTAAAGAGAAGAACATAAATTCAGATGGTAATAGAAGAAATGTTGGGTAGCTAATACACAGTTTGTCTGTTTATAACAAAGGATCATGCTAACCGCTTAACTAATATCAATATCACTTATTTACGATGTAGTTTCTCACTGGGAAGGTTTTAAACTATTTTGGGGGAGGGTACCACTTAAATCTCAAGAGAAATTACTATTAAAAAAATTGCCCCTCCCCCAAAAAAATTCTCTTTTTAAAACTGTATCAGACGCCAGCATATAAAAAAGGAACAGGATGTCCGCATGTACGTCCGCTGGGCCGATAGTTGCAAAATTTATAGGGAAGTCTCATATATGTCTATAGAAGGTTTAAAGCTGTTTAGAGGGAGGGTGGGGTTAGGATATCAAACCCTAGCCCTCTTGAATCTTAAAACAATCTTTGCGTGAAAAA
Source organism: Acartia tonsa (assembly GCF_053477335.1). Classification (NCBI taxonomy): domain Eukaryota; kingdom Metazoa; phylum Arthropoda; class Copepoda; order Calanoida; family Acartiidae; genus Acartia; species Acartia tonsa. Next base: position 5,284,432 of record NC_137272.1, on the reverse strand, counting down.
TAAATTCATCACCTAATTTCGTCCCTTGTTTTGTGTGATTAATCCAGGAATCTAAAGGGATAAGACATCTCCAATGATATTACACAAAATTAGCCCTTTTTTTACATTACAATTGTAGTTGAAACACTCAGCTTAATGGAACAACCAATAAAATTTTAAAAAAGTCCCCAAAATTGTGAAAGCATGAATAAAAAACGTTATTCTAAAAGTTTGGGGACAGATGAGGTTATACAAAGAATGTTCTATAATATTCTCTGTAGAAGACAGATGAGGTTATACAAAGAATGTTCTATAATATTCTATGTAGAAGACAGATGAGGTTATACAAAGAATGTTCTATAATATTCTATGTAGAAGACAGATGAGATAATACAAAGAATGTTCTATAATATTCTTTGTAGAAGACAGATGAGGTTATACAAAGAATGTTCTATAATATTCTATGTAGAAGACAGATGAGGTTATACAAAGAATATTCTATAATATTCTATGTAGAAGACAGATGAGGTTATACAAAGAATGTTCTATAATATTCTATGTAGAAGACAGATGAGATAATACAAAGAATGTTCTATAATATTCTTTGTAGAAGACAGATGAGGTTATACAAAGAATGTTCTATAATATTCTATGTAGAAGACAGATGAGGTTATACAAAGAATGTTCTATAATATTCTATGTAGAAGACAGATGATGTAATACAAAGAATGTTCTATAATATTCTATGTAGAAGACAGATGAGGTTATACAAAGAATGTGAAAGTAAGACATTCCAATGATGTTCCCATTTCCTTTACACACACACACACAATCTAAATCAACAAAATTTGGGGTGTGCATTTTAACAGTTTTGAAAAATCTTGTTTTCATTAGAAGCTTAAGATTTTAATGTCTACTAAAATGATTAAGTTCTCCTACTAAAAAAAGCTTTCCATGAGTTCTGGGATGGTTTAAGTCTATTTCATTTATAGATTTAAGCCTATTTTAATACCTTTCTACCAACTTCTTATCCTCTTGAATACAGAGCCCATTCAAGAAGCACACTAGTTTTTTTTTTATTCAAACAGACGTTTAATAAAGAACCCATTATAGTTGCATATGGGATATTCTAGGTAGGTAAAGGATTGGTTGAGGGTATCCCTGCAGGATTAGGGCCACTACAAGGGTTAGTATTCTAAGAAATAGAAACTAAAGTATAAGCATTTGATTTGATACTGTTGAATTGCCACACCACCGAGACAAAGAAGGCCAGGTGAATAGGGCATAAAAATATTATTTAAAAGATTTGCGAGAAAAGAATGTCAGAGATGGCACATATTTATACAAGAAAGAGGGGACAATGTGCTATTTATTACACTAGTACCCAAAGTTTTATAATACATTTTTATTATTTGTTGGCTTAACAACTTTGGGGATTTTAGTAAATTTTGAATGGTTGTTTCATTAAGTTGAGTGTCAACCAATAACTGTAATCTACAGATGGGGTAATTTTATGTATCATCATGGGGAATGTACATCAATTTATCGGCCAATGACTTATCCTTTAGATCCCTGGAGATGGCATACATTTATACATAAGGAAATATTAACACACAACACATGGAAATTTCATAATCTGATTTATGGGGGTGGGGGGTTATAAGGGATAAAACAATACCCAATAAATAGATGTATATCTCAAATGTGTTAATCAACTAATAAGACTACGTTATAATAAAACTTTGGGGACTGGTGTAATAAACAGCCTATCAACCCATATCTCTCTGGAAATAAACATATGGATCACATAAGAAAAGATAAGTTATTATTGTTGCTATTGAAATATGATCATGGATGTGCATTTGCAAGATTATCAAGGAATATGCCCGAGGCGCACTGAACATTTATGCCAGCCTCTTGTCATAATTAAATAAGTAGAATTGAATGTATAAATCTTAACAAAATTTTAAGTGCAAAACTGATTAAATACAGAATACTGTTTAAGGACATACCTACATTTTTAGGACTTGATTATAGAGATGATTTGCTAATTTTAAGGGGGGTTTATACTTCTATTTCAAATTCTCCACAGAACAATGCAAAAAATTAAAGACAATATACCTAAATAAACTTTTTTTTTTTTAAATTTAATGTTTCATTGTTTCATACATTACTAAGTTTAATGAAGTCCCTTAATTTCTTAATTATTTTATATATATTCTTACTTTGTAAAGACAATCTTTTTAAAGATAATTCTTTTGCTATGAAGTAGATATTTGCAAGAAAGGAATATTATATTGAATGTGTATTGTATATTGAGAGTGGAGGTGAACTTTTGTGCAAAAATGCCTCACATAATTTAATATCAATTCTGTCCACTTTTTATTCTTTAACAAAGAGTTGGTGCTATGTAATATCCAACAACAAAAAGGTAACAAAATGTTCCACTACCAACAAAACCAATGATAAAGTTAAACCCAAGAGTAAGAATTTAAGAAATCATTTTTAAAAAATCTTCAAACTGAAAACAGTGAGAAAAAAATCCTCCGATGATAACATAAAATACTGTTTATGATAATCTTTCTATTTAATATTTTTTTTAAAGTAGTTTTATAACAAAAATGAGAAGGGAAAAACCTAATATCAGGACTATATAATTGACATCATAATAAAACATGAAGTACAAGTCCATTTTGTGTTACCTTAATTAGTGTTATTTTTCTCTTGCAAAATTAGACAATTTTAAATCATTTGAGACAAACTGCTTTGATTTCTCATCTATTTGCACTTGCCACTTGAACTTAATTTGTTGAGTGTTTAAAATATTTAGTCTGTTCTGTGTCTTTGATTAAAGTAAAAAAATAGAGGGCATGAGCTATATATAACGACAAATTGCTTTTGTTAATTTTGTATCCCATGCTAGGTGCCAACAAAGAGGTATTGTGTGATAGAGCATTTGCATTATACTCTCAGAAAAGGTAAGAAGCACAGTGAAATTTTTATAGACTTTCCGTCAGTTTTTTGTTAAATAATTCTGTTATCCTTGTTCAATAGTTTAGAAAGATGTATTTAAGTTTTAATTTTATACATAGTTATATTTTAAGATTCCCTATTATGTTTCCTCAAAGTGTCTATTAAGCAACGAGCCCCCCCCCCCATCTCTTCTCATATCTTTTAAAAAAATTGAGAAGAGTGATTAGGGAGAGGGGAGTTACAGTTAGGACTTCTTAGACAAAAATCGTGCAATCAAATAGGAGTCTGTTGTCTGATGGGTGTCAATTAACCTAATACAACGGGTGTTTGAACAGAAAGGTAGACATTTGGCTTCCCTTAGTTATACTGGATTGATAAACCAAGGCGTTTGAGTGACAGCATCTCCGCCCTTAGGAGGTAATTGAGGAGGTAGAAAGCGTTTTTTTTGTGTAGTAACAGACCAGTTAGGTTGGACACCAAAGGAATATGCCCCGCAGTAAAGGGCTCCTGACATATAAAAATAATTAACCATCCCCCTTATTTTAATTTATTTCAAAATAGGTAGGAAGTTTTAGAGTATTTTGAGGGAAAGGACACAGTTTAGTTTATAATTATTTCCTTTTGTTTCTGACAAAAAAGGAAAAGGGATAAGATATTAGAAAATGGAATTTAGAAGGATCTAAAAGCAGTGTTGTGGAGCCGTTTGATTTTGTTGCGAATCCGACTCCGGCTCCACGGAGCCGCCTCTGAAAATAACGGCTCCAACTCCGGCTCCTAACTAAAATTAAAAAGAAACATTTTTCTCAAGAAAAATGGACTTGAATTGCTTAAAAGGGTTTACAAATTATAAAAGAGGGGGGGCGAAAGTGACACTTTTTGAAACCAAAACTAAAAGTCAAAGGAACTCAACTAAAAAAAGAGTTACAGGTCTGACATTTTGCATGGCAGTTGCATTATAGGGGTACAATGTGGAACTGTGAAGAAACGGCGGCGCAACCGCCGAAAACCGCCGAGAAAAGGCAAAAAAAATTCGGCGGGAAACGGCGGTTTTCGGCGGTTGCGCCGCCGTTTTTTCACAGTTCCATATTGTACCCCTATAAAGCAACTGCCATGCAAAATCTCAGACCTGTAACTCTTTTTTTTAGTTGAGTTCCTTTGTTGACTTTTAGTTTAGGTTTCAAAAAGTGTCACTTTCGCCCCCCCCCCCCCTTTAAACATTAAGTTTAATTAAGATTAAAATTTTTTCCAGATCCACAACACTGTCTACAAGAATCAATGCTCGCAAATATATTTGGTCAGTGTATATTTTATGTTGATGCTATTATTTTGCAACCAGGGGATTTAATAAAATTACTTTTAGCAATTTTGCTGAATAAAGATTATTCCATCTATTTATCCTTTCTTTGCATCTTTCATTTCTAATCATGCATCTTTCTTTATTTTAGATTATCACCAAAGATTTTTTCAATCTTTATTTTCTTTGTATAAAACGGCGTGCACAGGGTCTTGCCAGTGGGGTTTGCGAAGCGAAGAACTGCTAGGTGTACAATGCAGACAACATAGGGGGTGTTTTATTTTATTGTAAGTTAGTTGGATATACCCCCTTGATGTTCTAACTTTACATACCTAATCAATACACTCAGAAGTCCTAAAAGCGTCTTTTTGCTCAATTTAAACGTGGTGTGCATTTAATCTTTTTTGCTATCTTTTATTAAGACTCGGGGGCCGCGCGTCAGCCGTCTGTATCTATCTATCTACCTGAGAACGGGCATGCCAGCAAAAATGGAGTTGGGATCATCCTCAGCAGCACTGTTGACAGTATCTATCTATCTGTCTGTCTATCTATCTATCTACCTGAGAACGGGCATGCCAGCAATAATGGAGTTAGGATCATCCTCAGCGGCACTGTTGACGGTATCGTTGGCACCAATAACAAGTACAAGGTCAGTCTCGGGGAAGTCATCATTGATTTCATCCATCTCCAGTACTAGAAATTTATTGATTGAAAACACTTTTGTTAGCCCCGACGGGCTTAAGGCCCAGAATAACGAAACTGGTAGGTATTAATTTTATGTTTTTTTTTATATTTTAACATTCGTGGAAAACGATGCAATGATTTTCAAGTTTGGCCAATAACCGGTTCGAATCCATCGGATATTAATCGGTTTCGCCATACTGGAATAATAATAACAATTTTGTTTGAAAAATTATCATCTTGACTTAATTTAAGATATTGTTTTGTGATTAAATAACTTGGGTTAATAAAGTAATCTTGAATCATAACTTAACAGCTAAAGGTCTCGATAACTGTTGTCTTAATTTAGTTTCCTTTAAAGTGAAGCTTTGAATAGGTCCAGGATAGGTGTATAACTAATTTCTGGGATTGACCCTAGAGGCAACCAGGCTATCTATTCTATAAATAACTTACCAACATCATAAGGTACACCAGCCTCAGCCAGCAGGACGTTCAACTGTCCAGGCATTCTGCCAGCAACAGGGTGGATACCAAATCTAACATTCTTACCCTTCTTCCTACAAATTATAAAATTATCAGGGATCTAAAGGGATAAGACAACTGTCCAGGCATTCTACCGGCTACAGGGTGGATACCAAATCTTACATTCTTGCCCTTTTTTCTAGAATCAGATAGAAAATTTATATACCTAATGAATAGAACAGAGATAGACAGAATCAAGCATATATGATATGGAGTAAACAAATGTTGCTACATGCGATTTTAAAGCACTAAACCATTATTTTCTTTATAATCGATCACCCCACATCCCCCCCCCCCACTCCAGAATTTCTGCCCTTGGCCTTTGTGATACAATTTTACCCTCTAGGTATATTTTACTTTTCTTAATAAAATATATTATCTTGACCACATGGCAGACTGATGTAGCCGGACTGATAAAATATTACTGATAATATTATTACTTACTTGAGAATGTTGACCATCTCAGCGACGGGGTACTGACCCTTAGCAACAGCCAAGCCATATCCAGGTACAATAATAATATTCTTAGCATCAACCATAGCCTAGATAGATAGATAAATAATTAGGTATCCAGGTAAAATGATATTCTTAGCATCAACCATAAGCATAGATAGATAGATAGGAGTTCTTCTGGGATATAGGGTCAAGTCATAATGTGCTTGAACGTTGAGCTTGAGTTGGCCCTAGTTGCTATACAAAAGTGTCTCAGCCTACTTCATAGGTCCAAGCCCAAAGAAACTGGCTAATCAATCAAGCAATAGATAGATAGATAATATCTTATAACTAAAACTGTGCAAAAATGGAATTCAAAATGTGCAAAAACATCAATTTTAATTTGGCACAGTTTTACATCAAAACCAAAAATCTATGAGCCAAAAATTTTGATGAATTCAAGGAGTGCCAATTTTATTACAACAAAACCAAATGTACGAGTAAGGAATTTAAATCAATTTGCGAGTTATAAAGCAGAAAATACAAGAATCTCAAGTATTATACTTAATGTTGTGTTTTGGCGTTTAGTCAAACTGTTCTTAATTGGACTAATTCATATAAATACATTTGGTCAAAATTAAACTTAAAAGCGCATTTGACTAAACGTTAACACACAACTTTACAGATAATATTGATTAATTTAAATACACTAAAGAAGTTAATATAATTTAGGGGGGGGGGGGGATTAATCTATTTTCCATTATCTTCTCAGAGATGGTATAAAAAAACCACTTGGTTTACCAAAAAAAACAAGCTTAAAAAAACAAGGTGGGGATGTTTTTTTTTTTAAATATTTATACAAAGGCCTATCTTTCCAGTTATACCTTTTCATAACGTAAATAATACAGTAATAAATAACTGTCAAAAACCTAAATTACCGTATCACCAGGGTTGTCAAATCGGGCGGGCGCTTTTGGGCGGGCGGTTTTGGGCTGCCTTTTTTCGGGTCCTTTTGGGCAGATTTGGGGGGTGAGAAAAAGGGGGAGGGGGTAAAAAAAAGAGTGAGGAGGCAGGCCTATAATTTGGATATTATTAAAAAAACACACAAAAAACTGGTTTTTATAAAAAAAACCGGTTTAAACCAAAAAAAAAAAAAACTGGTTTGTTCTTTTAAAAATAAAAACCCTGGTTTTTTTTCCTATCTCTGTATCTTCTCCCTGTATTCCTGAGTTTAATGTATTTGGCGAATGACAATTTGGTTTAACAAAACCAACCAATTTCTTTTACTACCACCAGGTTGCCGTTTAACAGATTTTAAGAGCAACACATTTTTTTCATTTAAAAAGAAAGTATATTACTTAGGAAGAAAGGATATTTTGAGACAAGAAAGTTTTATTTTCATTTGATTCTATATACCAAATCTGTTGGAAAGGAACAAAAATGTATCCCCCAATTATTATTAACAAAATTATCCCATATGTTCTATTGGTGGAAAAGCTTAGACATATGTACTTTAAACAGAATAAGTTATGGTTAATAAAATTCCCGAAAAAATGAGAAAAAAAACTTGAAAGTTGAGAGCCATGTTAAGTAAGATTGGACAAAAATACTCCCTTGAACAAATACAAATGTTTGCTTAGTCTAGGTACTAAGGGCGTGCCTAACATTTGAGATGGAGTGGGGTAAACATGTAAATACCTACTGAAAACTTTTCTTGAAAACTATACATTAGTGAATTGTGATTGGTTGTTTCAACCTTTAATTTGAAAGTCCCCAAAGTTGTTAGGCCAACGAATAAAAAAACGTTATTATAAAACTTTGGGGACCAGTGTAATAAACAATCCATCGACCCCTCTCTCTCTGACAACTACCCCTAATCCTGACTTCGCCTTTTCAAGTTACAAATTCTGTCAATTTTTAAATACAACAAGAATGACAATGTAGAAAAATCAAACTTAAGAAGAAAATTTAATTTATACACCAACGACTTATTAAAAAAATATTCAATCTACTTCGAATAATGTCTTAACAAACTAAACTACACCAATAAAGTTTTAAATATTTAGAATTAACCTTTACAAGTATAGGTATTTTCCAATAGTTGATTGAATGCGCTGTACGAACGAAAAAGTCCATATAATAGAAAGCTTCGCTATAAATTACATCTTTTATCTAGCCATCTATCTTTGTTTTGACTAGACTTAATTATTTGTTTTTCTAGTTATACAAAAGACGGGGTTTTTAATGCAACCATCTCGTAATCAATGTATAAATGGCACTTAGAATTCGAATTTTGATCTGAAATTTTGCATGAGTAATCCTTGGTAGGTATATTTTCCCTAATTCGAACAAAAAGTTTGAAAAGTAGCAGCTAACGGCTGGCGGCTCATCCGTTTAGCCATTTGTTGGGTATTTTCAAGCGAAATCCATCACGAAACCTCTCTCCACATAATGCTCTTTTCCGATCCAAAACGTTAGAAATCTAAAAAATGTTTTTTTTGTATCATTTCACATGATTTAAAGCAAAAATATGTTTTAAAAAGTTGATTTCTACGTTATTTATGACAGATTTGCCCTGAAAATAGCCATAAAACGGCTAAACGGCTGAGCCTACCAAGGATTACTCAAGCAAAATTTCAGATCAAAATTCGAATTTTAAGTGCCATTTATACATTGATTACGAGATGGTTGCATTAAACCCCCCCCCCCCCCTTTAACAAAAGAAATAGTATTTTAAATTAGGAATCCTGAGAAGTAAATGTTTTACTTATAAAAAACAAAAAGCCGCAATATAAGGTTTTTAAAAAAAAATATAATAATCCTAAACCTCTATATTGATGTTAAACATGAATTATTTATTAATTCCACTAATTATATATAACAAATTGTATATAGGTACATTACATTAAGCTAATTATATTTAATTACCAAGTGTAATAAATATGTAATTCAGCATCCCTGGTAAAAAATTTCCATTTTTTGAGTATAACATCAATATCTTTTTGTATGGTAGTAATACTTAACTAGATTAGAAAGATGAAAGATAACACAACCAGACGTTAATCTAGATCAAGTAACACGTAATAAAGGTAAATCTTCACTTTAAAGTAGTAGGACGTCTATGAATGTCCGTCTGCAGCTTAAGATCGACAAGGTTGTGCTTTTCATGAAATATATCCTGTTGTTATAAGCTATTTTCAGGGGGGGGGGCATAGCACAACCTTTCCCACCCTACTTTTTTTGTTTCTAACTATTTATTAAAGAAAATTAAAATATTCTGTTTTTGGTAGCTTAAAATTGATTGAGGGAACGGATGGAAGGTAAGAAAAACTACAAACTACAAGCTAATCCATACTTCCACTCAATCCAATATTTATATACAGGAAATTAATTTTGTTAACAAATACTTGATCAGTAATTTGTGTTACTTAGAATATAACAAAGCTTTCGATGTAATGAAACAGAATAAAGATAAATATGAAAATTTTTCAACTCGAGATTAAGTAAAAAATTAGGGCCCACCAGATTTTCTTTCTATGAAATATCCCTTACGACGAACCCAAATCTGTCCTACTTTGAGAAAGACGATTCCAGTGACGTCATATACGTTTCGGGAAAGAAAAAGAGAAGGGGGGAAATTTTTTTCAAAAGAGATAGGAGAAAAGGGAAGAGATTTTCTTCCCCCCTTCCCTAAACGTATATGACGTCACTGGAATCGTCTTTCTCAAAGTAGGACAGATTGGGGTTCGTCATCCCTTACACATTATTCAAATAGAAACCAGGGAGGAGGTTGATATTGGAATGTTTGTTACAGTAATCCCAAAAGTTTTATGATAACGTTTTCTTATTCGTTGGTTTAACAACTTTAGGAAATTTTATTTTGATTGGTCGGTTCATTAAGATGGGTGTTCAAAAGTTTTAACCACTAATTAAAATCGAAAGTAGGAGAAATTTTGTGTATAATTATTAGGGATGTACATCAATTTTTCTGCCATTACCTTATCCCTTTAGATCCCTGAATAGAAACACCTCTTGAAGAGTATAAAGAAGATAACAAGAAATGTGGCACAAAAACATATCAAAAGAAATTTCTTTTCAAAACCTTTATTTCTACTCACTACCCTGTAATCAACTTTTCTTTTCTGAGAAGTAAGTTAATGTTCATGTGTAAGTATTAAAAGAATGGATGTACAATATACGTGGGAAAATTGTCGACAATTTAGTTTGCCAACGTGAATCTCATTTATTGGTCAGTTCGTTCATTCAGTAGGAGGGGAGGTGATGGGGTAAAAGGGTGGAAGTGGGAAATCTTCATTTAGCCTGATGCGTATTTCACTTGAAAATCTGGTGTAAGATCTAAATAATAATAAATCATTTGTTAAGAGTAAGATCTCTTAAACGGCTAGATCAATCTATCCACAATTTGTTGAAAGTTAGAGAGTTTTTATTTTGTCTTTAGCTTATGATTTCGAAAACCTTAAATTGATTAAGTTCTTCATTTTGGTGAACCTTCAAATATACCCTGGGATGGTTTCAGGCTTTAATTTTTATTTTGAGGCTTTTGATAGATAAAGCCTATTTTTTTGTCTTTGCCTACCCCTTCATATACCCCTACGGGCCGCAGCCGCAAGCTACCTTTTTCTTTATCTATAGCCATCCAAGTTTGGAATATATAGAGGTAAGGAGGAAAAAGTTTTAAAGTTTCTACTTGAAATTCTGAGCTAGTTTATATTGAAATGTTTCAGTTTAGATTGTTAGAAAAGCAGCCACTCTAAACTTACAAATGTCCGTATGTCCTTCACTCTTCAAGACTAATTTGAATTAGGGATTATTCAAGCAAGCTACCTTTCTCTTTATCTATAGCCATCCAAGTTTGGAATAAATAGAGGTAAGGAGGAAAAAGTTTTAAAGTTCCTACTTGAAATTCTGAGCTAGTTCATATTGAAATGTTTAAGTTTAGATTGTTAGTATCGCAGCCACTCTAAACTTACAAATGTCCGTATGTCCAGTACTCAAAAGACTAATTTGAAAAAGACTATTATCATTGATCATTAAATACGTGATTTTTTCAGTTAGAACATAAATAAATGAAAATCAAACTATGTTGCAATACCAAATTTTAGAGACCCTTTTCGGCGCTGATCTAACCTGAATTTCTGAACAAATATCAGACTACCCCTTTCTTTTTTTCCCAATGTATTTAAGAGATAGGGAGGGTTCTGTGTTCAACAAGGCACAAGGGAAATCACCACTTTTTTAAACAATGTTACATATATAATCTACTATCTACTATGTATTTATCTTGATGGTAGTTTGATACTTATGTCAATAAATGTTCTTGTAAAGATAAGAATACAGGAAGAGAGGGGTCAATGGGCTGTTTATTACACTAGTCCTCAAAGTGCTATATGTTTTCTTTCTCGTTGGCTTAACAACTTTGGGGACTTTGGTGAAATTTTGATTGGTTGGGTTATCAAGATGAGTGTTCAAACGTTTCAACAACTAAATTTAATCTACAAAAGGGGTAGTTTTGTGTATTATTATTGGGGATGTACTTCAATTTATCTGCCATTGTCTTATCCCTTTTGATCCTTGATCATACAGGAAGTTACACCATCTGAATTAACAATATCTAATTGTAATTTCAATTCAGGTCGTGATAATTACAATTCCATCACAGCTTCGATTATTTTTCGCTGGTTACAAACCGGTTTTGATCAGTGTTGAAACCAGAACTAGTTAGGTGTTATTAAAATAAGCTAACAAATTAACAAAGCCTAACACTTGTCACTCTCCTAAGAAAAATGTAAAAAAACACTTACGGCGACAGTCTGGTCAATGTTCCATTCAGTGGCGGTACCGGTAATTTCCATGGGCTTGCCTCCAGCGGTTGAGGATGTTCCGAAACCTCCAAGGATAACGTTAGGCAGAGATCTGAAAATGTTCAACTTTAGTATTTAATTTTTAATAGCAGCTGCGCATCTGGTATATAGGATTTTGTATTTGAAGTAGAAAAATAGTACTAAACCTATCTCAAAACCCATGCGAAGCTTCTCTTAAATAGAAAACTCAATAGGTTAAATAGTTTTGGAAATATTATAAACTCAGAAACCAAAAAAACGTTAAATATTTAATTCAGGTTTTTCAAAAATTGAGTTTAGTATTTACCGATTTGTGTTTTTTCCTTTGCAGGACGATTAGGAATAAAACCCATAGTTTTTTAAATATAAATTTAGCCTGTACAAAGATGTTAGTTTGATTAAGTAGCCTTGGGTTGAGATGTATCAATAGTTTTTTAAAACTATTGCATAACTTTTTTGTCTATAGGCACCGCAGAATAGTTATTTCTCGCATCGCATTATAAACAGCTTTCCGCGGATATAAATGTACAATTATAAGATTAAACTATTTTTGTTAGCTCCAATAAATATTTATAATATTTCAATATTATGATTATACATTTTTAAATTCGTAGAAAACTAGATTAAATACGATACGATACATGATTTTTCTGTATGGCTAAGAACCGGTTCTAATCCAGGGGATATTAATCGGTTTAGAAGCTACACTGGAAAATTGTTTACCTGTTCATAGCGACACACATGATGTAGGAGAGGATAGCACCGGAGGCACCAATCAGAGATCCGACAACGGTCATCAGGTTGTTGTTCAACATGAAGCCCTCGGCGCACAAAGCCCAGCCGGAGTAGGAGTTCAACACAGTGATAACAACTAGGAAAGACAGGTTTCAATAAATTAAATGATTTATGGCAGTATCCCACATGTATAATATTGACAACACAAACTTTTCCCCTATACCTAACCCCTGCAGGGCTGCAAAAAAACTTACTATAACCTTATATAACCTGACTTAACCTAACATAATAAACGGTCATCAATTTGTTGTTCAACTTGAAGCCCTCGGCGCACAGAGCCCAGCCGGAGTAGGGTTCAACACAGTGATAACAACTAGGAAAGACAGGTTTCAATAAATTAAATGATTTAAGGCAGTTTTCCTAATGTCCAATTTGAACCAAAATCGAACTATTTGAAGAAAATACTTATTGAAGGTATTGTTAGGTTGAGCAAAGGTTAGAAGAGGCCAGGGATCGGAAGCCTCACGTAAGCCGCGCATAAGCCTCAGTTTTAAACCTGCTTGTGAGCAGAAAAAAAAATTAAGAAAGAAGGATTGTCTACTAAAGAGCCGTTTTATACATCCAGCTGAATTTTATAGTGATAAAATCACGATTTCACTGAGGCTTACACGCGGCTTACGTGAGGCTTCCGATCCCTGGAAGAGGCCCCTCGGGATGATAACCCATACGGATATGTTCTAGTTGAGTTAGGGTCCCCCACAGGGGCTTAAAGACAAGTTCTATGAGAAAAACGATTAAAAAAACCATTGATCTATCTTATTAATTTATTAGAACGTGCTATGATTGTTTAAAATTGCATAGAAACGGGAAATATCTTTTAAGTTTGACACAGACTTTTAACAGAATAGATAGTAGGTATTCATTAAAAAAGAAATAATCTGAAGTGATTTAAATGTTTTAAATATTGAAAAGAGATAGAACAAATGAAGTAAAAATTTAAAGTTTTCTTCATTAACGAAATCAGTGACTGCTTTGGATTAAATTTACCGAAAGTGGGCGTGATGCTGCTTTTCCTTCCTTATGTAGGATATAAAAAAAAATGGCAGCGATTAGGCGGCAAAATTAAACTTACCGGGCATATCAGCACCACCAATGGCCATAGTGAGAGTAACTCCCATAACTCCGGACAATGCAGCAGTTGTTCCGAGCATACTCATACCTAAACAAACATTTTTTCATGAAACCATCTATGAAAGTAAAATCAAGGAGAGACTTAATCTTGATAGGATTTTACACATAAAATTACTGCCCAAACTTTTCCACCAATAATCTAATGTGTAAGGATATGGAGCTCATTCCATAAGTATACAATGGCAATCTATGATCGAATCTCATCCCAGTGCATAGAGAAACATTTTCAATAAAACAACAACTACATAACAAACTTACCAGCATCGAATCCAGGGCTCATGAGGTAGTAACCCATGGCACCAGCATTAGCGGCCAGCAGGGAGGCATTCATGGCGTGGCGGCCAGGCAGCATCAGGGGGGCGGAGTCCAGAACTCCCTGCAGCTTGCCGTAAGCAATCAAAGAACCTAAAATTAAAAAAGGTATATATAAAGTTTTTAAATTAACAAGTTTACGCTTAGAATTCTAGCAATTCTTTTGAAATGAAATGAAAATAAATAAAGGGGCAATTTTATGTTTTTTGTTGTTTACTTCTTTAGGACGGTTCAGGTTAGGCTAAGTATATTGAGTATTGGATAGCCCCACAGGTATACAACCCCCCCCCCCCCCTCACATATGAAAACACATTTAAAATATAAAATCCTGAAAATGTTTTATATTATCTATTACAATCAAAGATGACTGTTAATACATTTGAATGAATACTGTTATGCATGAGCGAAAGAGAAGTCTAGAAAATTTGAATAACTCTGGCTAATTTACAAATGAGTGAACCTGTGAAAGTGACGCCTCCAATGAAGGTGCCGAGGAAGAGAGAGGTCTTGATCATGGTAGCGGCAGGGTCGGTAGCGAAGGTGGGGTAGTGGTCAATATAGGTAGAGAAGCAGGTCAGCACAGCGGCCATACCAACCTAAACAGATATGTATAATATATATATATATTATACTTTATATGGTTTTATTTGGAATTTGAAAAAAGAACAAAAACCTCACAATATTAAATGGGATATTGTTTCTTTGCAACCTTCTTTTGATCTTGGGTCTAACAAGTGTCAGCTTTGCTTAATGGATAAAGTTACAATTCTTAATTCTGACAAAAACTCATCTATCAACAAGCGGCATGAAATTTTCTCTAAATGTTTTCAGAGAAGAAATCATCTTTTGGCAATACTGTAGCTGTTTGACATAGTTTTTTTTATATATTGTAATACAATTTTTTTTAAATCCTCTTAAAAATTTGTAAAAAATTCACGAATTTATTTTTAATGAAAAAAAAATAGTATCTTTCTGATGATTGCAGAAGCATGAAACTCTGAGTAAATAAAATAAAAATTTAAAGATAAAATGTTGTTTTACTTTTAAGTATACTAGCGGCTACGCCCCTAGAGGCCTCTAGGGGCACTTGAGGAGGAGAGAGTCGAATTTAATAATTCAATGTCTTATTTTCGATTTAAAAAGAAAAAGTAAAAAAAAATTTTGGGGGGGGGTAGGGACGAAAAAAAAATCTTTTTTTTTGAAGGGGGGGATTTTTCATTTTTTGGGGGGGTTGGGGGTGTCCCACCCCCCTAGAAAATAGTTATAAACCTTCCCGGGACCTATGAGAAGCTACCCTGTTAAGGAGAACCCGATCGGTTCAGCGGTTAGCGAGATCCTTCGGTACAAACATACAAAAACACAAATACACAGACACACAAACATCCTGTTACTTTATTATAAGGATACTATATAATACGTACATAGAAAAGTCACATTTCTTGAATTCCCTATGCTCTAATTAGAGTAGATAATAATAGCAAATCTTAATTTTAAAATCGCCTTCGAAGCAGCTGAGATCCAAAACCCCATTTTTATAAGACCGGTTTATGACAGTTTACAATTTTTAAAGTGACCATCCATGATACATTTTTATGTAATGCAAAAGGTATACTAAATCAAAATCATCTTCCTATATCTACAATAAATACAATATTATCCTCAGAATAAATCAATAAAAATCTGCAAAAAAAAGTTAAACTTCAGCAATGCACTTTATTTTGACAAAGACAGATAGTTTTTGATTCAATGTTCTGCAATTTCTATCTTTGTGGAACTGTAACAAAATATATCTTATGAAATAAACAAGGATGGCTAGTTTAATTGGCAATGAAGCCTTAAGAGAAGCAGTTCTAAAGTGAAAAGCAAAAAACTAATTGTTGTGGATTCGCAACATTTATTGCATTTATTGGCAATAAGTTGCATATTCGCAATAAGAAACTAGGGCATTTAATCATGATTCCATAAATGGGGATTGTTTCGGGGAGGGAGGGGACATTGGGCTGTTAATTACACTATTCCCCAAAAGTTTTATAACGTTTTCTTATTCGTTGGCTTAACAACTTTGGGGGCAAAAGTTTCTATCACAAATAGTAATCTGCAGAAAGGGTAATTTATGTATCATCAATGTAGATGTTTATCAATTTATTGGCAATTGTTTTATCCCTTTAGATCCCTGGGATGTTTCAAGATAAGAAAAGGATAAGGCTATTTTGGATCTAAAAGAAACAGTATAATGTTAGTGTTATATAATAATATAAAAAATCGAGAAAGAGACAAAAGAGTTTACGAAAAGGGACTTAAAAGAAATTAAATTAACTCTTTTTATGATGTTAAACCTTTACCTAAATAAAAAAATTTTCTTTACTAATAATATTTGACAGTTGTAAACAACTTTAGTAAATCCCCTTCTCCAACAAAAATATTGTTTTTTTATTTATTAAAAGAGAAGCTATACTTAATTTAGGGTCTTTAGTTCTGTCCGTAGAATTTTGATAGAATGGTCATGTAAGTTTAAAACCTTGCACGAGTCCTTGAACAATAGGGCTTGTTTTAAGGCGTAGCAAATATGTCCATGCACCCCCATTTTAAATGTTTACTTTCAGCATTACTGAAAAAATTTAACATACATTCATAGCCCTTCATTTTGACTAGACTATTTTTAATAACGTTTGTCCTTGCGACGCTTTTTTATATATTGGCATCCTTGTTACTAATATAGAACAGTAAGAGATGGCAATATTTCAACTAAATCTGTCTATGACATATCTAACACGAAACTATAAAAGTATATAATGGTATGTCATCACTACCGCATATTGTCAAGTACTTCATATTTGCAATAGGGATGCCAAAATTCACAGAGAGAGAGAGGGGACAATTAGCTGTTTATTACAAAAATCCCCCAAGTTTTAAAACAATGTTTTCTTCTTGTTTTTTTCAAGTACTTCAAAGGGGGGAGGCGAATGTGCCACTTTTTGAAACCTAAAGTAAAACGCGCATGATCTCAGCCCATAAAAGAGTTACAGCTATAAAATTCAGCACAGCAATTGCTTTAGTGGAGAACAATATGGAACTGTGAAGAAATTGCGGCGGAACCACAGATAACCGCCATTTCCCGCCGAAATTTTTTTTGCCTTTTCTCGCCATAATAGACAATTTTCAATCTGAGAATTTTTTTTTAAAATTTCCCCTATACTTTCACTTGACACAGGCAGACAAAGTAAATTATTAAATTGAAAATATGATACACAAGACTGAAAAGATGGAACACACTATATAACACCCAGGAAGTAAAGTCATTTTAAAATAAAAAATATCTTTGATTTAGATTAAAACATTATTTTGTTTATTAAATGGCCTGAAAGCCGCAATCGCAGCTGTATCAAAACATAAGCGCTCTTCCAATCCGCAGCACTATCCGCCAATAACTCAACAATCCAATGCCCATCTGTAGCCGCATTTATAAGATTAGCGTTGATATACCAAAACGTGAAATACAAACAATTAGATTTTAAATCAGTTTTCAATGTTAAGAATTAGCGAATGCAAAACTCTCGATTTCAATAGGCTATCTAGATATTAAGATTAACCGAAGTTATTTAGATTTCATTGAATAATAGACTGTTGTCCGCGGATAGGAAAAGAAAAGTACGTGCGATACGTATTTCTGTAGTTTAGCTCAGAACCAGTCTTCTATCAGCGGAAATTAATCGAATTTAGAGCAAAGTTGAAAAAAAATATCTCGAACGGTACATACTTTTTATTACTGATAAATAAACACTTTCTATTATTTTTTCTCTTTCTTTTGCAACAATGAAATATATTTAAGATTTATTGATAGCATTTTAGAGATGCTATTTTACAAAAATTTATAAATAGAAAATGTTGATAAAAGCTGAATGCACCTTCATATAAAGACTATCCCCACAAAAGTCTTAAATTGATAATACTAGCCAAAAAATGAGATAAAAAACAGCAACATTTTTAAGGTTGGGCAACTTTTTGATATGTAATCTGTAACAAATAATAAAAGTTTTCATACCTAAGATTTATCTTTTTTTAAACGATGATAAAAATTGTAAAATAAAGTAATGGGTAATAGTGTGGCCCAAATGAAGGTCTAAATCGCTTTTCAATGTGCGCAATGTAAAAATAGGTTATGTATTGTTTGTAGATTTTAGCCCTATAATTGATTTTAAGAAAAAATCTATCGCTATCTCGTCAAATGCATTTTTATTTTCATTCTTTCTTCCCCAATTAATATAGCCTAAACCAGATATAAAGCAAAACATCAAATTTTCTGTCTGTTTGTTTACAAACATTGAAATAAAATATTAAAATCACCAGGAATAAACATATGAAGAAAAAAAGTATAAAAATTTATTTATGTACAATTACAATAATTTGGGAAAGCTAATTCATACTGCAAAATCATGTAAGAAAAATAATTAAAGATAAGCCTTACTCTTTATTCCTGGTTTAATAAAAAAACAATCAAATTATTTTTTGCAATATTAATTTTTTTATTAGTATGCTTTTTTTTAAAGTTGAATATGAGAATACGTATATTACATGTTTTTTTACCTTCATTTAATTTTTTATTTAAATAAATTGTCTCTTTATTGGCGACAATGTCTGTTGAGCCACGAAATTTATTAACAACACTTTTTCCTATCTTATGTCTTTAAAATGTATTTTTTTAGAGTTTTTCATAATTTCTCTTCTCATAAGACTAATAGCTACTGTTTTCGTTCAATTTCTTACACAAATTATCAATTTAAATAAAACAATGTTTTTAGACGTTTTTCGGAATTATTCGGCAGGAATGGCGGTTCTGCCTACTTTTTATAATTGCTTCATATTTAAACTTTTGTTACATTATTTTAGGTTGGCAGTTCTTTAATTATTTCTTGTTAAAATCATGAAAATATTCCGTTTTTTGATAAAAAGCTTAAGATTGAAATTTCGAGATCAATTTTCATTGTAGAGAGGTCTAGTTTTCACTAAAAGGTCTACATTTGAGCCGGTAACAACTTCAAGGTATGCGCAAATTGATATGGTAAAGATTTAAAAATTCATGTTTTTTTTGGGCCAGTCTAATGGGTAAACAAGGACGAAAAAGTGCAACTCTTCCCAATTTCGAAAAAGGCTACATACAATGTAGTGTTTAGGTCAGAACTCCTGCTTCATTAAGGCCGTATAGTTAGCTTTTTACTACTGCGCTATTTTTGGAAATACATAAACAAGAACAAAACCAATGCAAAGGAGCTTACCAGAGAGTGGAAAGCAGCGACAAGCTGGGGCAGGTCGGTGATCTCAATCCTCTTGGCAATGACGGAGCCGAGCAGACCACCGGCACCAGCGGTTCCGATCATCTGGGCCAATACCTAAGAAAAATAATATATTATATTAAAATCCAGGGATCTAAATGGATAAGACAATGGCCGATAAATCACCAATGATAAAACAAAAAGTTAAAGTAGTTAAAGATTAGTGGTTGAAAGGTTTGAACAGTCAACTAACTAAACCAACCACTCAATATTCAGTAAAAGTCTTCAAAGTTGTTAGCTAGGCTAACGAATAAGAATAGTCAATGTAAAACTTCGGGGAATGGTGTAATATCAGCCCATTATCATCTTTGCAATCTTATTTTAATATTTGAGAAATATAAAAAAAACAATCCAGATTTTTAGCAGTGAATTTTTCATTACTAATGAAGTAAAATCATTTAAATATGATATTGTAACTTTACTAGCTTCTAGGAGCTTTGTATTTGAAGTGGTAGGGACAAAAAAGAAAATAGCCTAAAACCATCCCAGAGAACTAAATTTATTAAGTAGTTATCGAAATATTAAGCTACCGACAAAAATATCTTACTTCTTTCAATCATAGGATTGCCAAAACCTATCATAAAAGTGACGAACATACCCAAGTATTTAAATATACTTACTTCAGGGGAAGGCTGGAGAAGACCGAGGGTGGCAGCGATACCGCTGCTCACACCAATCATACCGAGAGCATTGCCGAGCCTAGCGGTGGGCTGGGCAGAGAGACCGCCAAGGGCACCAATGCAGCACAGGGAGGAGGTCAGGTAGGCCATCTGGTGCACCTCAGGGTAACCCTTGAAACAATTCAAAATTAAGTTAAAAGAAAGGTAGCGTTGATTGTCTATAGGATGCTTGACCATTAGAGTAAAACACTAGAGGGGGTAGAGGTTTAAATACTGTATATCTCCTTCCCAAAGACCCTGTGCCAGCTTTCAATAGGAATAGCGTCGGGAATATTAACACAGCCTAATAGCAGAAAACAATTTGCTATTACAAAAAAGGTCTTTAAAAAGGGGAGGAGGGGTGTATTTATCTATATATACATTTAAAATATAAATATGTCGCTTAACCAGTTGCTAATTTAATCGAAATAAGACTATGAGTAGTATGTAGTGTACCTCTTCTAAGATCAGGGTAAAATCAAAGACAACAACTACCTTAATGTATTCAAGACGACATTTAGTAAACAAAAAAAATTGCGACAAATTTTCTGCATACCTGGGACACAGCCCATCCATAGGAGGCGAGGAAAGCAGAAGCAGGAATGCCATACAGGTAGTTGTATTCTGGGGGGTCGGTGGGACGCTTGAACATGTCCAACATTCTAAAATAAATAACAAAATGACAACGATCAAACACTTTATTTTAAACTGCGAACCAAAAAAATAGGCAAGTCTGAATTTTCAGAATATCAGCTTTATTATTCATTAAGGATGATTTTACTGTAATTAGGAAATGTAGATGCATCTTTTGGTTACAAGTTTCCACTGTTATTTTTTTATTAATCAGCACCAATGAATCACAAGATCTCAAAAACCGCATTTTGTATTTTTGTATTCATAGCAGCCTCGAGCCAAGCAGTATTAAAAAAAGAAAAAATTTCAATTTTATTTACTCCAATTTATAAAGTAAATTCTGTAGTTTTTAGAAGATGGTTTTATTGTTTGTCGGTAGGCTCCATTGGAGATTGCTATGACTACAAAAAATGGTACATAGGTTATTAGATAAGTTGTTGTAATGGGCATGTACTTAGATAACATTTGGCTCACCAAAAAAGTGAGGAAAAGTGCAAAAAAAAAACAGTTTTCCCATTAATTTTCTTTTATATTTGCATATCTTTTTGGTTCACCACCAAATGCTGTTTTTGAGATTTTGTGCTTCATTGGTGCTGATCAATAAGAAATTAACAGTGGAAACTTGTAACCAAAAGATGCATCTACATTTCATATTTACAGTAAAATCATCCTAAATGAATAATAAAGCTGATATTCTGAAAATTCAGACTTGCCTTTTTTTTTGGTTCGCAGTTTAGTCTGAAAACATCAATTTTTACTTCATTAGAAAAAAAGCTTTTTGCTATTAGAAATATTGAATGTAAAAATGTAGATTTAACAAATAAAGAATCCATTTTGACAACCAGCAAAGATTGGAGCAATGCTGAATTTAGGGTCATAAAACAATCAAACAACCACTCATCCCATTACTTACTTTCAAGACTATCTTTAAAATGTGCATTTTACTTAAAAGTTATCCACAACAATTTATTGAAGCTTTAAAAGTTATATTTATGAGATGTAAAGCTTGGTGATAACTACTTTTGACTTATTTTTTCAATACAATTATGTTTTTTTGATTGTCATAAGTAACACATTGACTAAAGTCATTAATATTTCAGATTTATCGATGCTAGTGTTTTCTCCCCTTGCTTATCGCTATCATAAAGTGGGTGAGTTTTACACAAAACTTTCTAATAGCCTAAAAACATTCTATGACCATTAGCAAACCTCCCTGAAAATTGTGTCATAAATAGTCCAGTTATTTAAGTGATCTTTCAAGAATACAAACACACACAAACCCAAATTAAAGATTATTTCAGCTCCAGACACAGAAAAAAAAAACATTTTAGTATTGGAATATTTTAGCAGGATAATTGTTTTTTAAATGTTTGGTTTGTGTTATCCTTTTTTTATTTAAAAGTTTGTCTACGTTTAGGGAATTTGGATGCAAGAATAAGTTGAGGATAAAAGTAATTTACCTACTCAAGGAGAGGTATAAGGAATCTTAAGTTCGAGTAAAATCTTTTTCAAATTCAAATTACACGGATTTACTTAGGCTTGTATATTTACTTGTTTTATATTTACTTGAAAGTTTCATTTTCCAACTTTCCTGACATTTTACAATGTAAATTTATAAAACCAATAACAGCACAAAAATGGTTTGTATATTTTCAAAAACTAGAGCTTATGGCGGTAAAAACAATTTACATAGAACTTTTATTAGGGTTTGCAATCCTAATCCGAAATTCGCCCAATTTTTAGACTTAAATTCTGAATCAGTTATTTAAATTACGGATTGTTAATTTTTTACTTTTGTAGCACTTAAAAAAAAATCTTTTTAAAATGTGGCAGACAGTAGCTTTTCATACTTATTTTAGGTTAGGTTAGGATAACAAATGATTGGTGTAGGGGCCAGAATTTTTTTAATTGAAACTAAAAATTTTTTATTTATCTTTATGTCAAACCACGTAATACTAAGTTTTGGCTAAAAAAAATATTTATCAAAGTTTGGAAATGCTTTGAAATAAGTTGTTTGTTGTAAACTATTGTATACACGTGGGACTTTACTTGGCTATGTGCATAAATGTTGCACGATTTTACTTTTTAAATATTTAATTTCTTGCATTAGTTTTTTTCAATTCTTTACTTAAAGATCAAAATGAAAAAAAATAATCGTTCCTTCAAGAGGATCTTAATTAAAATATTACAGTTTTATTTTAAAAGTTCCCACTAAAGAAAAGAGGATTTCAATTCCACTTACAATTTAATTTGCCAGTTTTTAAAAAAAATAATTAATTCTTTTTGGAATATATAATATATAGGATCCTTGTAAGTCAGTAATCACAAAATATTTATATATATCTACCAGTAAAAAAAACAGTCAGAATATTTGCTTGTAAAGTTCCCATTGCAAGTAATTGTACAATAAGAGGCTAAAATTAAAACCCGTTATTCTTTCAAAATCAACTATGGCTTTTTTTGCAAGATTTCTTCCTGCCACTGCGAATTTTAAAAGAAAAAAAGTTGATCCTCAAAATTTCAACTTTAGTGATACTTTTCTAATAGTTTATAGTCCACTAAGTCGTAAGCAGTAATAATTAAAATTAAGTCCCTTCTAACGAGATATTGGCAACTTTTTGCACACATTCTGGCAAACAGCAATTTATTTCCTTTATTTGAAGTTCTGGTTAATAACATTTTCATAAAAGTTTTCAGTAATAATCATTTAAGATCCATTGTTGAGAAAAAATAACTGAAAAAGTGTGTTTCTAAGCAAAATAAGATTAAAATCTAGGGAAGGATTTTAAAAATTTGCGATTTAATGGGAAAAAAGAATATTTTTTTGGCTTTTTGATAGCCTGAATATGTTTAATTTCGTTTTTTATATAATCTATTCTTTGAAAAGACATATATATAGCCTTTAAATTTTTATTGTTGATATTTCTAAACTATATAATCAATAAAATCAATGGAAAATAAAATAGTTTTATAAAACAAACTTTTGGAAAAGGTTTAACTTGTTATTTTGCTTGTATATTTATCATATTTGTTTACAGTTTATTGGTAAAGTGTGGTAATACTTTATTTCAAGTCTATTCCATTGTGCTGCACACCTTTAATACTCTTCTGGAAAATGAACGCAATTTCAGTTTTTCTTTCTGAAATAAAGCAAGTGTAGGTAACAAGGAACCATAGGTACCAATTATTATTTATACTAAAAATATGCAAATTTGTATGTGTAAGCAGGGATTTACAGGGATAAGACAATGGCCAATAAATTGATGTACCGCCCCAATGATGTTACACAAAATTCACCTTCTGTTGATAAAAATTAGTGGTTTAAACGTTTGAACACTCAACTTTATAACCCAATCAATCAGGATCAACTAAAGTCTCCAAAGTTTAAAAAGCGTTATTAAAAAACTTTGGGGACTAGTGTAATAAACAGCCCATTGTCCCCTCTCTCTCTGATGTGTAAGCCTGTACAGACAGAAATAGAGATGTCGTGAGTAGAAATAGAGTTTCTGTAAACTAACTGGTAAAATAAGACAAAGAAGAAGTAAAATGAACTTTCAACCATAAAGATTATTTATTGTTCTTTGATTTTTCAATATCTTATAAACAAAAGGTTATAATTTTGGAATTTATTAAAAAAAGAATCAGATCATTTTATTCCAATTGTGCATATTAAAGGCTATATTTAAACTAACAACTTTCTATGATGTATTTCTGACCTTCATATCGACTCTTTCCTATAATCTTTCTAAAATATGAACTAGGTTTTCAACAGAGAAACTCAACTAAGACATTTAGGAAATAACGTGTATTAATGTCATGTGCCTTAGTAGATGTTTTATTGTAAGTTTTAACTACATAATGCTTTAAAATAATTTTTTTTTCTCTAACATTTGACTAGCTTGGTATTTTTGCCCTTCTGATAATCTATAATACAAAGTAGAACGATGTCTGTCTGTTTGTTTGTAGCGAAGGATCTCGCTAACCGCTGAACCGATCGGGTTCTCCTTTACAGGGTAGCTTCTCATAGGTCCCGGGAAGGTTTATAACTGTTTTCTCGGGGGGTGGGACACCCCCAACCCCCCCTAAAATAAAAAATACCAAACCCCCCAAATTTTTTTTTTTAAAACTATATTTAAAACTAGCGGCTACGCCCCTAGAGGCCTCTAGGGGCACTTGAGGAGGAGAGAGTCGATTTTAATAATTCAATTTCTTATTTTAGATTTTAAAAGAAAAAGTAAAAAAATTTACGTTTGATGTTTGTTTTTCGTTGAACTCTTTCTAAAATTGAGAAATTTAAAAAAAAAATTATTTTCTCTAGGGAGGGTGGTGGTACCCTCCCCCAAAATAGTTATAAACCTTCCCGGGACATATAAGAATCTACCCTGTTAAGGAGAACCCGATCGGTTCAGCGGTTAGCGAGATCCTTCGATACAAACACACAGACACACAAACATCCTGTTACTTTATTATAAGGATAGTGGGGTCGACTAACCCCCCCCCCCAAAAAAAAATTCCCCCCCAAAAAAAAATTCCCCCCCAAAAAATTTTTTTTTCTTTTTTATTTTAAATCTAAAATACGAAAAATTGGTTTGATCAAACCTCTTGGGGCAAAGCCCCTATAGGCTAGGGGCGAAGCCGCTAGTTATACTATAATGCATGGACGTCTTTGAAACTATTTATTTGAGAAAAGTGGCAGGTTTCTCTCTAGGTTTTCTTACTTGCAGGATTTATGTATTCACAGGGAGGTCAGGGTTTACAAATATCAGAGAAAGAGAGGGGACAATGGGCTGTTTATTAAACTAGTCCACAAATTTTTATAATGAGGTTTTATTCGTTAGCTAAACAACTTTGGGAGCTTTAGTTAATTTTAATTGGTTGATTCATAAAGTTAAGTTTTCAAACGTTTCAACCACGAAATCTAACACTTCAGAAAGAGTGATTTTGTGTATCATCATTGGGAATGTACATTAATTTATCGGCCATTGTCTTATCCCTTTTAATTTCTTATTTTTAATCAAAGAACAAAGCTACTTTGAAATAATCCTTTTATAAAAGTAACATGATGTCTATCTGTCTTTGTGTGTACCAAAGGATCTTGCTAACTGCTGAAACGATAAGGTTCTCTTAACCCAGAAAAATAGGCCTTACAAATTATGACCCTACTACGTGCACTTCAAGAGTCATTTATGGCCTCGAAGGGCGTAGTTGCTAGTTATATTACAAAAGCGATAGTATGTATGTTTGTACCGAAAGATCTTGCTAAACACTGAACCGATTGGGTTCTTCTTTACAGTGAAACTTCTATAATGTACATATATGCAGACTGGCCAGCCAATTTTGAAAATAAAAAACGTACATAACGTACACAAAAAAATACGTTACGTACATAAAAAAGTAAAAAAAACGTACAAAAACGTACATTCCTAATAAAAATAAGTTAAATAATTTCCTAGTTACCTGTTATCAATACATTTAAGTCTACTAGCAGCTACCTGTAAAGGAGAACCATAGCGAACTGACAGACACAAGATATCCTTATACTCTATTCAAAAGAACTAGCGTCTACGCTCCTAAAGGCCTCTAGGGGCACTTGAGGAGGGGAGAGTTGAATTTAATAAAAAAAACATGGATGACAACATACATAAGTAGCGAAGCTCAAAAGTTATTTATAGACATCTGGAAAAAAATTAACTTAAAATAGCAATTTAAATTCATTTTTGGGGGGAGGAGGTAGTTTTTTTTCTAAAGTCAATTTCTCTTGGGAGGGTGGATGGTGATACTCTTCCCCAAAATAGTTATAAAACTTCCAAAAACCTATGAGAAGCTATCCTGTTAAGGAGAACCATATCGGTTCCGTGGTTAGCGAGATTCTTTGGTTCAAACAAACAGACATTCTGTTATTATGTACAAAGTATATCCTATTATAAGGACCAGCGACTACGCCCTTAGAGGCCTCTAGAGGAACTTGATTAGGGGGGGGGGGGGAAGTTGAATTCAAAAACCCATTTTTTTATTTAAAAATAAAAAGTAAAAAACAAGGATGACAACATCCTTAAGTAGCGAAGCTCAAAAGTTATGGATGGAAATCTGGGAACTATATAAACTATAGAGTAGTGTCGTAAAAAATAAGCATTTAACTTATTTAAATAAATCACAAAACCTTTTAAAAATATATGATAACGTGAAAATCTAGGAATAAATTCAGCCCCCCAACCAATAAGCAAATCTCAATGAAATTTAGTGGAAGTATTAAGAATGAAAAAATCAACCACCCCTCAATTTATTTTTGTAAACTAATGCAAATCAGCGGGGTGGGGGAACCCCCAACGCACCCTGGGGCGAAGCCTAAATGAAAAAAATAATCACAATATTTTTTTATATTTTTTTTTGACAAATTTCCAACAAACGATTCTATAAAAGAGGGATACGAAGCCTCTAATCCTAGTAGAAAGTAAAAAGCTTTACGTGTCCCTCCCCCAAAGAAAATAGCAAAAACCATCACAGGACTATTAGGTATATTCCATGAAGAGTAGAGCACAATAGGTTCAGTAGTTACTGAGATATTAAGCTTCTGATATACAGACGGACAAGCAGACGGACAGACATCATTCTACTTTGCATTATAGATAATATACTATTTTTGTAATACTTTTTGTACAAATACAAATAAATATACAAATACTTTTATACTTATATTTAATTCTTATTCTTTAAAAACTGAAGATACCAAAAAAATAAGACTTCTTAATCCTACACTGTGCACCATATGATATCTCAGAAAATTTACCCCAAGTATATAAAGAATTTGAAAAAAATTATCGTAAAATCTATTAAAGGGGTAGTGGCATGAAATGCATTTAAACTTGAATTTAGTCAACTGCATATCTCTTTCTGTTCAATAGTTTAAACTATATCTATAGGACATATATTTCAAATCCATAAATTTAAACTGTAAGTTCTAATAACATATATGCATAATTTACATACATATTTTTGTTCTATGAAAATTGAAGATATTATTGAATTTATTTAAATAATACACCTATTGTTTTTGCAAAAATTTTCGTACAAAACATACAAATTACTTTTCTGCTAATATTTGATTCTTATTATTTAAAAAAAAACGTAAAACGTACAAAAATACAAATTTCAAAATACGTTACGTACACATATCAAAATAACGTCCAGAACGTACACAGATTCGATGCGTAACGTACAAAACGTACACTCTGGCCAGTCTGTATATGGATGGTTTTCAACTGTGTTTGAAAGGGCTTCAACAATAAATTTAAAAAACTTCGATTGTAAAAAGAAATGAAACGGCAACCATTATGTTAAAACTTGTAACAGTAAAAAAGAAAACGTGTGGAAAAGGAAAACATTTTATTCTACATTGGCAAATTTTCAATATCGAGAATAAATTTCAATTTTCAAAATAGGTTTCATTGGTTTTATACTATTGGTCAAATTCCAAGGAAAAGACAATTCTTATATTGAAGAAACATGATGTTTGTTTGTCTGTAGCAAAAGATCTTGCTAACCGCTGGACCAAAATGGTTCTCCTTCTTAGTGGGTAGGTTTATTATTATTTTACTACAAACCCATCCTCCAAAGAGAAATCACCCCTTTTAACTAAAATTGAAAGTCGAGGTTGACTTCACCCCACCCCATCCTAAAGTGCCCCTAGAATCCTCTAGGAAAATAAAGTCAATACCATAATATTTTTCATTTCCCATAAGTGTACTATCTTTTCCACCTCTTAATCATTGGATTTCAAATTTGAAATGGAATCATGATTCTAGGAAAAGGTAGGGTAAAGCGGGGCGATCTCGGTTTTGAGGTGAAGTCGGTATTTTTTTGACCACCTTCATTAAATGGCATTTTTCTCCATGTTCTAATCGACTGACAGAAAAAAACATAAAATCAAATTTGTTCCTTATTAAATTGCCTACAAAAAAGTATAAAATGAAATTTTTGTGAGATGAATTTTTAGGGTACTTATTGGGTCTTAAAGTCGGACGACAAAAAAAAAATTTTCGATTTTTTTTGCTTCGGTCGGAAAAACTGTAAGTTGGACAAAAACTGGTAAGAGCTAGAGCTTAGACGTCTTCAGGGGACTTATTAAGAATCTAATGGGCTATCCATTTCCGTTTAAAACTTTAAAAAAGCTTGTATAGTTTTTTCTTGAATCGACTAAAAGTGAAGCGGGGCGAATTCGGTTTTTTCACTTTTTATACTAACTTTTTCTATTTTATATAAAAAAGTGAAATTTTCGAGAGAAAAAAGTCAAATTTCTCGTACTTAGAAAAAATTTATTTTTTTTTGTAGAAAAAAATGTCCGATCTTCATAATTTTTTTTGTGAATGCTCTTTATTACATTTAGCAACTTTAACCTTTAGGGCATGCTGTAATTAAATCAATATGTCATAGGTTTTTTGAAGCTGGAAAATCGACCACAGATTTTGCCAAACTTTTCTCTTTTTTTCAACTTGATTTTTTAAAGAAATTTTGCTAATAGAACTAATTTTTTTTTGGCCAAATCTATTCAAAATTGCCTGAATTTTAAGGATCAGGCCTTTAAAGTCATAAAAAGTTATTTTTTCTAGTAGTATTTTTATGTTTTTTATCAAAAAAAATTTCGAGAAAAAAAAGTCAAATTTCGCGTACTTCGGAAAAATTATTTTTTTTGGTAGAAAAAATTGACCTATCCTAATAAAATTTTTTGTGCATACTCTTTATTACATTTAGCAACTTTTACCTTTTGGGCATGCTGTAATAAAATCAATAC
This sequence comes from Acartia tonsa, assembly GCF_053477335.1. Taxonomy (NCBI): domain Eukaryota; kingdom Metazoa; phylum Arthropoda; class Copepoda; order Calanoida; family Acartiidae; genus Acartia; species Acartia tonsa. Next base: position 5,255,042 of record NC_137272.1, on the reverse strand, counting down.
ATCATCGATTTTTCGAAGCTTGAAAATCCCCTACCGACTTCGCCTTAAGGCGGGGCGAAGTCGGTGCCGTTTTAGAGATCAATTTTGACAAATTTCCCAAAGTCCTAGGTTTACGTCCTTTTAGGACCTGATCGACTTTTCCGAGATCTTTCTACTGGTCTTGGTCCCATTTAAAGAAAATAATTTTTACGATTTGCAGGTTCAAAAAACCGAAAAAAACACAGAGTTCGCCCCGCTTTACCCTAAAGGAAATCCTTATCAAGAAGGTAGGACAAATGTATGTATTGCAACTATGTTTTATTTATAGTTACAGTATTTGTGTTATGGACAGAAACATCCTTGCGCTCGATTTACGATTTTTAATACGATATGACAGATTAGAATAAAATAAATAAAGAAGCCTAGGTTTCGTGATAATATTTGGACGATTGCAACATTTTTTTACTATCTTACCTTGCAGTAACAATGAAGCCACCAAAAACGTTGATGAATGAAATAAATGCAGCAGCCGCAGCCAAACCTAAATAATAATAATAATTAGGTCATTATGTTTTATTTAAATGGTATGCAATGCAATACAGGATGGAAGGGGACAATGGGCAGTTAATTACACTAGTCTCCAAAGTTTTTAATAACGTTTTCTTATTGGTTGGCGTAACAACTTTTTATGTATTTTGATTGTTTAATACATTATGTTGAGTGTCCAAACGTTTTAACCAATAATTGTAATCTACAAAATAGGTAATTTTGTGCATAATCATTGGGGATGTAAAATAATTTATCAGTCATCGTCTTATTTGTCTCTTTGTACAATCACAACCGACAAATTCGTAAAAAGACGCACAATAGCAATAATATTAGAAAGGGCAAAAGGGGGAAAGTGTAATTTATGCTATTTCTATAGTTTTATTTCTGTTCTAATGTTTTGATAATATAATGTACATCACTTCAAATACAGAGCCCCTTGTTACTAGGAACGCAGACGCTAGTACTTATTAAAAACATTCAAACGCCTTTTTAAAAAAGTTTTTGTCCAAAATAACGAAAATTTTCGATTCAAGAAAATATCATCAACATTTACATTTAAGAACAGTTACAAGTCTCACAACACAATCAAGAGAAGTGTAGCTACTCTACTAATATAACTCGTATGTACGTACCTTCAACAGTGTTAGTAGGATAGTAACCACCACCCATCAACAGCAGACCACCGACAGCGGTAATACCTAAAATAAAAAAAAATTATAAACAAAGAAGCCGTAAAACATAATCATTAAAGAGGACGGGATACAGCGTTGATCTTATTTTGTTGTATCTCTAAATAAAGGTGCAGGATTATGTGGCCAATCATTCTCCAGAAGACCAACCCTTTGATTACACAACCTTTGTCTTAAAAGTATGAAACTATGTATGAGTTACGTATTGCATTGTTGGGCTAATGCATTTCCCCTACTAGTAATGTCGCATACCTGAAATAACAGTAGCAGTAACAAGTTTTAACGTCTTTAGTTCTGATGCGGTGGTCAGGCCGAGACACAAATCTGACAATCACCTGACATTCGCCGACAACGAGCGGGTGTACTACGTGTCAGGATTGGCTTATTTCATTGTATCTAAAGCTTTACAAAAGTCAAACATACATAAAATACCAATTGAAAAATGAGAAGAAAAGAGTAAACATTATAAATGCAACTTGAAAAGAAGAAAAACAAATAAATAAGGAATTACTTTGTGCATCCAAAGTGTTTTTTGCGAGTTTTGTTGTTTAAAAATACCCAATTTATCAAAAAGTTTTTGATTTATAACAAAAGAAGGTATTGTTATTTTTCAGGTGTTTCAAGTCATGCTGTATCCAAAGAAGCTATTTTGCATGGCCTACACTCTACAAAGAAGATATAAATGGAAAACCATTGTGCATGGTCTAAGCTCCACAAATAAGATTTAAATGGAGAACCATTGTGCATGGCCTAAGCTCTACAAAGAAGATTTAAATGGAGAATCATTGTGCATGGTCTAAGCTCCACAAAGAAGATATAAATGGAGAACCATTGTGCGTGGCCTAAGCTCTACACAGAAGTTATAAATGGAGAATCATTGTGCGTGGTCTAACCTCTACAAAGAAGATATAAATGGAGAATAAAGTGAATTTTTTAGAAGCTTTGCTACTAAGAAGAATTTACTTTCTTTTCTTTATCTATAAATAGAATTCGAAATTGAAAAGCCAAAAACCAAATTGAATCACTAGACACAAAGGCAAAATAGATCTTATTTTCAAAGACCTATATCCATTTGTTTTTATGGGTTTTCTGTAATTCAAAAGCTCTTAGACTACACTGTAAAAAAAAAGAGATTAAAAAGTAGGGAGGAAGGGAATATTGGGCTGTTAATTAAGCTAGTCCCCAAATTTTTATAATACCGTTTTCTTATTCGTTTACTTAACAAATTTGGGAACTTTTATAAAATTATGATTAGTTGGATCATTAAGTTGAGTGTCCAAACATTTCAACCACTAATTGTAATCAACAGGAGTGGTAATTTTTGTGTATCCTTATTGTATAAATAAAGCATCTCCATGAACAAAATTAACAAAATAAAACTTTCTTTCATTATGTAAAATATTTAATTTAATATGCACACAAAAATGCTTACACAATTACTTGTAACTGCTCTATAACCAACTTACAACTATGGTAGGTATTATTTGAGTCATTGTGGTTAATACTTTTATTGACATTGCATCTTTTTAGCCTAATAAAGTCTTATGGTACTACAAAAGTGTTTAAGAGCATGTAATCTAATCAATAATATGGACATCTAAAGAGCAGCATTGCGGAGCCGGAGCCGCCATATTTTGCTGGAGCCAAAGCCGTAATTTTCGTTAAAAAACGGCTCCGGCTCCAGACTAGATAAATAAAGAGATTTTTTTTATAAATTATAATTTGGTAACTCTGTTTTGTCATATGCAAATGCCCTTTTTAAGTTTTTCAAGTTCATTTTTATCAAAAATTTAACTTTTAAAACCTTCAAAATAAAAAATATTTTTTATGTGGAAAAAAATATGTAGAGTTTTTCTTGATTTTAGGTCGGAGCCAAAGCCGTATTTCCAGATACGGCTCCGCGGAGCCGAAGCCGCATAAAAATGAAACGGCTCCGCCACGCTGCTGAAGAGTCTATTTAAATTGACAATAGAGTGTTCTTGGACCTCCGCCCTAAAGATACATCAAGAAAAAAATTAAATATTACAGTATACAGAAAATCTTCCAACACAAAGCCCTAAAATATAGAGTCTTATTTAAAGTTAAATGTAAAAAAGAAAATTTTTTTTAATGCTATGCAAAAGTAGGACAAAAAAGTCTGAGAAGTTATAAAAGAAACGGGCAACTGTATTTTATCATATTTCCCCAGAAATTAAGAGAAAATTAAGAAGAAAATAATTGATGTAGTAAAACACATTAGAAAAAGTTCAAGTTTTAAATCTTCTATATTAAAGGAAAGTGTGACTTAGTGTATTTTTAACCACTTTATTTTATAGAAAAATTTGGTTTTGTTTATCAATGTTTAATATAAACTAGAGGAGGTAACTTAAAATGTATTTTAAAAAAAATCGGGTATTGTCGGTTTCGTGGCATCGCCTCTTATGGGGCGTTTTGTCGTATTTTAACAGTAGCTTTTCTTCTTTTTCTAGTCCCTGCGGGGCCAAATGCCTAACTCTGTGGGACAATCATTAACATTTACTTAACCTAACTTAAATAACCTGTCAAAAGAAACTGTAAAAATATGACGAAACACCACAAAAACTTAACCAAAAAATAGGTAGGATACATAACATAAAAATAATATCTTAGCTTACAGTTTTGTTAGACCCAAGATGCTAAACACATGGGCTAATAAAACTGGTTTTAATATTATGTTTGTACATTTTTATATTCGTAGAAAACTGGATACATTACAATACATGATTTTTTTAGTATTGCTTAGAACCGGTTATAATCCAGCAGATATTAATCGGTTTCGAAGCCATACTAGAAATATATTTTTCCATTTATCCGTGCATATATCTAGAGAAAGTTTGAGAAGCCCAATTCTTTTGACATATGTTACTTTCCCAATTCTTGTATTATCAATGGTGTGCCAACATTTCTGCAGGAATATCAACAGCAAAATTTGAATGTGCCTGACTTAAACAAAGTAGGTTTTTCTTAAGTTAAATTTCTGAATATCCAAGTTTTAGAGCGAAGCCATCTCAATGTCAAATTAATATTTCTAAAACAACTTTATAAATAAAGTACTCTCGTTAAGGCAAAACCATTTTAAAATAGACAAAAACAAAATCTTCAACCAGGTAAATTTAGATATTTGAATTTTGCAACAGTTTTTGGCTAAATCTTTACTATCAAAATCATGCAATTGAAATACTGTTCAGGTTATTAAAAATAAAATTATCTACTACTTGAGTTTAGCGTTTCCAATATTCTTTGCTATGTTGATTCTAGCTTTTTTGATTTCAGAAGTTCCATTGAAATGTTTTTTTAGCTGAAGTTATAGCACACCATTATTGTATTATAAGTATGTAAATATGTACTCTTATTCAAAAAACTTTTTATTATCAAAATATTCTAATAAAAACTTCTTGAAAAATATTGTTGCTTCACCCCTAGCATACCAAGAAATAAAATAAAATATTTTTATCACATGGGAAAAATCATATGCGCCTGGGAACCTTATCTTAAGTAAGACCCACGAAAAAGTATCTTTTAGGGTGTAGAGCTCTTATTTCTTAATGTAACCAAAAGCAGCTTATGTCCTTGTTCTCTGTACATTTCCACATTAAAGAATTAGGTTCACACGATCATTACCCATTTTACCCATTTTAATTTGATTCATTTGTGTTTTAGGGTCCTAGGACAAACGCAGGAGTCCCAAACGTCAGAGTGGAAAACTTTGGAGCGGATACTTAACCTTACCTAACCTATTTTAGACCATATTATAGGTTTTTTAAATGTCTAACCCCTGCGGGGGGCATAGTTGTACATTAATATCTTAACCTGACCTAATCTGTATAGAAATACTTAACTAAATTAATATTTTAACACTCCTCAGTCAATAAGTTCTATTAGGGATTTCAGATCAATTTAACCTACTGACATATTTAGGACTTGATTATAGAGATGCCTCGCTTATAACATTGCAATAGGAATCAATATACCAAAATCAGAATCTTTTAAATGGACATACGGACTTTATGGTAACGATTATAGAGTTGATGCGCTTTCTTAGTTGTACCTAACTGATACAGGAATCATCATGCAAAATATAAATCGATAGGACATATTTTACATGTTAAAATTAACGAAAAGAGCTAACCATTACGGACGGACGGACCAACCCTAATTATAGAAAAGCGTAATTTTTAAAAATAACCAATTAACTAAATAAAATTTTTAATATGTAACTGCAATAACTTAGAAACTAAGCTGTCAAATTTGTCAAAGAAAATTTCTAGACAAACTTTCTCAGAAAATTACTTCTATGTGTGATGTATTATTGTATTATTGAAGGACCGAGGATGCAAGCTTTTCCGGAGTGGTCCTATCCGGGGAGATGGAGAAGAAGTCCCCGGGCAAACCTGCATCAAACACACCTGCTTGACCATTCACCCTGTCCGGGTTTCCACCAAGGGGCTGGCCTAATAGGCTTTTAAGTCAGCCCCTGTCAGCTCTGGAGGCCTTGGAGGCCTTTCAACTCCAACCCTCCATAACCACATCCAACATCCCTCCCCCTCCTCCCCTCATCCTCTCTGGCGACATCCACCCGAATCCTGGCCCCAAATACCCCTGTTCTACCTGCTCCCGCAATATTACCCGCTCCACTGGTGCCTTCCTCTGCAACTCCTGCCAACTTTGGGTTCATCCTAAATGTTCCCTCCTTCCATCCAAATCCGATTACAATTCCAACTGGTCCTGCCCACCCTGCATTTCTACCTCAACAACTCCCTTTTCACCTATCTCCCCCCAACCACCAACACCCCCATCCAAACCCCGCGGTCCTAAATTCCCATGTACAGTCTGTTCCTTAGGTGTTACAAAATCCACTGGCTCCTTCCAATGTAACTCCTGCCTCCAATGGATCCACCCTAAATGCTCCCTCCTCCCATCTGCCACCCACTACTCCCCTTTCTGGCTTTGCCCTTCCTGCTCCCCCCCAACCTCACCCCCTCCCTCTCCTAACTTATCTCCCCCTACACCCCTCCCATCACCTAGCTCCCCGTCTACCCCTCCTTCCCCTGCAGCTCCTCCTTCACCCCCGCCCCCTCCTCCACCCACCCCTGCCCCCCGAAAACCTCCTGGTAAACCTTTTGTCCTTCAATTCAATTGTAATGGCCTCCTTACCACCCAAGATGAACTCCACAACCTTATTTCTACCCATAACATCCCCATCACCTGCCTCCAAGAAACCAAACTCTCCAGCAAATCCAATCCCAAACCCCTCCCTGGCTATAACTTTCTCAGGAAGGATCGTCAAGACCGACCTGGTGGAGGAATAGCCTTCCTTATTGCCGATGACATCCCCTTCACCCACCTTGACCTCAATCACCTTTCCAATGGCCCCCTTGAGATCGATGGTATCCAAATTTCCCGCAATGGCTCTCCTACACAAATCATCAACCTTTACCTTCCTCCACATTCTTCCTGTCCCCCCCAATACACCCCTGACTTTAACCTCCTCTTTGACAACCCAAATGACCTTATCCTAGTCGGTGATTTCAATGCCCACAACCCTGCCTGGAACTCCATCACCCTTGACCAATCTGCCATGAATCGTGGGGAGGCTCTGCTGGAAGCTCTCAATGAGAGCAGCCTCTGCCTCCTCAACGAGGACTCCCCCACCCGCCTCCCCCCCAACGGCCAACCCACCTCCCCCGACCTTTCCCTTTGCTCTGCCCACCTTGCCCTTGACTTTTCCTGGCACACCCTCACCACCCTCCGTTCTGATCATCTCCCCATCCTCCTCTCCCTTCCTGAAATCAACAGAAACCCCCGCCCTGTCAAAACTTTCCACAACTTCCGTAAAGCAGATTGGGACACCTTCACCCTTGAAACTGAAACCCTCTTTGAAGATCTTCCTGAACCCTCCTCCTGCTCCCAAGGTGAAGCCACCTTCCGCCAAATCCTCCAAACTGCCTCCAAACACACAGTCCCTGCTGGCTTCATCAAAAACTCCAATCCCTCCCTCCCCCAGTCTGCTAAGCCCCTTATCCAGCAAAGAGACTCCTTAAGAGAAATTAACCCCCATGATCCTCAAATCCAAATCCTCAATGAACAAATTTCCTCAATAGTAAACCAACACTCCAACAAAAAATGGCAAGAAACCCTTTCCAAATCCGACCATAGAACCAACCCTTCCAAATTCTGGTCCCTCCTCAAATCCCTTTCTGGCAAAAACAATTCCCCTCCTTCCAACCAACCCATTTCCTTCAACAACAAAGTTCACACCTCCCACGCCCACATTGCTGAATCCTTCATCAAACAATTCACCTCTGTCTCCCGCCACACCTCCAACCCTTCCTCCAGAAAAATTATCCGCAAAATTAGACACCGCCACCGCCTCAACAGAGATTTCCAACCTTTCACACCTGCCCTTGTCCTTGAAGCTATTAAAAATTCCTCAAATTCATCTGCACTTGGCCCTGATCACCTCAACATCCTCCACCTCAAACACCTTGGTCCAAATGGCATCTCCTACCTTACCAAACTCTTCAACCTCTCCATTTCCGCTGCTAATATCCCTGCCATTTGGAAGCTCTCCAAAATTATTGCCCTCCTCAAACCTGGTAAACCCCCTGACCTTTCCACCTCCTACCGCCCAATCTCCCTCCTCTGTCCTGCAGCTAAAGTCCTTGAACGCCTCCTTCTCCCATACCTTAAACAATCCCTCTCCACCCACCCCTCTCAACATGGCTTCAAACCCCTCCACTCCACCACATCCTCACTCCTTAATCTTTCCACCTCCATTGCTAACGGTTTCAACCAAAACCTCCCCCCCAGCCGCACAACCGTAGCCTCCATTGACCTTTCCAAAGCCTTCGACTGCATCCCAATCCATCTCCTTCTCCAAAAAATCTCCTCTTCAAACCTCCATCCAAACATCATCAGATGGCTGTCCTGCTACCTGCGTGGCAGAATGGCCTTCTGCTCCTACCAAAATACCAACTCCTCCCCCAGAATTGTCCACACTGGTGTCCCCCAAGGCTCTGTTATTTCCCCCGTCCTTTTCAACTTCTACATAGCAGATGCCCCCCACATCCCCCCTGCCACCACCTCCTCCTATGCCGACGACCTCAACTCCTTCCACTCCTCTCCTGACATCCCCCAGTCAGTTGAATCCATCAACTCCCACCTCTCCTCAATCGCTGACTGGGCCTCCACCAATGGCCTCTCCATCGCCCCCAACAAATCCACTGTCACCCTTTTCACTCCTGACCGTAAGCACCAATCCAACCTCCATCCTCAAGTCCAAATTAACGGCTCCATCCTCCCCCTTGAGAAAACCCCTAAGATCCTTGGAGTTACCTTTGACACCTTTTTCAATTTCAGTTCCCATGTCTCCACCATTTCCTCTAAAATTTCCTCCCGCCTCAGAATCCTTAAATGTCTGGCTGGCACCAAATGGGGCCACCAGAAGGAGACCCTCCTCACCACTTACAACACCCTCCTCCGCCCCATCACCACCTATGCCTGTCCTGTCTGGTTTCCTAACACCTCCAAAAACAACATTGACAAACTCCAAGTCCTCCAAAACCAAGCCCTCCGCATCTGTACTGGTTCCACCAAAAAATCCCCCATCAGCCACCTCCACCAAGAAACTAAAATCCTACCAGTACGGAACCACCTCTCCCTTTTATGCTCCCAGTACCTGGCCTCCTCCCTCCGTCCTTCCCACCCATCCTTCCCCAATGTCACAACCCCTCCTGGTCCTAGATCCAAGAAATCCACCCTCCAATCCATGTTCCTCCCGAATCTCCAACCTTTTCTCACCCCTGACAACACTCTCCTCCCTGCAAATTACAAATCCACCATCTCCCGACTCCACACCTCTGCAGTTACCCAAGCCATCAACTCCTACCCCCCTAATCCTGTCCTTAATCATGCCCCTCCCAACATCAACCCCTCTGAGATCCAACTTCCTAGGCACTACAGAACCATCCTCTCCCAATTAAGATCCAATTATTGTCCTAAGCTCCAAAGTTACCTGCATTCCATCAACGCTTCTCTTTCACCCAACTGCCCATCCTGCCCCAACAATCCTACCCCTGAAACAGTCCAACACCTCTTTTCCTGCCCTAATAACCCCACCAACCTAAATCCCATTGACCTCTGGCAAAATCCCACCCTCGTAGCTGCCTTCCTATCATCACACCCCAGTTTCACCAGCCTCCCTCCTCTTCAACGCCCCCCTCCAGAGCCCCCTCCATAAGCCTCCCCTCCCCCACCTACTGATGACAACCTGGACACGAATATGGACTATGAGCAGCCAATACAACAACAACAACATGTATTATTGTATAAGATATTTTACTTACGGATACGCCCCTAAAGGCCCTTAAGGACACTTGAGGAGGGGGGAGTTGAATTCGATAACCCGAATTTTTTTAGAGAAATATTTTTCTAGGGGTGATTTCTTTTGGGGGGTGGTGGTGCCCTCCTCCAAAATAAATATAAACCTTCCCGGGATCTATGAGAAGCTACCCTGTTAGGGAGAACCCGATCAGTTCAGCGGTTAGACAGATCCCTTGGAACAAACAAACAACAGATAGACATCCTGTTACTTTATTATGAGGATATAAATGTACAGCTTTATAAATATTATACTGTTGAGCTTCTCTATACTTCGCCCTACATCGGTTGAGACATTTTGGATAAAATTATCCATATTTGACCTAATCCTTTAAAGAACTTTAAATTATCTTATAGAAGGTTTTAAATAAGCAAATCTTATATTTGACCCATATCTCAAACCTTAATAAATCCATGAAAAAGGGTCCAGGATTCTGACAAGCAATAATAAGTAAAAACATCCTTACCCACTTCCTTTATTTGTAACCTTCAAACCCACTTCCCTTCGGTTACATTTCAAAATTAGTTATATTCAAAGTTAACTCATTCTTAAGCAATTCAAAGTTGAATTATATTGCTGAATCCAGGCCCCTAGCCAAAAACCAACAAGTTATGGAAATCAATAATAAAGAAGAGTAAAACTTTAAACTGAGTGGCATTTGTGTGGACTAGTGTTTAATTGTGAGATTTGTATTTTGGGAAAATGGCCTATAAATTGAAATTCGTCCTCAATAATGTTTCACAACATTACCCCTCTTTATCTTTACCATTAGTGTATGAAACATTTGAACACTCAGCCTAATGAACCAACCAATCAAAGTTCTTGATCTTACGAGTAAGAAAATTATATTATAAATCTTTGGGGACTAGTAAAATTAACAGCCCAATGCCCCCTCCCTCCCTGAACGGATTTTCAATGTACATTAATAATGAGCCATTTTAGATACTTTAATCACAAATCATAAAATGCAGGTTAAGATCAGCTGTTTGGCCATTATTCAAACCATAAAAATATCAACTACAAAAAAAACTTATATGATATCCGCTTCGATATTTTTTTTCATTGTTTAAAATTGATACTTTTAGATATTATCCGCTTAAGAATACAGCAGTTCCTTCAAATCCAAAGAGTGTGGGAACTAAATGTGCACTATTTCCTGCCAATGCTGCCAATTGCAAACCCTACTGCGAAGGACTTTTAGTGCATTTATTTTACCGAGAATTTTTTTATTTTTGTTCTGAGGTTTTTCAACAAAAAATGGGATATAAGAGATGTCATAATATTATTGTTCTACTTTTTAACCTACATCAAGATTTTCTATTATCCTATTATATACAATAGTAAGGTTTTCTTGTCTGAAGCTTAAGATCCCAATAACTAGTAACTAATGATTGGTTTTCTATTTAGGTATGCTTCACATAGATCCAGTGATGTTTTTAGTCTATTTCATTTACAGATTTAAGTCTAAAGATGGTTTTAAGCTAGTTTTTAGGCTCTCTCTACCCCTTAAAATAAGGAGCTCCTAGAGGCTAGGAGCGTAATGGCTAGTTATCTATTGGACAATGCAGCTAAGTATGGCAGGAGCCCTACATAACAGACATGAGGGGAGAGTGGAGGGCAGGTACAACAGTCCAGACAGTGTGGTAGCCAACAATGCAGCCAAGTATGGCATGTGTCCTACATACATATACTTACCTGAGATAATACTGCAGCCAAGTATGGCAGGTGTCCTACTTGCATACGCTTACCTGAGATGGCATTAGTGACGGACATGAGGGGAGAGTGGAGGGCAGGTACAACAGTCTAGACAGTGTGGTAGCCAACAATGCAGTCTAGTATGGCAAGGTGTCCTACATACATACACTTACCTGAGATAATACGGCAGCTAGATATGGCAGGTGTCCTACATTTATACACTTACCTGAGATGGCATTCGTGACAGACATGAGGGGAGAGTGGAGGGCAGGTACAACAGACCAGACAGTGTGGTAGCCAACACTGCAGCCAAGTATGGCAGGTGTCCTACTTGCATACACTTACCAGAGATGGCATTAGTGACAGACATAAGGGGAGAGTGTAGGGCAGGTACAACAGTCTAGACAGTGTGGTAGCCAACAATGCAGCCAAGTATGGCAGGTGTCCTACTTGCATACACTTACCTGAGATGGCATTAGTGACGGACATGAGGGGAGAGTGGAGGGCAGGTACAACAGACCAGACAGTGTGGTAGCCAACAATGCAGCCAAGACCGAAGGTGGTGGACATGTTGGTGAAAGCGGCGTTGGGGCTGAAAATAAAAATGAAATAAATATTTCATTTAAATGATATCTGTTTTAAATCCTAAAGGGATTATTTTTTAATATTTTCTGTAAAGTTAGGTGTAACCTTTTAGTCAAATGCTCTAATTAAGTCAAACTGTTCTTAATTATGAACATATATATACATTTGGTCATATTTAGAGCATTTAAAATACGAATTTCAATACAATTTTCTAGTCCTGATATTTTAAAAACAACATGGTAGAAAATTGAAATTATTTCAAATATACTTAAAGAGGGAAGACATTAAAATCCGCTTGGTGATCCAATAGAAAAAAATGGACCTTACCTGCCAACACCAAGGGCATTGATGGTTCCCATACCAGCTGTGTAGCTCAGGGCAGTCTTCATGGTCGTGTTGAAGGGGTTGGGGGGTGGAGGGGGTTCTGCAGGGGGTCAATGATTTTGTCAATTTTCCAGCAGAAATATTAAACGTGAAAGTCAGGGGCTGCCAATCAGCCAATTAATTACATTTGAAATTAACAAAAATTAAATATTTTGTTGGCGTAAAACTTGTTTTTTTATGTAGCTGAAGGGAAGTGGGTAAAAAGGGGGGGGGAGGAGGAAAAAATAAGGGAAACTTTGACTTAGAGTTGTTTGTCTAAATCACATTCCCTACACCCTACTACGTGAAAATAAGAAAGGTTAAACAGAAAAATACAATATATTAGCTCAAATGAGATGCCTGTAAAGAAGTGAAATCCCTTTCTATAATTTTAATTGTTGAGAAAAAAAATAGTACCTACCAAACAATAAATTTAATGAAAGTGGCAGCGGAGGGAAATACTAAAACTTTATAATAGTAAATGAAACCAATGTTTGGATTACATTATTTGAAATTGAGACAAAAAAGAGGAAATAAACTAAGATTTTAATTTTTTTCAACCACAAAAAAAAACTGCCTAAAGGGGGACTTTGCACGAACGTTAGCAAGTGCTTTTAGGTACCTTCTAGCATTGAACCTGAGAAGTTTTTTAGTGTATATTCCAGGTCTTTGTTAAATATATTTATATGAAAAAACTTCAAGCAATTTTTTATGAAATATCATCAAATGTTTTGTACTCAGGTTTAATGCTTAAAATCACTTGCTTTTATTCGTGCATAGTCCCCTTTCGTGCAACAAATGTAAGATGACTGTGACAAAACCATTCCTTTCTTAACAGCTGCGCCAGCTCCGCTAGCAGCTCCGACCGCGGCAACAGAAATTGGAGGATTTGGTGGCCATGTGGTGGCACCCTAAATAGATAGATGGATAACCTTTGTCCTTTTATACATATTATACAGTAATAAGATTTTTTGTCAATATCTTAAGATTTCGATTGAATCCTCATCTTGGTCCCAGAATAGTTTTAGGCTATTTATTTTTAGATCTAAGTTTGGTTTTAGGGTATTTCCTATTCCATATCGCTTTGAATACCCTCTCCTCCCCTAAAGTGCCACTAGAGGCCTCTGGGGGGGTGTAGCGACAAGTGTAAATTATAATAAGTACCGCTTATAAAAATTACAAAAGTGTAGAATTTTGTTTAGAACCCGCGGTATCTGTTTACACTTGCAAAGTATTTTTCAATTTATCCCCAGATACTACTCGATACCAAGTAAGTGAAATATACACAAAAACATCTTGGTTCACAAAATTAAAGGATATGGGATAAAAAAATAATGCATTCAAAAGATGTAGAGATTTTTTAGTGAGGAGACAATGGGCTTTTATTTACACAAGTACCCTAAGTTTTATAATAACGTTTTCTCATTCGTTTACTTACTACTTTTGGGAATTGAGTGAATTTTGATTGTTGAGTGTTTGTTTAACCTTTAATTTTAATCTACTTAAGGGGTAATTTTGTGTATTATTGGGGATGTACATCAATTTATAGGTCATTGTCTTTTCCCTTTAGATCCCTCAAGTAATTTTGGTCAAAATTACTAATGTGATTAGATTTTTTATTTTAAAAGGGGTAAAATAGGGTTTTTCAAAGGTTTTAGAGGAGTATTCTAATGTATTCTTAAAAATCTTGAAAGGAATAAAATGAAGGGGTTTCTAACTTTGTAAGCAAAAACTTCTTTTAACCCCTAGACGAATTTTTTTTTCAATATAAATTTGAGAATTCATGAGATTTCAATGGCCACTGTTACAAAAACATATTAAGACAATAATAATTTTTTTTCAGTAACATATATCTGAAACAAAGCAACAACTGGTTTTTGCTTTTCAGGAATTATTGGGTTAAAGAGTTGATGACTTTAAACCAATAAATAATACAGTTTTAATGTTTTACAAATAAAACATTTATTCCTTTATTCTGTCGATGATAAGAAACAACAACATAGTCAGTGGTGTTTTTTATTTAAATTGTAATCTAAAATTGGCACTGAAGTAAAGAAATGTAAACAAAGACAGGGATCTAAAGGGATAAGACAATGGCCGATAAATTGATGTACATTCCTAATCATGACAAACAAAATTATCCCTTCTGTAGATTACAATTAGTGATTGGGCACTCAACTTGATGAACCAAACATAAAATTCATTATAAGTCTCCAGTTGTGAAGCCAATAAATAAGAAAATATTATTATAAAACTTTAGAGACTAGTGTAATAAACAGCCCTATGTCCCCTCCCTCCCTGAACCTAAGAAGTAATGTAAACATGTTTGTGTGCCAATTTCAATTCAACTTTATTCTAACACTGGATTGTTGGGTTGGACCAAATATAATTTTGAGATAAAAATAAACAGAAATTTTATGCATTTTGAAGCGAAACTTTTAGTATAATACCTAACAAGAGACAAAAAAAAATCTATCCTAGAATATAAAGTAGTAAAGGTTTATTATCTGAATGGCCTGCAAGTTTAGGGAAACTTTGTAAATGTATTTTGGTTTTAGGCTACTTTCCTGAACTTCCCCTTTGTCCCGTAGAGGGGCAAGCCAACTAGTTTATGATAAAACAAATGTTTTATCTGATTTAAAATACTTCGTGGCATGGAAAAAATATTTTTTTTGTTGGAATGCAGACTTGAAAAGTATATTTTCTTTTAATATAATTGTATTTAGTTAATAAAAGCCATATCCAATTAATAGGTAGCTAAACAGATATTTTTATTATATCAAAGATAAAAAAAAAGTCTATACATACTATAAAAGATCCATCCCTAATAAAGTTTTTAACAATACTAATGCATTTCTTTATAAGAAAAGAGAGAACAATAAGTTTACAAAAAGTACTATTTTTTTGTATTCTATCTTTTTAATAAATAAAAACTCTTCTTCTCTAAATTTTAAATACTCTTTAAACCTTTAATACTTTAAATTTGTAAATCCATCAATAACGAAGGGATCTTAAGGAACAAAAATATGGAAGTACATTCCCAAAGAAAGACGATAAACAAAATTACCCCTACTGTAGAATTGAATTATTGGTTAAAAAGTTTGGACGCTACTAGTTTAGAACCAACCAAAATTTAGCCAAAGTAGGTACCCAAAGTATTAAGCCAACGAACAAGATATCGTGGATATAAATCTTTAGGTACCAGTGTAATTTACAGTCCAACGTCCGCTCTCTTCCTTGCAACTACCGAACACGTAAGGACAAACTCTAAATATATATATTAACCTTGCTGCCTAAATGTAAAGTAAGAAAATCCTATTTGTTTGGTTTTAAATCCACGCGTAATCCTGAGATGGGCCCTATAAAATAGAAGAATTGGCAGCTCAAAAATAAATTTTTGTACGACTCATTTTTCACATTCAAGTAGTGTTCTAAAAGTTCATAGAATGGCTATTATAGAAAGTATTATCCGATTTTTAAGAATATAAGTTACTATTGAAGATCGTAGCTGTTTTTTCATTTCTTATATTTTTTAAGAATCAACTTTGGAGTTACTTGATAAAATAAAATAGACTAGGTTTTAGTCACGTTATCAGGGAAATGACAATGGACGATAATATTATCTTCCTTTCACTCAGCTTTAATCCTTTTGTGTCAAGTGAGAAATTCTGACAAATTACCATTCTTGCTTAAGATTTTTTTTAATTAGATATCTTTATATTTTAAGCCTGATTTATCAAACTTCTTTAGTGTACAGTTTGTACCTTTAGTTGGAATACTATCAAACGCTACTGTTTAGTCAAAATACAAAAAAAAAACATTTACTCAAAACTAATTTACCTTGTTGAGAACAATTGAGCCACGTACAACGTCATCTCCCATGTCCAGGAAGTAATGGTCCTTGGTTCCCTGAAAATATTTTTTTTCCTTTAGAATTGTTAGACATACCTTTTGTATGGATAAAACTAGATAATTGGATAAAATGCCAATTCGCTACTGTCATACCGTAAAAACATCAAAAAATTGTCCCCAGAAAAAAATTCTCAAAACTATTAAATTTTCCTTATTACATAATAAAACTAAAATTAACGCTACCCCCAGCCCCCTTTACTTTTTTTAAAGTGCCCTTTAAAGCGCTTAAAATAATTAAATGAAGTGAGAAGGTTGTGTAGAAGGTAGACCTAGTCAACCGATTTGTATCCTCGTAACAGGAAACCTTCTTGAATATAGTGGTAATTTTGTTTATTTGGAAGGAAGGGAGTTCTACCCCACCCACCATCCAAAAACAAAAGACGCTTTTTGAGACTCAAAATACAAAACTAAAGGAAAAATTTTGTTGAGGTTAAAAAACAAATATAAGGTGAATTTTAACCATTTTTCCTCTTATAATCACGATTATTAACGTTCCTGGAGACTAGTTGCTACGCCGCTGCTAATTTATTATAATGAAGGTAAAAGTTTGTAGATTAAGATAAGTGTCACTCTAAATGATACCTATTTAGCCTAATGTTCAAACTTTATACAATCATAATAATGTTCAGAGGTGCATACAATACAAATAATATATTTGGGGAGATTAACAGTATGGGTTAAGGTCACAAGATGAAATTATGTTATACCATTAGAGTAGAACACTAGAGATGAAAGGGGTTAAATAACTGTATGTCCCCATCCCAAGGACCTTGTGCCGACTCTCAATTGAAAAAATCAACCAACAGCCAAGCAGCAGAAAACAATTTGCTAGCAGACCAAAAAGGTCTTTGAAAAAGGGGGGATGTAGTTTTCTGTATATATATATAGTTATACCAATAACAAATGATAATTTCATAGGCAAAACATTGGGTTTTCTAAAATTTGAAGAATTAAAAAAAGAACATTTCGGGTAATTTAGATGTTTTTAATCTAAAACTGATTAGAGGGTAAACATATCAAGAAAATATTCATAGTCAAAGAAATTAGAATAATTTGCTGCTTCATAGAGACATCTAATGTTAATATTAAGTTTAAATCGCTCGTGTGTATAAGATAAAAACATTATGATAACTTTTTTTATTTACATCGTTTTACACATTTTGGGTATACATATTTTTATAGTCTGAAGTTTTTTTTTAAGTTTTAACAAACATTGAATATTCATTTACAACAAAAATCATCTAAAAAAATGTCTATAGTATTGTCTACATGGATTTCAGAATAACGGCTCACTTTTAGGAATATTATATTTTTTCTTTCTTTGTAGAGTGAATTTCACAGGGCTTTACTAGTAAAGGGGTTAAACGACCTCCCCAATAACAAAATCCTGACGGATCTAACGTAAAAATCCGTGATCGGTCCAGCGGTTAAAAAAGTCAGTCTTTCACAGTAGTTTATTTATCTAACCTCTCTATCTGAAATGCTGCTCTATTTGGTTCTCTCTATACTATAATTATGTAAACAAACCTGCATAGACAGGAGCAGCTTTGAGATATTGTTGGCATACAGAGTAGTTAATCTATCTATCCTTTCTGTTTGTAACGCTGCTCTCTAATTGGTTGTCTCTATAATATAAATATTTAAACAAACCTGCATAGACAGCAAAAGCTTGGAGATGTTGTTGCCTTACGGAGTAGTATATCTATCTATCCTTTCTGTTTGTAATGCTGCTCTCAATTTGGTTCTCTCTATACTATAATTATGTAAACAAACCTGCATAGACAGCATCAGCTTGGAGATGTTGTTGGCATACAGAGTAGAGGCTTGTGTGGGCAGGCGAGAGGGCAGGTCAGTCAAACCAATGTGGGTCACATTGTTATACACAGAAACCTAAAACATTAAATAACTGAAATGGTTGATCTGATTGCTTTTTATTCAGAAATACTTCAGACTTTTTAAAATTAGTTTTACTAGGAGGTTCACCAATAAATTTTTATCCCCTTATGATTTAAGACACTACCCATAAATTAAAGGGGGGCGTGCGAGTATTTTTGAATTGACACCCCTTTGAATGTTTTAGGGGTGTGTGTAAGGATAAAGGGGGGGGGGGGGCTTAATCCAAATTCTTATTTTGCCTGCCCAAAATGAATAAAAGAAACTGCTTGTATCAAATAAGGCAAAAACATGACCATTCCCTTTGACCTGTCTAAAAATATCTTATTTTCTTGTCTTAGATATATTCATACAGAAAAGCTTATGAAAATAAAAAAAAAACTTTACTCTCATATAATATAATTTTTTTAAGAGGGAGAGATTTGCCCTTATGTATTCTTAATGTCCTTTGACCTAAAAAGTTTCATGAAAAAACCGGTTTTAGATTAATTGTTATTTCATAATTTAAGTGAAAGAAAACAGGGGACAGGAGTTATATGTAGCCCTCCCCACAGGACAAGAAGGACCATGTCCCAATTTTGTATGGAGCCATTGAAATCAGGTATTACAATATACGTTACGAAAAATGACCGGTTTTTAAAATGGTCTAGCCCCCCCTGTAACGAAGTTGTAACCCTATTTTTTTGTATGTGTGATCTTTATATACATGTATAATGGTGTTTGTTGCGGTAAATTAGATCAAGGAACATTTTCCGACATTCAGCAGGCTTTGAAAGAAAATATTCAAAATGAAAAAATTCAGACCCTAATGTATTTTAAGTGAATTTTGGTTAAGCCGAAAAATCATAGATTTTGAGGTCTTGATACATACTTTTTGGGCTCAAATGACTTTTATGAGAGCTAGGAAGTCGGGTAAAGTGTCTATGGAAGCAGAATTTTATGCTGAAGATAAAACTTGACACAACCCCTATGCTTAATTAAATTTTACTATGTGATTTTTCGGCCTAAGTAAAATTTACTTTAAAAAATAAGGGTCTGAATTTTTTCATTTTGAATTTCTTCTTTTATAGCCTGCTGAATGTCGGAAAATGTTCTTTGATACATGTATATAAAGATCACACATTCCAAAAAATAGGGTTACAACTTCATTACGGGAGGGGCTAAACTATTTTAAAGACCGGTCATTTTTCTTAACGTATACTGTAGCGTCAGTAACACAGCAGTTTCCTATACAAAAGAACAAAAAGCACATTGCTAGCAGACGAAAAGAGTCTGCTACTTCGCTCAGGTAGTTATCTGGATTATGCAGTGTATAATATACACCTATTCTTATACATTTATAATTTTATATGTAGAAATAATAATAATCTTATCTGAATTAAATGCATAAAAATGATGTATTTAATCTCTTTACAGGAAGACAAAAATTCAATCGATCATTCTCAACTGTTTTGAAGAAACGTTTGTCTAAGAATAATATTCTTATACTAAGGAGTATGGAGCATATAATGCATACAAATGAGATACCACCTTTAGTTACAAAATACAGAAAAGTAAATTGGCCGAGATCTAGGTGTAATATTTGCATGTAAAAGCCAAACTGTCCAATGATTTTTTTCTATCCGTCTGTAAATTATAGCTCTGATCGTTAATTTTAACAAGTTAAGACACCTTTTAAACCTTTCCTATTTTTTTATTATAAAGATTTTTTTCAAAACTTATAATTCCTGGAGCAATTAGGCACAATAGTTTGATCAAAGTCCTTCTGTATTACATCCATTTTGTATATGTTATAAAAAAACATTTGAGAGCTAGAATTTTCATTCTTTGGTGAGCATTTTGGACTTTTCATTCAAAAATTGCACTGATACATAAAACCATTTAATTTGTCTATTTAATAGTTAACATTTTTAATAAATTAGGGATTAGTGAATGTAAAATGTGAAAATTTGCTTGGGCTGGAGTTTTATTATACTGATCAAATAAAGTTAACAAATATATCTGATTAAATCAGTCAATATATATAATATAAACATTTTATAAATATATAATATTTGTATTATCAAATTTCTACTTATTTATTTTCTTTTGGGTCTCTTTTAGATCATGAAATCTTATGGTAAAATGCGGAGATGATTGCCCAACCTTAAGATTAATAAATCTTAACATGGCTACAATAAAGTAAAAGAATAGAGGGGGCAGAGGTTAAATAACTGTATGACACTGACTATTTTCAATTAGGTCGTTGAGTATCACCCAATAGCGTGAGAAATATTTTACAGCCAAGTCACTACAAAGCAATTTGCTAGCAGACAAAAAAAGTCCCCACCACTGAAAACAGATTGTCTGGGTTATATGTTCATCTATACATATCTATTCATTATTGCTGCTGTAATTGTTTCTTCTACCAGAAATCTTTACCCATGGGGGAAAGACTTTGTAACTGTTTTATTAGAAAAGTTTAAGCAATTTATCATTTAGGTTGATGTCAGCTGTAAAGATTAGGCTTAGTTATTATTCCACCTAGTACATCCACTTACTTGTTGTCGGATAGGTGGGTTCAAATTTAAGCGGCCTAAGCTAGCTATTTGTTGCATCGTATTATAAACAGCTTTCCGCGGATATAAAAATTTTGAATTATATCCTTTTATTCTTATGGTTGTACATTTTTATATTCATAGAAAACTGGATATGATACAATGCTATACATAATTTTCAAGTATGGCTGAGAAACGATTTGATCGGTTTCGAAGCGATATTTGAAAAAAATTCCTCCTACTGCTGCTATATCAGTTTTTCTGATGACAAAAAAATAAGAGGGATTCCTTGGCTCCAAAAAGGCGCAATTTATTTCCATGCACAGTTAATTGGACTTTAATTAAGTCGTAAAATCAAAAAGTTGGTTGTCTGTAGTAAGTTAAGTAACATAATCATACTTTTTTTTTACCAAGGCATGATTTAGTTTTACACAAAAACAAGACCTTGGTTTGCTGTTTGTGCAGTTAAAGGTCATCAGATAAGATTAGATTTCATGAAAACTGGTGCCTTTTATAAATTAAAAAAAAGATGATTGACCTCATGAAAGACATTGCAAAGAGACTGTAACATCCCTATGTCTCCAAGGCCATAGAAATGACGAGAAAGTCAAAGTATAGAATTTTTAAATTGTTGGAAGTAGAGGACAAAAAATAATAATAAAAGCCTACCTCTCCGGGAGTGATGGTCTCAATGTTGCCGCCAGCCTCAGCCGCCAAGTCGACAACAACGCTGCCGGGCTTCATGTCGTCAACCATGTACTTCTTGATCAGGATGGGGGCCTTTCTGCCGGGGATCAGGGCGGTTGTGATGACAATGTCAACATCCTAAAAATGGGTTTTAATAAAAAAAAACTTAAAATGGTAGAACACATTAACAAAAGAAAATAAAGAATATGATTTAAGTCTCCAATGAGAACCGTCTTGGATTGTTACTATGTACAATTCAGATCTCCAAAAAAGTTGACCAATAATCTTTTTTTATATTTGGAATTTTAATACAGGATTTACTATAAAATAAAAACACTGCTAGATTTTATTATTAGAGAAGCTACTCTAAAATTCACTTACCCTATCCGTCAGTCCGTCCGTAACGCTATAGGGGAAATGCGATTTTCTCAACTTCTATTGAAGATAAGCAGCTGAAATTTTTAGTTAAGATTCTCTGTAAATCAAAGAGCATGAATTGTATAATTTACTTTGTCCATCAGTCTGTCGGTCATGCATAAAAAGACATTAAAGATATCTTCTCTATAATTCACTTTGTCTGTTTGTCCTGTAATGAAGGTTAGAAAGACTCATGGTTATAAGCGTTCTAATTTACCTTGCATTGGTCGTGGAACAGTTTCATTTCAGCCTCGATAAACTCCTTGGACATCTCCTTGGCATAACCTCCCTCGGTGGAGCCATCCTCCATAATGTCAACCTATACAGATAGATAGATAGATAAACTCCTTGGACATCTCCTTGGCATAACCTCCCTCGGTGGAGCCATCCTCCATGATGTCAACCTATATATAGATAAACTCCTTGGACATCTCCTTGGCATAACCTCCCTCGGTGGAGCCATCCTCCATAATATCAACCTATATATAGATAGATAGATAAACTACTTGGACATCTCCTTGGCATAACCTCCCTCTGCGGAGCCATCCTCAATAATATCAACCTATACAGATAGATGAATTCCTTGGACATCTCCTTGGCATAACCTCCTTTGGTGGAGCCATCCTCCATAATATCAACCTATACAGATAGATAGATAGATAAACTCCTTGGACATCTCCTTGGCATAGCCTCCCTCGGTGGAGCCATCCTCCATAATGTCAACCTATACAGATAGATAGATAGATAAACTACTTGGACATCTCCTTGGCATAACCTCCCTCTGTGGAGCCATCCTCCACAATATCAACCTATACAGATAGATAGATAAACTCCTTGGACAACTCCTTGGCATAACCTCCCTCGGTGGAGCCATCCTCCGAGTCCACAATGTCAACCTATACAGATAGATAGATAGATAAACTCCTTGGACATCTCCTTGGCATAACCTCCCTCGGTGGAGCCATCCTCCATAATGTCAACCTATACAGTTAGATGATAAACTCCTTGGACATCTCCTTGGCATAACTTCCCTCGGTGGAGCCATCCTCCATAATGTCAACCTATACAGATAGATAGATAGATAAACTCCTTGGACATCTCCTTGGCATAACCTCCCTCGGTGGAGCCATCCTCCATAATGTCAACCTATACAGTTAGATGATAAACTCCTTGGACATCTCCTTGGCATAACCTCCCTCGGTGGAGCCATCCTCCATAATGTCAACCTATACAGATAGATAGATAGATAAACACCTTGGACATCTCCTTGGCATAACCTCCCTCGGTGGAGCCATCCTCCACAATGTCAACCTATACAGATAGATAGATAGATGAATTCCTTGGACATCTCCTTGGCATAACCTCCCTCGGTGGAGCCATCCTCCACAATGTCAACCTATACAGATAGATAGATAAACAACTTGGACATCTCCTTGGCATAACCTCCTTCGGTGGAGCCATCCTCCACAATGTCAACCTATACAGATAAGATAGACAAAAATCTTAATCAATATGTTTTTAAAGGGGTAGTTGCACGAAGTGCATTTAAACTTGAACTTAGTGAACTGCTTATTTTTTTCTGTTCAATAGTTTAAACTACATCTTTAGGACATATTTTTGAAGGAATATAAATTTTCTACCAAATAGTTTTAAAAATATAATTTTCTTTTTGGAAATATGCAACATAAATGGTTGTCCTGTTTTCACAAAAAAACAGCATGATGACTATTTTGGCGGTGCCTAATTGATTACTATTTATTGTAATACAAAATTATATATGTTAGATGGTATTCTTGTGACTTATGCTCGATATCAAACTTTTCAAATGCACTTTATGCAACTATCCCTTTAATTTCCAGTTCCTATTATTATTAGATAACAAATAAGCAAGGCTAGTTTTCATAAAAACCGATGAATGTTTAAAATGTGCTTAATTGTACACTTACAGACATAGAAATCTCGTAGAAGTTATTTTTAAAACTTACAATTTGACATACAAAACAAAGAAAAAGTGCAAAAACCCTTGTAGGTTCTTAGGCCATACCAAACAGGCAATCGAAATCAAATCTAGTTGATGGCTGACAAGCCAAGTAAAGATTAATTATTAGTTTTAAAGGGAAATTTTAACTTAATTTAGCTCAAAGAAAAAAGGCTTAGAAAAAAATACCCAATAAGAAAAAAAATCAAAGAAAAAAACATACTAAACTTTATAACATTATAAAATCAACTGTCATTAAATTAACGAATAGGTAATAGGTATACAACGATATATTTTATCTAAAATTCTTTAATAATGACTAACCTCCAAAAATTCAGCTCCCATAGATTCAACTTGTTCCTTGACGGCAGGTCTCACATCAAAAGCTCTAAATAAGTAAGTAGGTATTTCTGCCTCAAAATTTGCCTTCTTTTAGTTAAGTATCTATAGCTCTTAAGTTTTTAAGATAATTCTAAAATTAAGTCGGTTGGTTTAAAGCACCAATTCAATACTAGACATATTCTCTTTTCATTTAAACAAGAGGTAAGTCATTTTCTAGTAAATCCCGTAAAGGTGTGTGTTATAAGGCCAAAAAATAGTAGTAGAACGATAAGGTGCTCTATATATTTGTATTCCCTATTGAATAGAACAATAGGGAAATTTTTTTTTTTTGATAACCGTACCTGGAATATCTTTAAAAAATACGAAATTTCTATCAAACGCTTTGTTTGGCTCAAACTGACAAAAATTAAAAAAAAATATAATTATATTAATAATGTTTTCTATAGGTACAAGGTAAAGGTTAAGAACAATCTATACCATTAAACAAAGGAAGAAGCCATTCTTTACAGGTTGATTTATTCAAGGTGACAAAAATTAGTTTTATGTTTGTGGAATTTCATGTTTGTTTGCTTTGAAGTAGAAGGTTTCAATGTGCATTGTTTTATTTCAATTTCACTACAGCGAACAACTACCTTCTTATATAGATTGTATATCTGAATGTTTTCAAAATTGTCTGTATGTAACTTGTTGTGTTGGTTTGTTTCACTAAGTCATTGTATTAATGATTTGTTAAAGTTTCATTTTAATGTTCACTGCTCGTACAACCTGTAAAGAATGGCTTCTTCCTTTGTTTAATGGTATAGATTGTTCTTAACCTTTACCTTGTACCTATAGAAAACATTATTATTATAATTATATTTCTTTTTAATTTTTGTCAGTTTGAGCCAAACAAAGCGTTTGATAGAAATTTCGTATTTTTTAAAGATATTCCAGGTACGGTTATCAAAAAAAAAAAAAATTTCCCTATTGTTCTATTCAATAGGGAATACAAATATATAGAGCACCTTATCGTTCTACTACTAATTTTAGGCCTTATAACACACACCTTTACGGGATTTACTAGAAAATGACTTCCCTCTTTTAAACATATCAAAGACGCAAAAAGTTTTTTTTTTATAATTTTGCTTGCCTAACTATCAATCTATCTATCTATTACCTGACAATAGCACCCATGTTCTTGGCTTGACCGACAGCCGCCAGACCAGCAACACCGCCACCAATGACTAGAACCTTTGCTGGGGGCACCTTACCTAGAAAATTTAGGTTTTATAATAATTTGGATCATGGAAACAAAACGAAGCAGGGGGTTTCGTCGTATTTACACAAATATTAATAAAAAGCTGCATTGGGATACAGACCTTTTATTAATGCTAGTGTAAAAGATCTGGCCTAATACAAATGAAACGTAAAGGTTTACAGACAATAATTAAGTTTGGTCCCTTGTCCCTATTTTATCACTGAATAACTTACCAGCAGCTGTGATTTGACCAGTGAAAAATCTTCCAAAATGATTGGAGGCCTCAACCACAGCACGATAACCACTGATGTTAGCCATAGAGGACAGAGCATCAAATACCTGATAAAACATACATTACTAGTTGCTTGAGAGAGTGGACAATGGACTGTTTATTTCTTAAAGTTTTGTAAAAACGTTTTCTTAGTAGTTGACCTAACAAATAAAGGGACTTTTTCCTGAATTCTAATTGGTTGGTTTATTAAGTTGAGTGTTCAAACGTTTCAACCACTAATTTTAATCAACAGAATAGGTTATTCTTCAGGGAAAGTATCCTTCTCGAAATACTAATCCATACAAAGCTACCTAACAATTATAATCATGATTGTTGTAATGTCTATTTACAGAAATAATATCATTAATAAGAACTCCATACACTGTTATGACCTTGGCAACGCATTTGATAACCATAATTTGATTTAAGATATATACCTAATATTTGAGTAAAATTGTTGCATAGAACAGAATCTCTAAAGGGATAGCATAAAAAGTTTTTAAAAGATTTAAATTCATGTATTAGGTAATAGGAGAATTTTAAATATAAATTATGATTTACTTTTTTACTAAAATCTTTATCTTTAAGTTGAAACTGTTTTCACCCTTAAAGAATAGGATCTTAAAGAATAGGACAATAGACTATAAATTGAAAACCATCTTAAATCAAAATAAACAAAATAACCCCTCATATATAAAAATTATTAGTTATAAAGTAACAAAAGGGGGGGGGGGCGGTTAATGCAACCATCTCGTAATCAATGTATAAATTGCACTTAGAATTCGAATTTCGATCTGAAATTTTGCATGAGTAATCCTTGGTAGGTCTATTTTCCCTAAATCGAACAAAAAGTTGGAAAAGTAACGGCTGGCAGTACCATGAGTACCAAGGATTACTCATGCAAAATTTCAGATCGAAATTCGAATTCTAAGTGCCATTTATACATTGATTACGAGATGGTTGCATTAAAACTCCCCCCCCCCCCTTACATTGGTAATAATCATAAAACCTGGGTACCAGAACTCCCTCCCTGGATTTTACCTGAGCTCTTGAGATTCTTGGAACGCAGTCCATACCAAAAGCAGTCAGCTTCTTGGCGGCTAAAGCCTTGATGAGGTCTGGATTCTGGCCGGGGTACAGGAAAGAGTACAGGGTACCCTCATCCCTAAAATAGAGTACAAAATAAAAGCCTTGATGAGGTCTGGGTTCTGACCGGGGTACAGGAAGAGTACAAGTTGGACTCATCCCTAAAAAAAAAAAAAAAAAAAAAAAAAAAAAAAAAAAAAAAAAAAAAAGAGTACAAATCTTTTGTAAAGGAAATTACGAAAGAATAAAAATTCACCCCTAAGAACTTCGTTGTATGATAAATAATAACACCATTATTGTAACACAATAGTCGCCCTTTTTCATGTGAGGGGGGGGGGGTTGTGGGGTTGAATTTCTAATAAGAAAAGTAATCACCAGAAAATGTTCTTGTTTGTTATTAGTGAATATTCAATATTGTATGAACACTGAATAAAACCATTCTAGTTTATTATTTATTTGTGTATATTGTGAGAAAATGATTAAATAAGATTAATCCAGACAGGGATTAGAGGAAACTTAAGTTTACATGAAAACATAACCAGATTTAATTTTGTTTTGGGTTATTTCTATACCTTTCCCCCCTTTCACTCTCCTTATTCTGCATAGGGTCATTTTTTTCGAGTAATTCCTGTAAAGTTGTGTGTTAGTGTTAAGTCAAAGGCTCCTATTAGGTCAAACTGTAATAATAAAAGAGATTTTACAAAAAGATTTAGGTTGATACCTATATCAACAAGCCCAAACTACTACGCAAAATTTGATACTGAATTTCATTTCCTATAAGTGTTATTTGACATAACATTAAAAAAATCTCTCTGGACAAGGCCAATTTTAAGAACCATATATTCCAGAGTAAAGCATTCTGTTGAATACACAAAACATATTTATTATGGTTCATTTCATTCTTAACATTATAGAGTAATACTAGAGTGATACCCAAATATACAAAAAATATTTTTTTATTTTTTATATTATGGAGGAATACTGGTTATTTACTAATATTTGTTCTTTTTTGCATCCTTACTCCTGGGGGTAGCCCTAGCCCAACAACACCAAAATAAATAAAGAAATGAACAAACAAAAAAACTAACACCCCCCCCCCCCCTTAAAGTAATTTATTCCAAAAAAATATGGGTAAATATGTTTAAAATGAAGAGATCTGATCTTATTGTTTAAATCACAAAAGTAAAGAATATAAAATCAATTAGTCCTTAAGTTTGAAAGACAATTAAAGGTCATGCTTTAGACATAAAACATTATATTTTATATAAGACGGCTAGGAAATACCTTACTTTGACCTTTAAGAAGCCCACAATATTAAGAGTAAGAATATAATACTAAAATACCATAAAATTGGGTTAAGGTTTTCAAAGTGTGAAAGTTACAAAAACTTGAATGATTGTTATCAAATATCATATTAAGATCAATCCATTGTACTTCAAATAGTAGAAAAATAACAATACATTTAATCTTACAGACTGTATACATATACCCAGGGAAGGATGGGACAATGAGCTGTTTATTACACTAGTCCAAAAAGCCTTATATTAACATTTTCTTATGAACTTATGGCTTATGAACCTAGGGGACTTTTTTAGAATTTTGATTGGTTGCTTCAACAAGTTGAGAGTTCAGACGTTTCAACCACTAATTTTAATCTACAGAAGAGGTAATTTTGTATAGCATCATTGGGCATGTACATCAAATTATCAGCCATTGTAAAATCCTTTAGATCCCTGGTATATACCAGCATATGTGCTGTACAAGAGGCCATAATCATATATCTGAAGCATAAAACTCTCTTATCCATGTCTCATTAAACCCACAAAAGGTATAAATTATAAACATTGATCACATGCCAACCACACTTGCTTCTATACTTGTATATAGAACAACAAATACGCCAACATCAAAACATGCAAAGATAAAATGAAAAGAAATCAAACTATTTGTAGTAGCTACAACAAGGTAGAACGTGCGACTTTTTGATACTTAATCTAAACATAAAGGAACAAAATCTTTAGCAGAGAACGCAAATTATTTTAAAATTATGTTAGGTTAAGTTATAGGCTAGGGGGCCGAGCACCCATGGCTAGGCAGGCTAGGGGACCGAGCGCTGCAGCTAGGCAGGCTAGTGGGCTTAGCACTGTGACTTGGCAGGCTAGGGGGCCGAGTGCTGCAGCTAGGCAGGCAAGGTAATAAGCTAGTCTTTGACATGATTTTAAAAATTGTGGGTATAATGAGGTTAAAGAAGCAATCACAGCTATGAGATATTGCCTGCATTATTTGTGGTTGCTTGTCATCAATACATTAATTTAGAATAATTTAAAAACAACCTATTTAATCTTAGGAAAACTTCTCCTTTAATAGGTTATTAAATCCTTACAATAACAGTAGATGGAGAAAATTGAACAAGTTTAATGTTCAACAGAGAAATATCTATCTTACACAATTATATTGTTGCAGAGTAAGAGAGACGAAGCTTTGTAAAAACCACATAACAAATTAGTAAGACATAATCACTTTAGTTTTTATGCATATTTATGTGGTTTACATTTATTGATTTCCAAAAGTAATTTCCATCCTGTGTGAGAAGCTCCCACCTGCTTTTAAGTCATATGAGGAATTTAAAAACTATAAATATTTATCAATTTTAGATATTAATGCAAAATTTAAACTGGCATCTATCTCTTTACATCATCTTTTAACATCATTATTCCTATCTTTAAAACAGTTTTTTAAAAAATGAACAAGCAAATAAAGTTCAACTCTTTTGCCACAGAACATTAAATCTATCTTTTGTGTTTGATCTAATGATTTCCATAATTAACCACAATAATTGATAATATATTTTCAATCTTTTGGCAGTTAACTTAAATCAACCTCTTTAATATACTTTCTTTAGTTGTTATCTTGAGTTAATGTTACATTGAGTTTGCTGTCAGTAATCCTGCTTAACTTAACAACACAGACACTAATTATATAAAGAAGAATTCTGCTCAGGATACTAATGGAGAATCAATAGATGGCCATGATTCAAATGAAAATGATTATAAAGTTAAAATACCACAACCAGTTGTCAAAGAAATACAAGATAATGACACCGGGATACTGGAGCAAAATCCTGTAACATCAATAACTATGCAGTTAAAAACCTGTGTAATATCTGTTGATGAAACACTTGAAAGTAAGTTGTCCACCAATAATAAATTCACAGTATCAACCCATGATATGGATATGAAGAAGTGGATATCTTTTACATGCACTCAAACTACAACCGAATCTGAACTACGCGAATGGCTGGAGAACCACCAACCTACAAAGCCATGTTACCAGGATGTTGGATGGATTTCAATGGATTGGAATGTGTGTGAACTTAAAGATAAATCTGACAATGTTGAACAGGCAAGACATCTTTGGGAACAAGCAACAGAGAAAACATTCCAGACAATTACTGAAATTGCCAAAGGAACTGATATCTTAGAAGGGAAGTGGATTCTTCTTATTCCTTCCAATCATTATAGTTGTGTAAATAGTTCATGGATGAAAATAGCAATGGCTATATGGAATAAGCAATTAGGTGCAAATGTATTGAGGGCAAAAGTTTCTGCCTTTTGGGAAGATTCAAAACAATACAGCATTCAAATTTATACGGAAAATTTCCAAACAAGAGATGAGGTCCTGAGTTGCGAGAAAGAATTGAGAAATCTTGGAATATTCAGGAAACTTCTTTACAAGCCTGAGATATTAACAGTTTTGGGAATCAACTCAGATGAACATCAAAATATAACTCCATCGCGTTACTGTTCATATTATGATGTTATGTTAAAGAAAAGCAAAATATTTAATTCAAAAGGGAATACAATTGAATTTTGATGTCAAATACTTGATGCTTTTTCTAATCTTGATTTTTTATGATAACATATTTAATTTAGAACAAATATGTTAGGTATGATTAAACAGTTAAAATTAAAGTATTTTTTTTATTCATAGATTTGATTAAGAATTTGTATTTAAGCTTGTATTTAATTTAAAAAGCTTTACTGTCTTTGCATAGGGCAAACATAATCCTTCAGCATTTGAAACCTATTTTTAAAAATCAAATTAACTTTCTCGTATTCAATTGACACCGATTAATATCAGGTGGATTAGAACCTGTTCTCATCCACACGGAAAAACTATGTCTAGCATCGTATTATATCCAGTTTTTTTTACAAATATAAAAATGTACAATCATAAGATTAAAACCAGTTTTTTTTAGCCCGTGACTTCGGCACCTAGGCGTACATTTTACATCCGCGGAAAGCTGTTTATAATATGATGCAAGAAATAACTATTAAGGATTGGAAAAATTTTGATATTTAATCATAGAATATGTGGAGAGTCTTTATTTTCCCCCATTTTTAGCTTATAGGGATTACGTATTTGTACTGTCCTAGTTGACTTTGTGATTTCTTACAATTGATAATTATAATTTTTATTTTATGTATTTAACCATTCTAAAGTTGAATATATATATGTTATGTTATCAAGTCATCAAATAATAACAATAAAAATATAGTATTACAGTCTAATCCTCTTTGCTTAAAGTTCATCTTTTGGCACCCACGTGTGTTGCTTATATTCTACTGTCAGGGCTCGGCAGCCGCGCATAAGCCTCAAATTTAAACCCACTGGTGTAACAATGTTCTTGAAAATATGGATTGTCTGTTAGGGAACAGGTTTAGACATCCAGGTGAATTTTAAAGTTACAATATCTATGACTATTCACTAGATAAGGCTTACACGCGGCTGAAGCGCAGCTGCCGAGCCCTGGATACCTGTTTAATAT
This sequence comes from Acartia tonsa, assembly GCF_053477335.1. Classification (NCBI taxonomy): domain Eukaryota; kingdom Metazoa; phylum Arthropoda; class Copepoda; order Calanoida; family Acartiidae; genus Acartia; species Acartia tonsa. Next base: position 5,223,596 of record NC_137272.1, on the reverse strand, counting down.
TTGCGGTTTTAATAATAAGTACAAGCAGAATTAAAGATTCCCTTACAACTGTAACTTTGGCTTTATGCAAGGGATCTAAAGAGATAAGTCAATGGCCGATGTATATCCCCATTGATGCACTAAATTATCCCTTTAGGTTACAATTAGTGGTTGAAAAGATTGGACACTCAACTTAATGAACTAAACAATCACAATTTAATATAAGTCCTTAAAGTTGTTGAGCAAACAAATAAAAAAGCGTTATTATAAAACTTTTGAGATTAGTGTAAAAAAGCCTAATGCCCCATTCCTACCTGGCTTTATGCTTACTGATACCTTTGAATACCCACTTTCTAACCCTCCCCCAATTAAAGAATGCTAGAAGCTTACCTGAAAAGCGCTGTCTCTTGAAGAGAAGGCTGACGCAGTTTCAACACAATATCCTGAAAAGATAATAATTGAGAATGTACGTACAATAAGGGTTAATTCAACCATCTCGTAATCAATGAGTAAATGGCACTTAAAATTCGAATTAAAAGTAACGGCTTGCGGCTCAGCCGTTTAGCCGTTTTTGCCTATTATCAGGGCAAATTCATCATTAATTACGTAGGAATCAACTTTTTAAAACATGTTTATGGTTTAATTCATGTTAAATGATAGCAATAACCATTTTTAAAATTTCTAGTACTAACAGCTACCGGCTCTATGCGTTTGGTTAACATTAAGAACTTAATAAGGGCATTTCACTGAAAGCTTGCTCACAATTTTACGAAATATACGGGACCCGGGTTGTCCTTATTTTCTATTTCAAAATAAGGAGTAATACCGCCCCATCGGCTTTTTTTTAAAGATTATGAATAATAATGAAGAGATGTTTAGTCAAACGCTTTATTAAAGTCTAAAATCGTACCCTAGAGAAAGCATCCTTCTTGCTGACAATCTTGGCTCCACTGGCAGCGTAATCATCATTGCGGAATTGAGAAAGGACACCAGCGTTCTCTTCAATTTCAACCTTAAAAACAACATAATAGATAGATAGATGGAAAAGGGATTGTTGCATAAAGTGCATTTCAGAAAATGATTTCAAGCATAAGTTACAAGTAAACCATCTAACATATAAAAACATAAAACATAAAAAACATTTATTCAGTGACAGATTACGCCCCGTCTTACGAAGCAGTACATACAATAGTACACCAAGCTACTGCTTAGTACCAGGTGTACTTTACAATTTTTCATAATATTTATAAATTTAAATTGCATGACTAACACTAGATGTTATGTGTGGCACTGATTAGGCTTCCCTAAAAGTAGGAATATGCGTATCCGAGATGTTTGCATTGCCTTTTTTAGGTTGGCATTAAAATAATCAGAAAAATAAGAAATAATAATGTCAAAATAAATGTAGGTAAAATTAAATGGACAGGGGAAAAAGAGAAGGAAAGAAGGGTTACAACAAATTTTAAGGCTAGTTTTTCTTAAATTTTAAAACCATTTCTGTAATTAATAATGTAAGGTTTTTAATAAATCCAGGCAAATCAATATATTTTAAGTACATTCATTACATTCTTCAATATTACATATAGATTTAAAAAGTTCATCTTTAAGATTTAATGCAAATGTTTTTTTAGGAATATTCTCATTTAAAAGATCTTTTTCATGACAAAAATTATTCCATAGTCTTTGAAATGAAAATAATGGAAACCTTTCAATTTTTTTAAATTTGGCTATTGGAATATAAAACTCACTAGAATTTCTTAGTTGTCTCTGATTTCTTAGATTATTTCTAATCCATACACCATCAAAAGAATTTGGTAGCCTCCAGCGAATAAAATCATAAAAAAATAGTAGTTTTGTATAAATAGATAGCTCCTTAATAGGCAAAACATTAATTTTCCTAAACAAAGGTGGCGTATGGCTGTTATAAGCGGATTTGTGTATAATTCTAATAGCTTTTTTTTGTAGAACTACTAAAGGCTTAATAGATGATTCTAAGCCACAGCTCCATGCTGGCAAGCAATACAATAAATGGCTATTTATAAAAGAGTGGAATAGTGTTACTAAGGATTTTTCACATAATATATGCTTAACTCTATTGATTAAAAACAAACTTCTAGATATTTTTTTCCTTAAATATTCAATATGGTATTTAAAGTTAAGTTGAGAATCAATAAACACACCCAAAAATTTAATTGCAGGAATTTCACTCTGTTGGTTGATATAACCCAAATATCTAATTTTATCTGTATCATTCTCATTTTCATTATTAAAATCTAATTTAATTTTAATTTGTTCCCAAGTTATGGAATCCTCCCTTTTATTAAAGATCATAAATTTAGTTTTAGTTGGATTAAGAGACATTTCATTGCAACGAAACCAATCACAGATATTTTTAAGTTCAATGTTGAGTATTTCAATTATCTCATTCAAATCTTTTCCTGATATCAAAAAATTACTGTCATCTGCAAAGAGTAGTGTCATTAAGCTAGTACAATTTTTAATATCATTGATATAAACTAGAAACAAAATTGGACCCAAAATACTTCCCTGTGGGACACCCTTGCTGATTCCTAATAAATCACTTTTTTCGCCATTTGTATAAACAAACTGATTTCTATTACTTAAATAGTTTTTAAACCATTCTAATTCTAATCCATGTATACCAATTTTTTTAAGTTTTTTTAATAAAATTGTATGCGAAATTGTATCAAAACATTTAGCAAGATCACAGAATACCCCTATAGTAATTAAATTTTCATTTTTTGCTTGTCCTAGATAATTCAAAAGGTGGATCATAGGATGTAGTGTAGATTTTTTTGCTTGAAATCCATATTGATGTTCATAGATAATTTGATTAAATTCAAGATATCTTGTGAGTTGTTCAGATACAATTTTTTCTAACAATTTTGAAAAAATAGGTAGCAAACTTATTGGACGATAATTGCCAGGGTTACATTTATCCATTTTAGAGCTGTTACTATATTTAAAAATTGGCAAAACTTTAGCAATTTTTAATTGTGAAGGAATTTGACCTGTTTTAATAGATTGGTTAATAATGTGAACAAGAGGTACGGCAATACTATTTATAATTTGTTTTAATAAACAATTTGATAATCCAAACATGTCAGAGCTCTTTTTATTTTCCATTTTTTTCACTAAATTAAAAAGAACATGAATATTTATTTCTCTTAGCTTAAATACACTGTCTGTATCAGGAATAAAGTCGCACGGATTAAGTGGGGAAGGGTTAATTTGGCTGGCAATTTCATCAGCAATTGAAGTAAAATAAGTATTAAATTTGTTAGAAATATCATGATTATTACTGTAAGATGTATCATTGACAATTATTTCATCTATACACGATGTCTTGTCATTTGATTTTGAGATTACTTGTCTTAAAGTTTGCCAGGTTTTTCTTAGATTTTCTTTATTTTGATTAAGTTGTTCCCTGTAAAAAATTTTCTTTGCATCTTTTATTGCCTTATTGTAAATGTCCCTATATGTTGTATATGCAATGTTATTTTCTGGTGTTTTATTTTTTGAATAAATTGTCCCTAGCTCAAGTTTTTTTCGTCTAGAAATCATAAGCCCTCCCGTCATAAATCCCTCTATTTTATGAATATTTTTATTAAATTTAACTTCTTTGATGGGAAAATGTAAATTAAAAGCACAATCAAATACTTCATGAAAGTTTTCAAAACTAATTTGTGGGTTTAATTCATTAAGAACATTACCCCAGTTGTTCGTGTTTAACATTGCATTAAATTGAATAATTTTTTCACTTGTTATATCCCTGCTGATAAATGTTTTAGGCTTTTCTGTTTTTTGTGTTTGAGAACTAACATGAAAAATAGGGAAATGATCAGAAATTGAGTTCAGAATAACGCCAGATTCCAATGTATTATTGCAAGAATTAGATAAAATATTATCAATCAATGTACATGAAGCATGTGTAACTCTAGTTGGTTTAGTAATTAAAGGCAAAAACCCGTTAGATAAAGTGTTCTCTATAAAATCATTTGTTTTTAAATGAGATTCAAATTTAAGGAGATCTAAATTCAAGTCAGACATGATGTAAGAGTCACCTTTATAAGATGACATTGCTGCTTGTAAATTTGATATTTTATCAATGAAATATTCCATCTGATCATTAGAACTCATGCCTTGTACTGGAGAATTTGGACGATAGACACAACTAATTATATTGCTTTTTTTCTGTTCAGTAATAACTTTCAATGTTAAAGATTCAAAAAGATTTTCTTCAAAATATGATAAATCATCAATTACAGTAAATCTATGTTTTTTATGAATATAGATTCCAACTCCCCCTCCCTTCCCCTTTTTTCTAGATGAGAATACAAAATTATAATTTTCAAGTTTATATAGATCTTGATCAATAATTGAAAATATTTCTTGAATACAAATTATGTCAAAATAAATGTTGTTTTGTAGAAGAAAATTGATATATTCTTTAAATTCATCAAATTTCGAGGGTAAGGAACCAAGATTCCAGCTTAAGAATTTTATCTTCCTGCAATTCTTAAATTTATTAATGAGTTGTGTGTTGTCAAAATAGGAACATTTTAAATCTATACTGAGGTACGGGCTTTCAATATCGTTTTGATTTGCACTATTTAATTTATCAGCAAAACATTCATTTAGATAATTAATAAATGTCAAAATTTAAAGAAAAAATAGCACATAAAAAATGTTGTAAAATTTTTGCGTGGGAAAACTTAAGAAATTTTATTAAGGAAGGGAAGGAGAGAGGGGGTGAGAATATTTTAACTTCCTGTTGAAATAAGATATTTAGGGTGTATGAAAGGACATATTTAAAAATTGAGGGGAAAAAAATAGCGAGAAATACTATTTTGAATAAAATTCAATTACTAGTTTAATTTAGAAGGTTAAGATTAGGTCATAATTACTATTATATATACTAACTTTGAGCACTATTTAATTGTTCATTAGTTCATTGCATGATTTATCAAAAAACTTCACAGATTGTATCCTGTCTCCTTCGTTCTTAATATATTTGATCACTCTACCATCCAGGTGCCAGCATTTAGAGAATTGTTTACTTCTGATCAGTTTTTGCATTACATCATACCTCATTTTGGTGAGGTCAGCGCTTATCGAGTATCTCTCTACACCATTTTTGACGTCAATTTCTCTTATAGGCAGATTTTTTTTGTTTGAGAGGATAAAATCTTTCAATGGGCGACTATGGAACCTTACAATTATAGGTGGAACTTTGTATGATCCATTCTTGTCTTTCGGTATAGGCAGAATATGGGCATTTTTGATGAATTGACCTGGTTCAGTGGGCATTTTGAGACGGTTTTTGTTCGCCTCTAGCAGAGGTTTGAGGACCTCTTCAACTGCTTTCATGGCTGCTTGATTGTGGCCAAGGGACTTTTCCAGATCTTTATCAACTTGTACACCATTGATTCTTACACACTCGTTTCTGCTGTGTTGTTCTCGTTCATCCAGCTTGATTTTTAGCAATTTGATTTCAGATTTGTAGCTCTCCATCTCTGTCTTCAAATTTGTGTTAACAACCTTTATGGCGCTAATATCCTTTTCAATTTGTGGAAATTTTTGAATAAGGGGTAGAACCTTCTTGTAATTTTCCTCAAGGACATGGACCCTTTGTATTAAATCATCCAGGCTGTTGAGCTTATCCATCACTTGCTTGTGGTCGGAGGATTGTTTTTCCGTAAGCTTAGTAATAGCCTCCATGATATCTTTGGAGATATCCTCACTTGTCAACTCAATAGGAAGATTTGCAAAACGGTTTTTGTCCGACATTTTTTAAAACAAATTTAGTCCCTTCTGGCTTGAACTATGTATTAAAAGCGAGACATTTACGACACGTCCGCTCAGTTCAAGTATTTTAAGTCAACTGAGTATTTTAAGTCAACATATTAAAATAAGTAACAAACAATCAGACATCACTAAAATAGTAGTCATGCTGTTATTGTGAAAAAAAAACAACTATAAGTGTGTCTAAATAATGATAATACGATTTTCAAGACTTTTTTATTTTTAAAACTACATGGTTGAAAATTAGAATACTTTCAGTATGCCCTTTAGATGTAGTTTAATCCATTATACAGGAAAAAATATGCAGTTCACTAAATTCAAGTTTAAATGCATTTCTTGCAACCACCCCTTTGATTTTAATTTATATTAAATAGATATGATAGTCATTATTTCTTTCTCTTTTACTGTGGGGAAGATATTGTCCCAAGATTATAATTTTACTCTTAATAATTACAAAAATTTAGTGTGAGGGGAGGGAAGAATATAATCCCCCCCCCCTAGAATTAAGAGAAGAAAAAAATGAATCATTATTTTGAAGTAAGAGGATATCTAATAATCTATGTATGTGTGGATTAAGATTTCACTAACCGCTGAAACGATAATAGGACAAGAGAAAAATTATAACTAATCCACCACCCTCCCAAGATAAGCCACCCTAAAAAATTAAAGTGTAGGGTTGAATCTTCTTGTTAAATGTCTCTATACCAAGCTCAAAACCTAATTTGTCCGTCAATCTAAGTACAACAACTTACATTGAATCCCTTCTTGGTGAGCATAGCAGTGGCAGCGGGTGTTAGGGCGACTCTTTTCTCGTTTGTCCATGATTCTTTGGGGATACCGATGGTCAACTTGTTATAGGGAGTTCCCTTAATCTCCTAAATATATCATTTTAACAATAAGATGCTGTTCTCTTTAACACAACTCCTTCAACTGTTGTATGCCTAACTTTCAATAAACATAGAAATTAAATTCAGGGTTGGCATATCAGGCGGGCGGTTTTGGGCCGCCCTTTATCGGTTCTTTTGGGCAGATTTGTCACCCCCTGTTTGAGATGGTTTTAGGCTATTTTATTTCTAATAAGTCTCGGTATGGTTTTAGGCTATTTTATATCCTTTTTATATGCTTTTCTCGACATTTGCCCAAAAGGGTGCTAAAAACCCCTTTTGGGCAATCGGGCGGCCCATTATCGAAAAAAGTGCCCGATATGCCAACCCTGATTAAATTAAAAGAGGTTATACAACTATAGTCCCAGGGAAGTACTAAATTTTAAAAAAAGAGTTAAGAATGTACAGTGTGTTTTTTTTATGAGAACTTTTTTGAAAGCAATTTTACCCCACTTATAGTTATCAGAATTTAATGATTAATGGCTTATTTTCTTCGTTTTTTAATACAATTAATAGAACACCAAAAAAATATTTCAGTTTTTATTTAAAAAGGGGGGAGGCGGATGTGCCACTTTTTGAAACCAAAACTAAAAGTCAACAAAGGAACTCAACTAAAAAAAAAGAGTTACAGGTCAGAGATTTTGCATGGCAGTTGCTTTATAGGGGTACAATATGGAACTGTGAAGAAACGGCGGCGCAACCGCCGAAAACCGCCGTTTCCCGCCGAAATTTTTTTGCAATTTCTCGGTAGTTTTCGGCGGTTACGCCGCCGTTTCTTCACTGTTCCATATTGTAACCCTAAAAAGCAACTGCCATGCAAAATCTCAGACCTGTAACTCTTTTTTTAGTTGAGTTCCTTTGACTTTTAGTTTTGGTTGCAAAAAGTGGCACATCCGCCTCCCCCCTTACAGTAAAATCTAAAATTCAAAACTTAGGTGTCAACATCTAAAAATGGTTTTAGCGCATTTTTCTTAACCTAAATCTTCTACCCTTTACAAGAAAAAAAATTGGATTTTCTGTAGTCGTCTTTGAGGGGCCAGTACTCCCTCCCTGGTTGAGATATGACCTTCAAACTTTGATATGTTCTAAATTAATACATGTCCCTAATAATATCTGTATACATTTTTAGCTCTATATCTCAACTTTGAAGTGTTTAGCAGTTATTCTTGCAAAGGGTTGAATATTTGAGCATAAGAAAAATGCGCTAAAACCATTTTTAGATGTTGACACCTCAATTTTGAATTTTATATTTTACTTTACTTTTTAAATAAAAACTGAAATATTTTTTTGTTGTTCTATTAATTGCATTAAAATACGAAGAAAATAAGCCATTAATCATTAAATTCTGATAACTATAAGTGGGGTAAAATTGCTTTCAAAAAAGTTCTCATAAAAAAAACACTGTATTTTAGTTTTACTTAAGAACTAAAAGATGTAAAAAGCATGACGAAACATTGAATAGAGAGAGATAATCAAAAGTTTCACAAATTAACCACAAAAAAAGGTTGACTTTTAAAGAAGCTTTGATTATCCGTTTATATACAGTAGTTTTTTGTCTGAAGTTCAAGATTTCATTAACTACTGGATGGATTTAAGCCATGGTAAGGTTTCAGGTCATTATTCTTCATCTTAATGTTCCTCACCCTTTGAAAACAAAGCAGATGCTAGGGCCGCAAAAGCAAGTACCTAATGTATATAATAACAGAATATTTCTGACCTGGGGGGTAGCATCTTTAAGTCTTCTCACAGAGGTCCTCAAGCCTCTAAAATATTGGCAGGGATAAATAAATGTAAAATATGTAGATTCTAGGTGGGCAATGCGATTCAACAGGGTCATTAGTCGTTTTAAACCTGGTGGCTTATATAGAAACTAATGGATTCGCCCCTATCCTCTAGGTGCATCCAGCTTATACCAACAACAAAATTAATTCGAAAAAAAATCACGAATCCTATAGGGGGGGGGGGGGGGAAGTTTGTACAGTTATAGGAAATGAAAATTCAGTACCAAATTTTGCCCTGGCCGTTTGGGCCTGTTTTTATAGTTATCAACCTAATTCTTTTTGTATGCTCTCTTATATGATTGGATCTGCCTGTAAAATGTTGAAAATTGAAATTTGGGACTTTCCCTCTAGGGGCTAGTGGGGCAAAAGACCCCCCAAACAATAAAATTTTAAGTTATGAGCTTATTTTTAAAGATATCAGGCTGCTTTTTTTAATGGAACCTTTTATTACATAGATGAGTTGATTAGCCACCCCATATTTCATTTTTGCACTTTACTTCTAGGGGCTTTTGGGGTAAAACCACACCCCCAAATACAAAATTTTTAAGTTTTGAGCTTAAAGGCCCCTAGAGGTAAAGTGCAAAAATTTAATATGGGATGGCTTATCAACTCATTTATGCAATAAAAGCTTCCATTTAAAAAATCAGCTCGATATCTTTAATAATAAGCTCATAACTTAAAATTTTAGTGTTTTGGGGGGTCTTTTGCCCCACTAACCCCTAGAAGGAGAGTCCCAAAATTCAATTTTCAAAGTTTTACAGGTAGATCCAATCATATAAGAGAGCTTACAAAAAGAATTAGGTTGATAACTATAAAAACAAGCCCAAACGGCCAGGCCAAAATTTGATACTGAATTTTCATTTCCTATAACTGTACAAACTTCCCCCCCCCTTGATTTTCAGCTGTCGTTGGGGGCCAACACATATTACCTTTTTATCTGCCCCCAAAATATTATTTTAGATTTAATTCGCTTGATGGCTATACCTTTTTCATAGGTGAGGTTTATGTCAGGGAGTAAGGGAGGGGACAATGGATCGAATATTCAATTTTTAGGAGTCTCAGACTTTGGGGACTGGCTTAAAGGGAATGTGCAAGAATTTAGCAGTTTCTGACTGAGTTTGGGGACTTGCGCATAGAATGCCGCTACTCGTTATGTATGTTTTGAATATTGCAGACGGGGAGAAGGGATAAGGGAAGTGGGGGGAAGGGAAATAAACACTCGTTGTGTTAGTTTGGAATGTAGCAGACGGGGAGAAAGGAGAAGGGAGGTGGGGGCAAGGGAAATAAACAGAATAAAAAGGGGCAGTCATATTCTTGCTAGCAGCTGGCCGGGTCCAATAATCTTTTAATAAAAAAATCACACCAAAAAACCTCAATATGTTTTATCAAAAACAAGTTGTGATTTCACTTTACATGACGCTATGGAAATCTATTATTCAGTTAACAATCCCTTTATAATTTCCTACAAATTTATTGGATTAAACTGGATTTCATGCCCTTTCTTTGATAACTCTTATATTGAATTACTTGCCCATTGTCCCCTCCCTTACTCCCTGGGTTTATGTAGCTTAAACTGAAGGCTTATATAGAAATGCCTAGAGGCCTTTGTAGTTATACCTAGCTGTGTATTTGGATGGTTGGAGGTTACAAATTGTTATTCTAGTAAGTAGGGTCATTAGAATACTATATTTATACCTAGAGGCTTATATTTAGTAATGCCTGCAGGTTTATGTATTTCTATCTGGAGGCATTGATATACTTAGTTATACCTGGCGGTGTATTTGGATGGCTGGAGGTTACAAAGTGGGATGCGAGTTAGCACGGTCATTGCGATCAGTCAGACCAATCAGCTACTGCAGTTCCTAAATTCAGTTTTCATTAAAGCTTGTGCAATCAGAATTTTCTTTCACATATGGATTACCTAACCACCATTTTAAGAGAGAAAAGGGATAGTTTCACGAAGTGCATTTAAAAAAAAATAGTGAACTGTAAGTTTTTTCTATTTTAAATAACGTAGTGGTACATAATATAAAGTTATTGATTAAAATTAAAAGATTTGACCAGAGATTTTTGTTAAAAAATGAGTTTTTCATTTTTATGTTCAACTTCGTTGCATGTTATATATGGCAAAAACTTTTTTGTCATAAATACAACTTTAGATAGCATTTACTAGTTAATAGAACTTCAAACTTTTTATACAACAAAATACACATAACAACAAAGAATGACCAATAAAATATTTAGTATGGTACTTAGAGTAGTGATCTTTTTATATGTCTTAGTAGAATATATTAGGCATTGGATAGATATGATTGTGATAAAGAATTTTAACATTGACCTGACCAAACTTTTTTTATTTGACAATATCTAAAAAAGTTAGTGATTTGCAACATTTGTTGTATGGTTAGTTGGTATTTCCGCGTGAGATAATGTGTATATTGTAAGTAAACTGGATGGTTTTCTTTATTTTAAAAAAAAGAATCTATAGAAAACCTGTCCTATAATGAACCGGACGTTATTTTTTATGTTTTTTAAGTAAATTGTCCCAAGGGGAACCCCTGTTCAATTTTTTTATAACTCTTGTAAAATATGCGGAAAAAGATTCTCTGATAGTTTGTTTTGGCTATACATATTTGGAAAACAATAGACCATTCTCATGTAATTTATGTGGCAAATCACTTTAACTTTTTTCGATATTGTCAAATAAAAAAAGTTTGGTCTAGTCAATGTTAAAAATTCTTTAACATATAATCATATCTATCCAATGCTTAATATATTCTACTAAGACATATAAAAGTTCACTACTCTAAGTACCTTAACTCTTTAAATACACTTCATAGAACTATCCCTTTGAATTTTTTATAATCTCCTAAAAAAAAGCGGATTTTTGGGAGAAGGAAAAGTAAGGAGTTGATAAAGTCTTTAATATATTCTAACAAAACTAACCCCTCCCTATTCAAATATATGGATGGGGATGGGGGGGGGGGGGGGGGGAGTTATAATTGTAATTAATGCGAATTAAAAAGTAGTTAAAAGCTTCGATGGTATTGAGATAAATTTGGTATGTACACTAAAATACACCCCAACTCCTTTGTTCACATGTTTTTCAGGTTATTTAAACTATATTAAATCTATATTAGAAGGTTTTTTTTATAAAGATATCTAAATCTTCCTCCTAGTTAAAACTAATTTTAATTCATAATTTTGAAAACTAACTAAGATCCTGTGCATGTGTTGTTTTTTTAGATAATCTTTTACAAGTACCTAGTTAAACATTTTGTAATCCTAAGCAACAAAAAAAATAGAATGCTAGGTTTAAGTATTGGCCTTGCAAAATATTTTTTCTATAGTTCCAAATTAAGACGACCCAAGCAGTTTTAAAGAACAGCAAAAAGTCTTGTTTATTTATAATATTTAATAATCTATAATACAAAGTAGAACGATGTCTGTCCGTCTGAAGCTTAAGATCTCAGTAACCGCTCAACCAATTGGGCTCTACTTTTCAGGGATTATACCTACTGGTCCTGTGATGGTTTTAAGCTATTTTCCTCCCTCCCCCCCAAAAAATTTTTCTTTCTTTTTAAAACTAAAATTAAAATAGTGGGGTCGACTACCCCCCCCCCCAAAAAAATAAATTCCCCCCCCAAATGTTTTTTTTAATTTTTCTTTCAAATCTAAAATACAAAAAATTGGTTTGATTAAACCTCTTGGGTCAAAGCCCCTAGAGGCTAGGGGCGAAGCCGCTAGTATTTAATAATTATGGATGATCTCTGTTAATTTAAAATATTTTTACGAGTGAGTCGATGTAAACCCGAAATGTATCAACAAAGGGGAGCCATCTAAAATAACACTGTAGCAGTTATTTTACTAAAATGCATGATAATACTAATATTTTGGTATTGTACAATGTATGTATGTTGTATGTATTTCGTTATTTCTGTAATTGAATTAGCTCCCATGTTAGATAATAAAAGGGGGGGGGGGGGGGCGAAAGTGACACTTTTTGTAACCAAAACTAAAAGTCAACAAAGGAACTCAACTAAAAAAAGAGTTACAGGTCTGAGATTTTGCATGGCAGTTGCTTTATAGGGGTAAAATATGGAACTGTGAAGAAACGGCGGCGCAACCGCCGAAAACCGCCGTTTCCCGCCGATTTTTTTTTGCCTTTTCTCGGCGGTTTTCGGCGGTTGCGACGCCGTTTCGTCACAGTTCCATATTGTACCCCTATAAAGCAACTGCCATGCAAAATGTCAGACCTGTAACTTTTTTTTAGTTGAGTTCCTTTGACTTTTAGTTTTGGTTTCAAAAAGTGTCACTTTCGCCCCCCCCCCCCCCCTTTTAAATATATATAGCACTTTAGTATGAAATTCTATAAGAGCTTAAATAAAATATTAAGCAATGCTTTAACTTTGGATGTAAGACCTATTTTTCAGATTTAATGTATCCCTTTCAGACAAGTTATTAATTGCGAAATAAATCAATCCTTTAACATACTTCCTAGTTAAACTAAAAAAAGTCTTTAAAAAATCCCATCGTAAAAGTTTAATTCGCCGGGAAATGTAAAATTAATGAAGGAAAAAAACTGCACGAGAAGGTTTACATATTATGTAACAGGAGTTTTAAACACCTAAGCTATTCAAAATCTTTTAAAATTAATACAAGTGAAAATATATATTTATTTTTTAAATAAACAAAATGTTAGTAACTTCATAGATTATTAGTTCTAATATTAGCACACCACACTTTCCTACCTTATAGAAAGTGTTAAAAACCGGTTTTTGATGTACAGCAGGAAATGAACAGCTGATTTTTCACTGACACCACAACAAGGGACCAAACAATTGGTCTGAAAAATAAACATGCGGACAATTTTTTTCTTTAAAAAATGCATTTTCAGTGCTTAACAATTTTGATGAAAATTTTAATAATACATTTTATATAATATTCAAATAACATCCATATTTAAATTATATCAACATTTGGTTTAAATGTTATTACTATTTACAGAGTTTAACAATTTTACACAAAATTAACAAAAAAAAAAAACATTTTTAGTAAATGACAAAAAATTAATCTAGAACTTCATTTTGGAACAAAATTTTTGGGATTACGTTTTTTTGCTTGTCAAAATGAAAGGTGTTGAAAAATCAACATAATAAACAGTCATTGAGTAATACAGAAAGATATGTCATTTATTTAGTCATTTTTGATTTGGAAAACGATAGTAAGCAAGCTAACTGGAGCCAGTTTAAAACTAGTTTACTGTGCATAAACTAGTTAATACCAGTTTGGAGTCATGATCAAACAGGTTTTCATCAGAAAGCTTGCTTTTGTTCAGAATTGATCTACATAAAAGTTTTTATTCATGACATATCTTTACAATTTTTTGCTGGTTTTAATAATAATTTGGCGGCCATTTTGTTTTTATTTTCCGCGCGTTTTCTCTATTAGATGATACAGGGTTGGGGGGTGATGATGATTTTGTACTTAGTACTTGTCCATAAGCTCGTTGAAGATCTTGGATGGCCTCATGGCAGCGTTGGCCTTGGCCTCGTCAACCTTGTAGTAGCCACCAACATCACAAGGAGGTCCCTGGCATTCAATCAGTTCTTTCACAATGGTCTCTTCGTTGTCCTTCAGGGCCTAAAATAATTAAGTTGGTTATTTAGGCTTAAAAATCTGAAAGAAACCTTTCTTTATTAATTTCTAAAACTACGCTTTAATCTCGAATTACAAGGGCAAAAATGGCAACTCTAGTAAATATATATATACTATTATACATATAGGTAAACTTTCTTTTGTATATACAGCTTATAATTATAATTTTTTTTTTCAATTTCTTCCCCTCCTTGAGGGAAAAAACAATAAAAAATTTGTTGGAGGGGTAAAAAAAGAATAAAATAAAGAGTACCTACTAAAAACAGATATGTATTTTTTCTGTCTCCTTGGGAAAAAAAACCAATAAACCTTGTACAGGATATATACCCCTGCTATTTGGCTATCCAACAAGCTTACCTTAGCCAAAGGAGCCCACTTGGCGTCCTTAGCAGCCAATTCCTCGGCCCAATACAGAGCAACATAGAAGTTGGAACCTGAAATAATTATCAGTTAGAAATTCTAAGCTTTTTAATACCTACATAATCAAGTTTATTTATTTCAGGAAACCTAAATCACTTGACAGGGTTTTAGAGGTTATCCTATTATATGAAGTAGGTACTAAGTTTTTTGTGTGTAAAGCTTAAAATTTCAATAACTACTAATGTGATTGGGGAAGCTTCAAATACATCATGGGATGGTTTTAGGCTACTTTTTGTCCCGTATCTACCCCTTTTGATACAGTGCCCTCTATATTCTAGAAGCGCAGTATAAAAAATGTATTAAAGCATTTGATATGTTGAGATACCTTTGGAAAACCTATATATATACATAATATTATATATTGGGGATAGTTTTATGCTATTTAATTACCTCTGTTGTCAAGCTGCTTGACCTTCCTGCCGGGAGACTTGTTGTTGTCCAACCACTTGCCCACAGCATTCATGAGGGTGTCGCCCAACAGGGTGGAGGTGGGGTTCTTGGTACGCTCACCAAGCTCCTAAAACATTGAAAAGGGTTGGTCAGGGATCTAAGGGATAAGACAAAGGCCGATAAATTGATGTATATTGTACGTACATTCCCAATTATGATGCACAAAATTACCCTTTCTATAGATTACATTTAGTGTTGGAACGTTTGGACACTCAACTTTTGCTTTTTCAAAATTCATTAGGAAAAGTCAACAAAGTTGTTAAGCCAACGAATAAGGAAACGCTATTATAAACTTTGGGGACTAGTATAACAAACAGCCCATTTTCTCTCTATCTCTCTCTCTGGGAATTTCATAAAATGCTATTCAAATTAGCACTTTATACATTTATTGATCAAGATTATTATTTTTGTTAAACTTAAAATCCTTAAAAGCCATAAAAACGCATTAGAAAAAGTATATTTTTCATATAAAAAAAACTAGATAGGTACAATTAAATATAAAAAGGTTGTATGAGGTGAACTTTAATATATATTAAAGACCTAACAAATTGTTGCTATTTGTCTTGTAATTCAATATATCCTAGTATTAGTCTAGAATGTTTCAAAAAAACAACCATTTTTTTTACATTTTTTCTGCCTACCTACCTAGTTTAAAAGATTTTAAATCAAAAAATATCTTTTCTTATCATATAAATAAAGGATTTCTTAAATGAACTTAATTTTTTGTAGTTTGAATTTTTTGTAAATAGATTGACATCATTTTATTTAAGTACACTTTAATATGTAATAATTCAGATTTTCAACTATAAATGTCAAAAAAAAGGTTAAGATTTCGTCAATTACAAGAATTCATCCTAATTGCTTGCTATCAAATGCTACAGTAAAGTCGAAGAAACACAAATTGACATTAACAAAGATGCACCTCTTAAAGAATGAAGATTGTTCTTTTAATTTAAAAACAATATTGAATCATATAAAAGATCAAAACAAAATGTAAAAATTTTCAGGGATCTAAAGGGATAAGGACTGGGCGATAAATTGATATATATCCCTAATGATGAAATACAAAATTACCCCTTTTGTAGATAAAATTTATTAGTTGAAATGTTTTGAACCTCAACTTAAGAAAAAAAAACTATTACAAATCTAATAGAAGTACCTAAACTTTTTAAGCCTACAAACTTTGGAGACCAGTTAAACTAATAGTCAATTACCTGGAAACCAATAGCAGTGGCGAGGTATTCACCCAGTGAATCCCATCTCAAGTGACCCTCCTTCAAGAACTAAAATAAAATTAATAAGGATTATCTGGCGTATTCAGAAATAGTATTATAAACATGGTGGGCATACAAAAAAAAACACCCAAAAAAACCCACCCAGGGTTTAAAAAAAAAAAAAACCAATAAAACCCCCATAAAAACCATTAAAACCCTGGGTTTTTAAGGGTTTTTGGGTTGGGTTTGGCTTTTTAAAAAAACCCTAGGTTTTTCCCCACCCTGATTATAAAGCAAGTAAAAAAACACAAAGAAGTCAGCAAAACTCATGGATCGTGAGGGATAAGACACTGCACGATAAATTGATCTACATCCACAATTATGATAAACAAAATTGCTACTACTGTAGATTAGAATTATTCGTTGAAAAGATTAAACACAACTAGTTAGGAACCAAACAGGGGTGTATATTCTGCACAAGATTTATTTTTTTTCCCCGGCTACAAAATTTGTTATTTTTTTCCCCCCCTAGTTTTTTCTCACCAAGTAGGGGGAAAAATGGAAAAATATTTAAAGGACTCTATATTTTATTTATTTTATCCCTCCTAACACACATTTTTTTATTTTCTATTCACTAAGGAGGGGGGGAAATGGAAAAAATGTTTTCAGTTTTCTTAATTTTTACATTTTTTTTCCCTCTAACCACTTATTTTTTATTTCCCCCCCCCCCCCCCTGAGCCGGGGATCCCATGCAGAATATACACCCCTGGAACCAAATAAAAAGAGATTAAAACTTTGGGTATCAGTGTAATTTACAGGCCTATGTCTTCTCCCTCCCTGTAATAAATACCTGTTCAACGTGCTTGGGGGCGCTGCCACCAGCTCCAGTTTCCAGGAGGACACCTCCAGCCAGCAGAGGGACAATAGACAACATCTAGTTTAACAACCAATCAATCAATTATTCGATTATAAATATTTCAGGTTAACGAAAGGTTTCGTGATTTCTATACCGAACATTTTTCATTTTACAAAAGGAAAAAAATAAATTGCATCAAAATAGAAGGTAAAATCATTAAGGATGCAGATGTAAAAAAATTACAGAAAACACATGACTGGAATATCTTTACTTGACGAGGAAATGCAATTTTCTTGATTAAACTGAAAGGAAAATTAAATAAAATCACTAAGTGCACTTTTTATACCAGATCAATAAAAATCCTATTATTTTATAAAAAAAAATGCGACAAATATTTTATTGAAAAAAAAACGCGCTAAATGTTATTAATTGATTGATTGCCTTAGCGGATGTGCCGAGCTCAAGAATGGGGAACAGGTCAGTGAGGTAATCTCTGAGCACGTTGCCAGTGCAGGTGATTGTGTCCTGACCGGCGCGCGCGCGAGTACAGGCAATCTTCATGGCTTCTTCAGGCTTGGCAAACTCAATATCAAGACCTTAAAATTTTATAGGTAATAAACAGCTTTTCGAGGGATATAAAAATGTACAATTATAAGATTAAAACCAGTTTTCGTAGCTAAGGCACGGATCAAGAATAATGCGATACGATACATAATTTACTTTTTAATCCTAGTGATATTGAAATATTATGAGACTCAAACTCTCAAATCCAACTTTTCCACGTATAATGAATAAATCAAAAATGAAATATTAAAATATGAATCATGAAATATTGTTATTAGTGAGAAACTGTTTTAACCCAATACTCATTAAAATTATCATCCTTTATATAAAGTAAGTACCTAGTAAAGGTTTTTTTTGCCTGAAGCTTAAGATCTCAATAAATACTGGACCATTTGGGTTCTCCATTTTAGGTAAGCTTTACACGGGTCTTGTGATGGTAATAGGCTATTTTATTTTCAGTTTTAAGTCTTGGGAATAGGATAGTTTTTTCTATCCCATTTTTGCACTGTTGAATACAGAGCAGCACCTAAATGCTAGGGGCTAGAATATAAAGTAACTTTTATTCAATTTTACTCTATCCTGGCTATCCTATCTATACCTGTGGTATCATGTTCAGCCAGGTACTTCTTGGCCAGGGAGATGAGGTTGGCATCGTGAGCTCTGGCAGGATCCAGCCAGAACACGGCCTTGGCTCCGGAGGCTCTAGCTCTGTTTACGGCAAGCTTCACCCAGTCCTAAAGTTAACAATGAATTTGAGATATTTGTTTTAAATAAAATATTCAAAATTAGGAGGTGGACTTTTAGCAATCTCGTAATGTAAATGTCTAGAATCCTTAAAAAAACCTTCTTTCTGGATATTAGTGATGGGAATCCGGATCCGGAATCCGAATCCGGAATCCGCCCAATTTTCGGCAAATTTTGGAATCCGAATCCGGATCCGGAATCCGTTTTTTATAGCGGATTCCGGATTCTAAATTGGTAGGCTAAAATTACCGTCTTTTTTCTTACAACTTCCTCTGTTTGAAGGCAAAGATCAAAAAAAAATTTCTACATAACAAATTTTAATAATTACTAATGTGATGTAAATGTTTTAGTTATGCTGGAAGTCAACACTTTAAACAAATCAAGGCTTCAACCAAGTAACATAGTGATAAATTAACGAAAAAAGCTATCCCTCTGTGACGGACGGCCTTTTAAAATACTGCTAGAATCCGGAATCCGAATCGGGAATCCACCAAAAATAAGAATCCGGAATCCGCAAGAATCCGTCACTTTTTTTGACGGATTCCTTCAGAATCCGGAATCCGAATCCGGCCCAAAAATTCGACGGATTCCCATCCCTACTGGATATCAATTATCTATCAATCAATCTCCAGATGTCTCCATCCTCTACTATCTATCCAACTGTTATCTACCTTGATGGGAGCATCCTTGGTCTGGCACATTCTCCAGATGTTTCCAGCCTCTACTATCTATCTATCTATATCTATCTACCTTGATGGGAGCATCCTTGGTCTGGCACATCCTCCAGATGTCTCCAGCCTCGACAGAGTGCTGGAAGATGGTGGCTCCGGATTCATCGGTGACAACAACGGTGCCCTGCAATAAATAGTCCATTATTATTTTTGTGTTGACTGTACTGTTTTCATGTAGTAAAGGGAAAGATACAACTGTAGAAAGTGGCTTATTAGAATTTGTCAATAAAAGGTTTAGGCTATTTTTCTATCTACCCTACCTCTTAGAATACGTGGTCCCCACATGATAGCGGAGCAGCCGCTAATTGTTAATCCAAGTTAAGTTATAAAAGTTAACCAGAAGAAAAGTTATATGCAATCAGTATTAAATCTTCTAGCCAAACAGTAATTTATTTTATCTAAAATTACTACCATACTATATTTTATCAATTACCTTAGCGGGGATCTCGAAGGTCTTGTCGTGGCTGCCGTACTCCTCAGCCTTCTGGGCCATAAGACCAACATTGGACACGTGACCAGTGCTCTTCCAGTCAAACTGACCGTTGGCAATGCAGTCCTCAATGATAGCCTACAAATAAAACAAGATAATAAGATACCTACAATTGGTCAAAATGTGGCAAAGTTGCTCTACAATAACAGAAATGCCAAGCATGTAAAAAAATCTTTATAAATCTACGACAATTTGAAGTGTCTAATTACCTTGTAGATGGTGGAGTAGCTTCTGTCGGGGATGATACACTTGACCTCCTCCAACTTGTCGTCCTTGTTCCACATAGCGCCACCGTCTCTCACAACATTGGGCATACTGGCGTCGATGATAACATCGCTGGGCACGTGCAAGTTGGTAATACCCTTAATAATAAAAAAGTTCTATTTTTGTGGCACAGAAAATTATTTTTAAAAATCTTGATGAAAAAAAAATCTAAGATGGGCATTTTTAAAATTATGACGCAAACGCAATTCATCTAATTTTTAAGTTTAATTTTATTTTAGTTTTATCGGGCATAAAAAGAGTAGGTCATTACAACATTCCATAGTCTAGCCCTACGAAAAAAGTATTACGCTTGCCTCATTCTTGCGTCATTTACAGCTAGAGGTATTTAATATATTTGTTTGTTAAAATATATATTCTTTAGAATTATTAGAATTGAAACAAATTCTTTGCATAAAAATGTTCTTAAATTATTTCTTTGCTTTCATTTTGCAATGGCTACCCCCCGTTCTCCCTCAAAAAAGTCTGCCAAGTGCAGCAAGAGCCAATCAGCTGATTTTTAGATTACGCGGATTTTTTTCCTGGTTACAGGAACAGCTGATCGTCGAGGCGCACACAAGTGCGTGTGTGTGTCTGGGTGTGTGGAAGCGCAGGAGTTAAGTTGACCTGGCTGTGGCTAGCTGCACAAACACACAAGTCACGTTTATCTACACACGCGGAAAAGCATAGGAATAAATCAATCTTAAATTTCAAATAGTGTAGTAATATTTTAATAAAAATAAGGCATTTTTAGTTTAAAATCTTAAATTACTAGCCCTAGATGAATATTTCTGACTTACCCTAATCCCTGGGGATAGCCTAGCAGCCTAAACTTGGCAGACGCCACAAAAAAATCTACATTATTTGTACAGACGAAAGCTGAAGCATAAAACTTGGCTATTTGCGTCATTTGAAGGGGGACAGTCCCCTACTTCCCCAAGAATTTTAAGGCTATTTTAAATCTATATACGCTTAGAGGCTGCTGACACACTTAGCAACTAAGCACAAGGTGTTCCTACAAAAATAATAACTGATGTAGGCAATTACCTACCTAACAAAGCTAAAAAATTGTATATTGATTTAACTTATTTTATTTTCATACATAAGATTTGTCTTTCTTTGTCCTCTCCCTGCAACCATGATCATACAGGATAATTATTTCTTTCAAAATTATTTTAAAATTAAAAATCATTTTAAATCTAAGCAAAAGTAAGAATATTGAAAAGCAAAAAAATGTATACGATATGCGGTCAAATACAATATGAAGGACATTTTTCCATTAAGGTGCAAAGAATGGAATTTAAAAAAACGGGCATTTGATTTCTGCGTTTTTATGTACATTTTTTTGATTACATCAAAATTTTGTTGCTAAGAGGAGTAATTTTTATATCTTTAAAGCGCATTACTTATGATAATGAATCAAATTTGTTTGCATGAAATAGGCCCGTTGATGCATAGACGCCTGACAAAGCAGCAGTAGATACTTACATTGTTGGAGTCGACCATTGCGAGTCCAGGTCTCTTGGTGTATGTGTCCATCAGATCAGCCTCAATCTCAGCCTGCTTCGGGTGGCCCTAAAATAATTTTAATCGTAAGAATATGAAATATTTTAAGCGCCATTTTGAATGTAAAGTCACAAATAAGTCTGTTCATAACTTAATAGATAATTAACTAACGGCTATGCCCCTAGCATCTAGTGGCTTTGTATACAAAGGGGAAAGAAAATTAAATGTCCTGAAATAAAATAGCCAAAAACCATCACAGGACCTATGGGAAGCTAACCTTCAATCGGGAACCCAATCGGTTCAGTAGTTGAGATCTTATGCTTCAGACAAAAAAAAACCTTACTACTTTATATCATAGAACTAGCGGCTACGCCCCTAGAGGCCTCTAGTGGCACTTTAAATGTTTTTGTTTGTTAAAGTTAATTTTTATGACGATACCTCTTTATTTGACGTTGAAGTCTCCCCTAATTTTTTTAAAATTTCGATTTTTTTGTCATTTCTCTTGGGAGGGTGGTGGTACCCTCCCCCAAAATAGTTATAAACCTTCCCGGGACTTATGAGAAGCTACCCTGTTAAGGAGAACCCGATCGGTTCAGCGGTTAGCGAGATCCTTCGGTACACACAGACAGACACACAGACACACAGACATCCTGTTACTTTAGTATAAGGATAACAAGAATATCACTAAAAAATTCTTCAAAATCTTAATTGCAATGTTTAAAAATATTGTTCATTCTTATTTATTTACAAATCAAAGTTAAAGCTACCTTAATTTTGTCATAAACATCACCAAGACCATTGTTAGGGTTGACACCAAGTTCAGCAAACAGAGCTCCGTGCTTGGCAAAAACATCCTGAACAGTTGAAAATTAAATCTAATTATATCTTAAATTGATAAATCAATGTATATTATTGTACAGTCTATGGAGGGAGGGGACAATGGGCTTTATGTTACACTAGTCCCCAAAGTTTTTAATTACTTTGGGGACTTTTGTTAAATTTCGATTGTTTGGTTCATTAGATTAAATATCCTATTATTACAATCTTCAGAAGAAGTAATTTTGTTTATCATTATTGGGGGTGTGTATCCATTTTTCGACCATTGTCTTATCCCTTAAGATCCCTATGTACACTGTACAGTCATACAATATAAATTAGAACAAGTCACAACTTTCAAAAGGAAGTGGTTGCTCACCTTGAAGTAGACCTTGACACAGTGTCCGAAGATGATTGGGTCAGAAACCTTCATCATGGTGGCCTTCATGTGCAGGGACATCATTAAGCCTAGAATTTACAAATTTCTGTTGATGTATACTGTATAGGGATAAATGTAATTTTAAGAACAAAAGAATAGATTTAGCTTACATCATAATATCCTTATAATAGAGTAACATGATGTCTGTCTGTTTGTACCTTAATATTTCGCTAACCGCTGAACCTATATGGTTCTCCTTTAAAGGGTAGCTTCTTAAAGGTCATTGGAAGGTTTTTAACTATTTTTGGGGAGGGTTCCACCACCTTCTCAAACCTTTGCTTTTTAAATCTAAAGGAAAAATAGAGGCCTCTTGGGGGCGTAGCCGCAAGTCATAAATAAATCAACGTCAGATTAGCAACTGCAAATTTTAGTAATACCTTTATCGAAGCAGTCTTGGATCTCCTTCTCGAAGAACTCATTGAGGGCCTTGATGCTGAGCTTGGTGGCGTCAATGACCTCGCCCTGCTGCAGCGCCAGAGTCTCCTTCAACACCTTGGTGGTACCGTCAGCCTGGTGTAGGGTGATCTTCACGTTGCCAGCCTGAAATAAATAGAGGTATAAATAGAACTCAGCCTCCCCATTTCAATTGTTGTTTAAGAAATTTTGGGGGTTCCCTCCCCTAAAATAATTAAAAACCTTCCCAGAAGCTACCCTGTAAAGTAAACCCATATAGGTTCAGCAGTTGGCGAGATCCTTCAATACACATTACACACACAAAAAAAGCATCCTGTTACTTTATCATAAGGATTAGAAAAATTTGATGAAATGTTCTCATTACCTTGGGCATGATGTGGCTCTGTTCAGAGGAGAAGAAGTCTCCGTCAGCCATGGAGGCAACGCAGGTCCTTGAGGTGTTCTTCCAGGGCTTCATGCCAGGGGATCTTAATAGACAAGACGTTACTTTTTATTTATAATGGGTGATAAATTTATGTTCGTCCCTAGTGATGATACACAAAACTACCCCGTCTGTAGAATAAAATTAGTGGTTGAAACGTCATGAACCAACCAACAGAATATAATACTTTGGGGACTAGTATAATAAACAGCCCTTCCTGAATTAAATATCTAAAATAATAATTGTGTAAGTAACGCAGCAACAAAGATTACCTCTTCTCAATCTTCTTGGCGTTTTCCTTGACGGGGGGAGCAGCACGACGGTCAGAGTTACCCTCACGCAGAACAGGGTTCACAGCAGATCCGAGAACCTGGCAAAATAGAAACGTTTAGGTAGATTCTTTAGTGTTAGGCACAAAACTTTGGAATACAAAATTTCTAACTTTACTCGGAAGGAAAAAAAAACAAGGATGACTGACAACCTTTATTAATAGCGAAGCTTAAAAGTTATGGATGGACATCTTGAAACAAGTTAACTGTACGACAGTGTCAAGAAAAATAAACATTAGTTAAACTAGAATAAATCACAAAACGGACGGACGGACAAAGTGAATTATAAAGTAGCTTCGCTACTAAAAATAATAAAATGAAATGCTCACCTTGGCATAAGTCTCCTTGATCTTGGCCTCTTCATCATTCTTGGGGTTGGCGGGGTAGTCGGGCACATTGTAGCCCTTGGCCTGCTCAGATAATTCATTTAGAAATGGACAAAGTTTTAAAAATCTTTTGCTTTGATTACAGTAAAATTTCAATAAGTAACTTATTTTACTAATAATGTTTGTATGCTGTAAATTTGAAGAAAAAAATATACATTTTTTCATTCAGATTTCCTTCATATACCATACCAGCAAAAAAATGCCTTCAATTCTTAAGGAATTGTTTTTGCTTGCAGTTACCTTTTTTATGTTCTACCAAAATTCAAAGGCTTATTAAAATAATTTTGTTACAACTTTTTAAAAAGTTTGTTTGTGTGTAGACAATATTTGTGTTTAGACCTAAGTAGTAATGCGAGTAGTTTGTCCATGATTTAAAAATATTTTCCTGTAGTTCAGCAATGCATTCCAAGAGCTGGGGGATGGAGGCGGAGATGTTGGGCAGCTTGATGATATTGCCATCTGGGGTCTGAAATACAATTTTATTTTTTGGGGGGAAGATTAATTAATCTTTTAAAGATGTATCCTTCTATCACAGAGAACAATCAGGGATCTAAAGGGATAAGACAATGGCTGATAAATTGATGTACATCCCCAATGATGATACACAAAATTACCACTTCTGTAATTTAAATTTTTAACACTCAACTTAATGAATCAACCAATCAAAATTCATTCAAGTCCTCAAAGTTGTTAAGTCAACGAATAAGAAAATGTTAATGTAAAACTTTGGAGACTAGAGTAATAAACAGCTCATTGTCCCCTCTCTCTATGGAAAACATTTATTCAATCTAATTACATAAATATTCTTAGTTCAGAATTCCTAAAAAGAAAGCTAAGAATTGCAAACTAAAATATTTCAGATATTGAGATTTGAGAGTATAAAAGAAACATTTTTGAATGATCCTGATTTTTATTCCTGGACCAATATCAAACCTCCATATTTTTTATAAAACCTACACAGGGCTTTAACCCTTAAGAACAATCACAATTAATTATCTTAAAGCACAAAATCTATAAGCAAATGAATAAGATGGGGGGGGGGGGGGGGGGTGGCTGAACTTACAAAACAATGGATTTTTCAGATTTTTTGTTTGGTCTGTGTCCGAACGTTGAACTCTATGCATTTAGAACTCTAATAATTAATCTTCAAAACTGTGAGATCACTAAGCATTAAACTTATAACCCCCATTTTTTGTGAAAACAAAAAAAATATCACCTTAGCAAGTTCTCCAAGGGCGCTGAGTTCGTCGGGAATTCTCTGTTCTGGTGTTAGTCTACACAAAAAATATAATTTGCTAGATTTCGAAACTATCACATTATTGTACATATGGATTTTTTACATACAAAACAAGGCGAGAATAAAGATTTATTGCATGGTTTTGAACCTTTTACATGACTGTACAAATAGTCAAGACTTGTAAAAATATGTTAGATAATGTTGCTTAATTTAAAAATCTACTAAAAAGGTACTTTTTTACCTTTCAGGGAAGTGTGCAATAAGTCTGCCAGCAACGGAAATGTCACGTTTCTCAACCTACGAACAATTACAATTATAGAAAAAAAAATGAAATAGGTATTTCTGTATCCTACCTGCGTTTTTAAAATATTATCCCCATACAAGTTAAAATGAAGGAATAAGTGTAGAAATTAAAATTAATCACTAGAGTAAACTTTCTATTTGACAGCTGGGTGAACGCTTGCTTGACGGTCACGTGTACATTAAAAAGAAGTTTGGGAAACTTTCAAAAAAAAGTCAGATTTATCTTACAGCTATTTCTAGGTATATACATACAAATATGAAAGAATTTCAAAGCGTCACTAAATATGCCAGGGATTTAAAGGCTGTAATTTGTAAGTTTTAGTATGTTCTACATTCGAGCTCAAAGTTGATTGGTTTGCACAAAGTGTCCAAACTTTTGAACCAATAATTCTTCAAACTGGTTTTTGTCCATTAAATTAATTTGTCGTCCAGTATCCAATCCCTGGCATATGAATACCTACTACTACTAGGTGAAATGCAGAAATATTTAGTTGTTCTAGTTATATTTGACCAACAGAAAAGCTTACAGCTAGCTAATTTTCTATCTATCCATGTCTATCCCGAGAGGTTATACGGGTAGTAGAAAAATAGTTGCATCTTTCCATCCTTCTATCTATCTTATCTATCCAATTATCTATCTAAATATCTATCTCGATACCAGAAGGCTTGGCATATCTCTGGATGACAGGTAGAAGGGAGTAGGTTGTCAGAATTTAGTATCTTTCTACCCTTCTATCTGTGTTATCTATCCTTCTATCTGTGTTATCTATCCAACTATCTATCTAGATATCTACCTCGATGCCAGAAGGCTTGGCAAATCTCTGGATGACAGGTAGAAGGGAGTAGGTTGTCAGAATTTAGTATCTTTCGATCCTTCTATCTGTGTTATCTATCCAACTATCTATCCTATCTAATATCTACCTCGATGCCAGAAGGCTTGGCAAATCTCTGAATGACAGGTAGAAGAGAGTAGGTGGCCAGCATAGGAGCTTCGTCTGTTTCTGTGTAGATAATTTTGCTCCAGTCAACTTTGGAGGTGCTCAGCCATCTACAAATAAGATTCATTACAGACAGATCGACTATCTTAATAATATATCTTATAGGTATATGTTAATAACCACAATTATCAAGTAGCTGCTCTACTAGAAAACAAGAAAAATACCCTGCATCCCTGGAGAGTTACTAACCAGGCCATATTTGAAGATACCCTACATCCCTGGAGAGTTTCTAACCTGGCCATATTTCAAGATACCCTACATCCCTGGAGAGTTACTAACCTGGCTATATTTGAAGATACCCTACATCCCTGGAGAGTTACTAACATGGCCATATTTGAAGATACCCTACATGCCTGGAGAGTTAATAACCTGGCCATATTTGAAGATACCCTACATTCCTGGAGATACTAACCTGGCCATATTTGAAGATACCCTACATCCCTGGAGAGTTTCTAACCTGGCCATATTTGAAGATACCCTCCATCACTGGAGAGTTACTAACCTGGCCATATTTGAAGATACCCTACATCTCCGGAGAGTTACTAACCTGGCCATATTTGAAGATACCCTACATCCCTGGAGTTACAAACCTAGTAATATTTGAAGATACCCTTCATGCCTGGAACGTTAATAACCTAGCCATATTTGAAGATACCCTACATCCCTGGAGAGTAACTAACCTGGCCATATTTGAAGATACCCTACATCCCTGGAGAGATACTAACCTGGCCATATTTGAAGATACCCTACATCCCTGGAGAGTTACTAACCTGGCCATATTTGAAGAAACCCTACATCCCTGGAGTGTTCCCAACCCTAAACGTAATCCCAACATTTTTATCCCTCTGAAAATAAAAGTTAAGATACAACAAAAAGTTATTATTTGCACTAAAAAGTAAATATATCCTTACAAAAAAAGGAACAGGATAATATATGTCTGTCTGACAGTCTGTAGTAAAGTTTAATGTTTTAGCAAAATGTTCTAGGGGTGTAGCTGCTAGTATATATAATGTTATGTATAACTATAAAATGTTAAGCAAACTAGACCTATCAGGCCTTATATCAAGTTTAAGATTAAAAGTAAACACTTTACAAAATATACAAAAACATATGTTTAAATTATTCTAAGAAAGGATATTCATTGTATAATGTATTTGTATATAAAATTGATGGATACAAGCTAAATGAATTCTATAAAATAAGAAATATACCAAAGTATACTCTTGTGGATTTTTATTTTTATTTGACGGATTTTCTTATTCGCATTTGGAAGATTTACAAATTTAAATACTAACAATAAAATCCAAATTACACTGATGTTAACATTACCATTAACTCACGCCAACTCATACGAACACACAAAATTCCTCAAAAATATGGACGTCAATGTCAACGTAAATCAGACATTTTCACACATTTTAGGGGAGAGGGGGGGGGTTGTGTGAAAGGGGTAAGACGGAGTTATATTAGGGGGATTATTTAAGGGGTGAAATTAAGGGGGAGGAGTAGTATGTCATGATTTTGGTCAAAGCTTTCAAAAGAGTCGCAGATTGGATAGAGTTTAACTTAAAGTCAAGAAAATAAAACATTATGATAACCCGTTTTACCCCATCCCTTATCCTCTACCCCACTTTTGCTTTCATTACAAAATTCTTCCATCCTAACTTAACAACGCTACTCAATAACGTAGCTCACCAAATTTACACATAAGGTGACGTTAACATGGGAAATACATATAATTAATTATGAAAATAATATATCCAAGTGCGTCTGTCGATAAAAAGAGAAAGACGCAATAAATCATTTAGCTCTTTATTTTTAATTTTTAAGTTTAAAAATATTGTAATCGGCTATTCCTTGGCCGATTTAGGCTTTTAATCATATCCTGGCCGAGTCAAATTTAGACCGTTGACTAATCAAAAATCGGTTCAGTTAGAGGGATACCCAACGTCTCAATTTATTGCTACCAAAAGTCTTATAACTACGTTGCAATTATATAAAAACCCGTAAATTGAGTTTAATCAAAGGAGTAAATTTCACATTTCAATCACGCCCCCAACCCGTGATACAGCGTGGATTTAATTTGTCATCGACCGCAGATTGATGAAGAGAAAGAGAGAGGGAGGGGAAGGGGGAGAATTAAGAGACACATGAAGGAGATTTAGGGGGTGAATAAAGGGGAGGAGAAAAAAAGGGTTATCAAGAAAGATCTGGAGGGTTGGCCTGGCTGACCGAGTTGACCGCTTGAGACAAGCTCTGCTTGTGATTATGGATTTGTGTGACGCAACCAAATATTCATAACGTCCACACAAAACGATTGATTTAATCTAAATATGATAAGCTTTATAACATATGTTAGACTTCAAAACAGATTTTATTTTCAAGAAAATTGAATAAAACATAAATATAAAATATATAGATTAGAAAGAACATCTTTGTGTACAAGGATGACATCATCCATAAGTAGCAAAGCACAAAAAAATCACAAAAGGACAAACAGGAAAAAGTATGTGATAGAGCAGATGTTTAGTGGTCATAAAATGTTTTATAAAGCACGATCAACAGTAAATTGTATACTTTATACTCATTGCTAAAATAATATTCATTCACAAACATTTCATTAATATATTTTAAATAGGAGCCGAGAAAATAGCGTTTTCCCTAAAATGATGTAGACATATATAAAAAAAAGGACATTTCGAATTAGACATAGAGTAGCTTTGCTATCTACTAAAAATATTTTAAATAAAATACTTGGATAAAAAAACACTTCATAGAACTATTATTTAAAAATAAACATAAATTTTAAAATATTTAGCTTCCATCAAATTTGGTTTGATTGTAATAACACCATTAGGACACATGATTATTCTGTTAGATTGACATGAAGGGGGTGTTTGAAAGTTTTAAGTACTATGCTAACATGTTATGCTCACGTTCTTGATTCACCTATAGGTTTATAGCCAGGGATCTAAAGGGATAAGACGATGGCCGATATATTGATGTACATCCCCAATGATGAAACACAAAATTACCCCTTCTATGGATTACAATTAGTGGTTGAAATGTTCGTAAACTCAACTCAATGAACCAGCCAATTAAAATTAAATAAAAGTTCCCAAAGTTGTTAGGACAACAAATAAGAAAACATTATTATAAAACTTTGGGGACAGCAAGGGGTTGAATTCAATAAAGAGTTATATCCATTAAAAGGTTAAGTTAAACTGTTAATGCCTCTGGGGGTACCTGAAGTGGGGGGGGGGGTGGTATCCTTTCCCAAAATAGCTATAAACCTTCCCAGAACCTATAAGAAGCTAGATTGTAAATGTGAACCGTATCAGTTCAGCTTTTAGCGAGATCCTTCGTTACAGACAGACAGAAATCCTCTTACTTTTATATAAAGATAAACATGTCCTAAAAGGTATCTGTTAGGGCATTACCTTTTTGTACTTACTGGCCCCTAAAATAATCTAAAAACTTGATGTTGACGACAAAATTTTAACAAGAGTCACGTTTAGAAAACATACACCAGTCCTATGTCTGATTCAGGGATGAAGGGATTTGACAATGTGAGATACACTTTACTCCCCCATATTCTT
The DNA here is from genome assembly GCF_053477335.1 of Acartia tonsa. Lineage (NCBI taxonomy): Eukaryota > Metazoa > Arthropoda > Copepoda > Calanoida > Acartiidae > Acartia > Acartia tonsa. The sequence continues at coordinate 5,193,290 of NC_137272.1, read as the reverse complement.
GCAATATCCTTATAATAAAGTAATAGGATGTGTATCTGTCTGTTTGTTTGAATGTTTGTACCGAAGGATCTTGCTAACCGCTAAACCGATCAGGTTCTCCTTTACAGGGTAGCTTCTCATAGATCCTGGGTAGGTTTATAACTATTTTGGGGGAGGGTACCCCTAGAAAAAGTACCCCCTCCAACTTATTTTTTCTTTAATATTTTTAGCTAAAATGCAAGTGCCCCTAGAAGCTTCTAGGGGCGTACTCACTAGTGTAGTTTTAAAGAGGATTACTAAAATATGTTGGATGCAGGTAATTTTTCAACCATTGTCTTCCCCCTCCCTGATTTGTACGGTGCCTTTCTTAGTCTGTACTTTTGAATATTAATATTTTTGCCATTTTTTTTTGCAACTTTTGGGCAGCAAATTCGCTATCCTTAAAACTAAAGCAAACAAGGATAATAACGTCAGTATCCGAGAAGCTATATGTAACAAGATATAGGTATAATATAAAACAATGATGTAGCTATCAAAATATTAAGGAAAAAAAGACAATATCCATAAGTGAAGCTTTGGAACTATTAAATAGTTGCAACGCTATCCAAATAGTAACGAACTTTTATAGGAATCATAATGCAAAGTTTGAAATCGATAGGACAATTCCAACATGTCTAAATTACCGAAAAAAGTTATCCGTTACGGACGGACGAACGGACCGACCCTTATCATAGAAAAGCTTAATTTATTTACAAGTATGGTTTATGTTATTTTGCTGTGAAAACTACGCAAATGCAGGATGATATTGCTATCCCTTATCGTATCAGGTATCTGTAGTTAAAATGAAGTTCATAGGATAATTAAATATTATAAAAAATATAATGTCAAAAAGTCCCAAAAATATTTTTAGTATTCTTGAACGATTGTTTACGAGATCTTGAAGGACATACATACATTTGAAATATTGTTAAAGATAACTGTTTTTTGCTTACAACATGTCATTTGATAAAATATATTTAAAACTTGGGCTTTTCATCGGATAACAAAGTGAACACATTAACTCTTCAAAGGGGGGTCAAAAGTTCATATAAACAAAACTGATAATAAACAATAATAATGTATGTACATTGGTATAATATAAATAAGTCTGTCAGTCTGAAGCTTAAGATCTCGACAACCAATGAACCTATTTATTAGTTATTTTCAGGTAATACACCTTCTGGTCGAAAGTCACCCGAATTCTAAAAAATTGACCCCCCAAAAAATTTTCCCTGCAATTTTTTTTGTTCCATTTTTTTCAAATACTGGGGCGGGGGAGAAACACCCCCTTTATAGTAAGAATGATAAAGGTTCATTTTAAAAGGTATGTTAAAATCGGCCTATTGATCTAATGAAGATTTATGCAACATTGGTGAATAATTTGAAAGTGTAGCAACTCTATAACAATTACTGTAAAGTCTGATTTTATTTGAGTTAAATTGACACCCAAGTTCTAATTCAAATGATTTAGTACGATATCATGAGCTAAACATCTGTTTTATTGCCAACGCAAATCCATCTTATTTAATAACCATGAATTTAATGCAATTTGCTATGGATTGTCTTCCATACAAATATTACATAAAAATTCCCATTAGAAATTATAACTATTTAATTCACCTGTTAAAATATTAAATAATAATAAATATTGATTTTCCTTAAACAGCATGACATAACAAAAATACTAAATGTAGTAAAGTAGATAAAATAAATCTTAGCCAATAAATTCAACTTATCAAAAACTAAATTTAAGAGGAATAAAATATTATCATAAAATTGTAAACATAAAATTAAACTACTGTAGGACAGACTGACGGACAAAACAAAATAAAAATGGGTTAGCAGAGGTCATAGAAATCTTCACAAAAGCTCGATATCTTTAATAAAAGCTGAGAAAATCACCTTTCCCTTTAGCCTTAAAGACGGAAGGACGGACAGACAGAGGGTTAACGTCATAGAATTGCTTCGCTACTAATTGTACTATTTAATCTACATAAACGAATGCAATAAAAAGATCATGAATTTTTAAACCAAAAAAATCTCACAAGTTTTTCTTTTAGTTAAACTGTGTGCAAAACTGGATAATTCAAGATGAAACACAAAATCCTTTTTATGCTCATAGATTTTTTCATCAGTTTAATATCATTTTGTAGTGATATGAATTGACTAAAATTGTATATTCAAAATGTACAAATACCTTTACCTTTTAGGCCAGTCAAAAATAGTGCAATAATTTAGATTTTGAAGCAAAATAAATTTTCAAAGTAACCCGAATGTGATTATTTTTGACTAGCTAAAAAGTTGTATCCAAAATAATTAACTGTAATAGTTCACATAAATGAGTTAATCAAATAAAAGCAAATTAAAATTGTGGAAAAAGTTAATAAGATTTTTTTACAGTATGGCTTCGATTCATATACGGTGGATTACAACCGGTTCTCAGCCATACCGAAAAATGTATAACATCGTATTACAGACAATTTTCCACGAATATCAAAATAAACATCATAAAACCTACACCAGTTTTGTTAGCATTGCCTTCGGTTTTCATCTTACAGTTTTTCATTTTACTATTCACGGAAAGCTGCCTAGAATACGATAAATAAGCTGCGATGAATAACTATTCTTGAAAACTTACTTAAATCTTGTTTTAAATTGTGAAAATATTAACTTTTGTACAGCTTTATAGAATGTTAAAATTCCAACAGAATATCAAAACAGAACTGAATCTAAACCATACAGGAAAAGGGGGGAAGCACACAGGGAGGGAGATGACAATGGCTATTAAAAAATCTACAACACTTTCTTCTTTTAAGCTTCTAAAGGCAGAATGTTGAACCTAAGAATTTAGGGGGAAACAATTTAAAAATCTTCAAAGTTATTCATTTATCCCTGAAAGAGAGAGGGAAAATAAATCGATAAATTGCGTACCAAACCATCTCAACCAAAATATATGAAATATATTATGTATGTAACTTGCATGTTTCATGCAACAGTTTGCTATTTATGGCTTCTTAAAAATATCTTAAAATTGGACAATAAACAAGGATGTCAACATCATTAAATGTGATATTTAATTAATAAGACTTTGAAATTTTGGTTTTTCTATCATATATCAATTTAATGATTCAATAGGAGATGGGAATGGTTCGTTCTTGTTAATATAACAGTGTCAGAAAAGTTTTCTACATCACTTTAATCCCCCTATATTTGAAAAAAATACAGTAAATTAATGGATAACCTACGTCCTACATGCCAATGAATTAGTTTCAATCTCAATATTAAGTGTCACTAAACACGTACTTGTGACTTTTGTGGTTTTAACATGAATCTCATTTGAAATGTCCCGCCACCCTTAATTTTCTGTTAATTGTCCTATCCCTGAAAAAGTAAAAAAAGACTAAAATATTTTAATCAAGAGTAGCTTTAAAGTCACAGTATCACAGTTCTTCAACTATCAATAATACACTTAAACGTGCATTAAACTAAATTAACTATAATAAGATAACAAAACATATGATAAATTTATATTACAAGGCTTAAAACTAACTGACTGACTTACTTTCTTCTTCATTGTGTACTCAGCAAATGTGATGGATAGATAGTTGAAATAAAACCTGATTTTGTTCAACAAATATAAAATAAGGCTCTGTATTAAATCTTCCTTCTACTATAAGTTCAGTTGATGTGTATGTATATATTGTAAGGAGAGAAGGAACACTTTTATTGTATAGTAGGGGAAAGGAGGAGAGAGAGAGAGAAAAATGCGTCGTCTGGCTTAGAAACAAGAGTTTTTCAATCTTTCCCACCAAAATAATAATTTTAAAAAGTAGCCACCACTCAAAAATATTTTAAATTTTCATAGATAATCATAATTAAAATTTAGGATTGTTACAAATTAAATGGAGGGAGGGGGGATCTTAATTCATCAAGGGAAAGGGGTTTATTCTTCAGCGCCTTAGAATGATCAAATTGCATACTAAGTTTTACAAGGGCAAGAAAAGCGGCTTTAAAATCTAGTTAAAAATCCACCTCCCACCATTAAAAAATGCTGTTTAAAGAAAATCTTTAGCTGATTACCTTATGTAAAATTCTGCTGTGTTACAGGCGCACCGAAACAAGAAATATCCTTCCCCCAAAACTTCATTGACACATACCCCGGCTTTTAAGCTGCTATATAATAGTCGTTTTCGAGGATTTTTAAAACTGTAATAACAGCAAAAATGGCGCAAATTATATTGAAACTGAATTGGGATGTTTGGGTGGGAAACTTTTCTATAATCAATGGCTAATATGTAGACCGGCTTTCTTTCCTTCCACGCATGCAGATTTTACATTTTGGGATGCGTTCAGTTTTGCTCAAAAATGTTGGAATATTTGGAATTTATATGAACAGCTTTCCACGGATATAAAAAGTGTACAATTTTAAGATTAATACCAGTTTTTTTAGTTCCGAGATGCCAAAGGAGATTATATAACAGTAGATCTACGTGTTTGGAAAGATATCTATATATGCGACAGACCAATAAATCTCAGATTTTCAGGGAAGCTTCATAATTGCGTCTAGGTGGGTTTTAGGTTAATCTACAATTTAGGAATCCACTAAGATTTTTTTTTATCTGAAACATGATGGAGAAATTTTAATATAAATGCATTTATTCTTAAAATCTAGGTGAATGTATTCAATAAAATTTCAAAAATCGGTTAGTATGGGGATTTGAGCAGGTTTTAAGCTATTTTATCATTGTATAATCAGTACACTTTATCCTATTACATAAAGTAGTAAGCTTTTTCTGTCTGTAGAGAAGGATCTCGCTGAACCGATCAGGTTCTCCTTTACAGTGAAGCTCCTTTTAGGTCCTAAGATGGTTTAAGGCTATTTTCTGATATTCCATATCCCTTCGAATATATAGCCCCTAAATGCAATCACTAGTCATATTATAAAACGTGAAGAATTTGAGAGGCATAATTAAATTTTTTAATTTTTTTCTTTCTTTGAACAGTTTTACTAGTTTGTACGGCCACCGAGCAGCTAAATTTTGCGTGTGTGTGCATCGGGCAATGATTGGGGGCACGGCTGGGGAGACGCACTTACTTATGTCAGGGACAGGGGATGTGATAGTTCATCTGAAGAAAAACTTATTTTCGTTATTTACAGTTCAGGACATAATCGTACTAGCAAAAACCTCTAGCCTCTAGGGGCTCTTATTTGAAGAGGTGAAAATAAAATAACATATCTATGAGCTATAAAAATAGCTTAAAACCATCCCAAGACTTAAATCTGAAAATAAATTAGCCTAAAACCATTATATAATCTATGTGGTGAAGCTTACCTATTCAGGAAACTCAATTGGTTCAATAGCTATTGATCTTAAGCTTCTATGGAAGGGTGGTTGATAATCATAAAGTAGTACCTAAGCTATATTGTCTGTTGTGAAGGATCTCGTTAACCGCTGAACCGATATGTTTTTCATTTACAGTTAAGCTTCTTATAGGTCTTTGGAAGGTTTTTATCTATTTTGGGGAAGAGTATCTTCACCCCCCCCCCCCCAATAAAAATTGACTCCCCCTCAAAAAAAAATTATTTTTCTTTTAAAAACTTAAATTGAAATTGGAGGCTAGACACCTGAATTTTTCAAAATTTGTACCTAGTTTTGTGGGACATCTGAAATTGTATTCCTAATTTCCTACTACAATATTTTTACGGGGAGTAAAATATAAAAGTGGAAGGAGGTTAAAGCGTATTTATAGTTACTAGTTGAATTGAATTAACGTTCCAAAAATTCACGTTCACTGACACACTGCACAGAACCAGAGAGTTAGAGGGATAAGACAATCGCAGTCAAATGATGTACATCCCCAATGATAACACACAAAATTACCCCTACTGTATCTTAGAAAAAGTGGTTGGAATGTTTAAACAACTTAATAAACCAACGAATCAAAATTCAGTAAAAGTTCCTAAAGTTAATAAGTCAACGAATAAAGAAACGTTACTGTAAAACTCAGTGGACTAGAGAAATAAACAGCCCATTGTCCCCTCTCTCTATCTAGCTGGCACAGAACAGACAGTTTTAAAAAGCGAAGCTACTCTTTCATATTTTAATGTCTGCCAATGAAATTACAATTTATTCTTTAAAACTATCTGTGTCCATCAGTTCATCTTTGATACTCAGAGAACATCCGATTTCTGTCTATTTATCTCAGCTGGTATGAATTATATAGGTCTGAACTTAATATTTTTTACTTATCTACCAAAAAATATTAAATTAAAAAAGATGAAGTACCATTAATCTAAAGCAGTATTACTTAATAGCTGTTTTGTTTTGCTTTTTTATTATTATAATTTTGCCTTGCTAATTAAACTTGAATATGATAAATTGTGGTTACTTATGTCAACAAAAAACAATATCTTTCATAAGTTCAATAGTTTAATTTCCAATTAATTCTAAATGGCTTTTAGTTTTAACTAATAACAATAATAAGCCTACAATATTTTTCTTTAAAAGATTTAATTTTAGACAATTTGGGGTTTGTAATTTTAAAATAAATCTTGGGAGGATTTTAAATAACACTATTAAATAGTTATGGTAATACCTTTGGTAGGGTCGTACTGTAGTTGACAGGCCTATAGTAAGAGTAGCTGCGCTCCCTCTAATAATAAATGTATAGTAAATGTGTATACTTTAGGAAACCATAATTTTAACTTGTAATACCTATTGTATTATTGATTCCTCCCCCAAAATATATAAAGGAAAGGGATCTATTATTATCGCGTTTAACCCAACCTAATTCTATAGATATTTATATTAGTTTTGTCAAAAATTTCTACCAATAAACTGGTGATTAGTATCTCCGTGTAATTGGGCTTAAAAGCAAAGTTTCTCTACAGTTGAAACTAGGATTAGGCCGGATATCTGGCTGATTCCTAATGCCGGATATCCGGTAATTTGCCGGATATCGAACCAGCCATATATCCTACCAGATACCGGATATCCCGCATTAGAAATCAGCCGGATATCCAGCATTAGAAATCTTGCTGGATATCTGGTATTGGCTATCCGGCCAAAAAAAAGTATCCGGCCCAACCATAATTGAAACCGAGTAATGTCCGTCCATCATATCCGCAGCTTACGCCTATTACACTGTAATTCTTTAAATAAATAGTAGCTGCGCTATTAACCTATGACATGACACTTATGTAGTATATTTACTTAACTTACCCCCATCAACAATTTTGTTGGCATTTATTCAAAAATATTAGACTGGATAGGATATAAGAATATGTAAATGGATTAAAACTTTAAGATTTCAAGAATTTTAAGGGCTTTTGAATCTTTGTAGGTTAAAGGGAGGGGCGAGGAGGCTAATTAAAGTGAGATCTTATAGTTAAGTTTTATGGGGCCATAAAAACAATTCCCAAATAACCCATATGGTTTTAGGGCACTTTCAATATATACTAAAACTTTTGCCATTTATGTAAAAGTAAATAATTAAGATAATTTTCCATACTAACTTTCTTCACTTCTTTCTAAGTTCATATACTTGTTCTCTTATTTCTGATGTTACTAGTTACAGCTAACTTGTAAAAAAAAAACTATTGCTGGCCCATATTCATTTGCGTCAATGCAGGCAGAAACAGAGACAATTCACAATGAAAAAAAGGCATGAACAGAATAGTTTACGAAAACTGATGCCTTTTTAAACTGAAAGGATTTATGTTTTTGTCTTTTTATTTTGACCGACAGAAAGATGAACAAAAAATGTATTGAGTAAATCCGCATAAATAATAGGTATCTTGAAAAAAAATTGCAGCTGTCTGTCTATCTAAAAAATAGCAGTTGAGAAAAATTACATTTTAGGCTAGAAATCAACCTTATTAGACAAATACTCAAAGCCCAAAAATAATGGACTTAAAAGTGTATTAAACTGTATATAAGACATTTGCGGATATATTGATACCATTAATTTGCCTATTAGATAAAAAAAAGTATGTTTTTTTAATATTTTTCTCTTGCTACAAATCAAATTTCAAATTTGAGCCACCAAAAATGCTTAACTAATTTTTGCTCTAGAAGAATCATTTTTTGGACTTAGAAAGTGCTTAATACCTCATTTTAATCGCCTGGCATTGCTTTATAATATACAGGTAATGACTTGGTTGTTTATAGAACAGCTGACTAAAAAAACGAGGTTTTGTGATAATCCCACTTTTGTTGTTGCTCCATAAATGATATTTTTTTTCTTAATTTTTTTGGCTGTAAAGAAGCTTTATATATTCATATAACATCCACCTAAATTTGACTTTTGATATATTATTTATAACATCACCAGAAGGAATTGAATTTTTGAAAAAAATATCAATTTATATTTTACACTGTTATGCATTGTTCTTGTTCTTGTTTCTAAAAAATATTTATATTATTAAAAAGATAATTATTTAACGCTTCTATAGGTATGTTTATCATTTTTCTAGGCTAAATATAACTATAATTACACCATTTTAAAGTTAAACATCATAACATATAAACTCACTTATTGAATCGGTCTGTATTATTAAGCTGCCAATCCTTAAAACAGCTGCATTTCATTATTCTATTATATAAAGTAGTAAGCTTTTTTGTCTGTAGCTTAAGATTTTGATAACTAATGTACCTATTGACTTCTCTGTTTTATGGAAGCTTCTTATAGGTCCCGGATAGTTTTAGAATATTGAAAAAAAATATCAATTTATATTTTACACTGCTATGCATTGTTCTTGTTCTTGTTTCTAAAAGATATTTTTATAATTAAAAAGAAAATTATTTAACGCTTCTATAGGTATGTTTATCATTTTTCTAGTCTAAATATAACTATAATTTCAGCATTTTTTAATCATCATCATATTCAAGTTATTGTAGTTTTTTTAAAAATATCAATATCAAGAACTATTGGAACAATTTTTACCATGCAAAACAAGGTGTTAGAAAGTGTAGGATCCCTCACAATATCTATATGTCTGTCTATAATGCATTACACATGTAATGCTAATAGAGATCATAGACATACAAGCTTTTTTTTTGGGGGGGGGGGGTAAAATTTTTGCAAGGGGGGGGTAATTCGGTTTTGGGGGGGGGGTAAAATGGCGCGCAAAGCATGTTGCAAATTTCCCCCCCGAAAATTTTTTTTTTTCCCTGGGGGTAAAATTTGCTTTTGGGGGGTAATTCCCCCTCCAGAAATCTGTTGGCAGGAGAAATTTTGTTTACCCCACCCAAAATTTACCCTTGGGGTAAAATATTTGAGGGGGAGAAATTTAAATTTAATTAAATAATTAGTAAATGCGCGAAGCGCGCAAAAAAATTTTTATTTTGGGGGAGGTATTTACCCCCCCAAAATTGTTTGGGGGGGGGGGGTAAATACCCCCTCTTAAATGGTTGGGGGTACGGGTAAATATTAAATGAGGGGGGGGGTAAATGAAAAATTCGTTTGGGGGTAATCGCAACTTTACCCTCCCCCCTTGGACGTCTATGATAGAGTGGATGCTATAAGAGTGCTTTTATAATGTGAACTTCTTATAACTGAATGGGCTTCCAGAGACCATGAAGTTGGCCTAGTCACTACAAGGGAGAGTGCAGAGATATCCAGGGGGGGGGGTTCCTGTAAAAGTGTAATTTTTTGGGGGGATAGGGGTAATCACCCCCATTAATATATTATGGGTGGTATAAACCCAGCCTCTTTAAATTTTTTGAATAGGAGTAAAGAAAATCAGGAAAACTTAACAATCTAGGAATCAAACTAGCACCCCAACCAATAATCGGTTCAATGCCAAATGTAGGAGTCCCAAATGTAGGAGTGAAAAAACATTGGAGTGGACAAACGCATGAGTCCCCAACTTCAGAGTGGAACAAATGTAGGAGTGGGACAAACGTTGGAGTGGACAAACGCAGGATTTTTGGGACAAATGTTGGAGTGGACAAACACAGGAGTCCCAAACTATTTTTCAAATTTTGAATTCTCATTTCAATTTTGATTTTTTTTTATATAAACCCAGCCCCCCCCCCCCTTCGTCCAGTTACTTTTCTTAGTTAGGTTAGGTTAGGCCAGGTGGCCGAGCGCTGTGGCCATAGTCATTATTTTATAGACAGGGGAATAAAAAGATTCAAAATTGTCATATTATTAAAATAGCAGACACTCCTAGGTTTTATTTAAGCAATGTCCACTCTAACATTTGTCCACTCCAACATTTGTCCACCTCGACGTTTGTCCACTCTGATGTTTGTCCCATTCCTACGTTTTACTCCGATGTTTGGGACTCCTGCATTTGTCCACTCCAACATTTGGGACTCCTACGTTTGGGGTAGGACTCCAATAAGTAAATCTCAATAAAACTTGATAAAATTATGCAGAATATCAAAGTTTTCAATCCCTGAAAATTTCAACCATCTATCGTGATAGGAGTAGAGAAAATCATGAAAACTTGAAATGTAGGAATTGATATAGCCCACCCCAGTTTATTGAAAAATCCTAATGAAACTTGATGAAAATATGGAGTATCAATAGAGAGAGAGAGAATATTCAATCCATGAAAATTTCAGCCTTCTATCTTTTATAGATGATGAGAAAATCACGTTATCCCCCTTTCTAACAGACGAACAGATGAACAGACAGACATACCAATGGACAGACATACAGATGAATGGACAGACAACGGACGGAGGGATATTTTGAATTATAGAGCATCTTTGCTACTAAAAAACAGATGAAAAGGATAATCGTTGTACACAAATTGATTTCTGTATGTTTTAAATGAGCTTACATAATCAAGGACATACAAGCTTTTTGATTTGGGGGAAATAATAAATTTGGGCACCCCCATGTTCATTTTGTGGGGTAATCTTTATATCATAGAGGCAAGGATGTTTAAGCTTTTTATATTTTTTTTTGGGGGGGGCGGAGGTTAAAATTATAAATTTAAAAATTATGGTGTTGTCCCAAATTAATTAGTAACCCTTAACCACCTAAACCCCCCCCCCCCCTTCCCACCTGGACGTCCCTTTACATGAAGTAATGATTGTAAAGTTGCTAAGTACCTAACTGCTACAAAAATCATCATCCAACATTTAACCCATTAGTGACGAACCGGCTAGGCCACTTTATGGTCTCTGGAAGCCCATTCAGTTATAAGAAGTTCACATTATATAGCATCCACTCTATCATAGACGTCCAAGGGGGGAGGGTAAAGTGGCGATTTACCCCAAACGAATTTTTCATTTACCCCCCCCCCCCCTCATTTAATATTTAACCCCCCAAACAATTTTGGGGGGGTAAATACCTCCCCAAAATAAAAAAAATTTTGCGCGCTTTGCGCATTTACTAATTATTTAATTAAATTTAAATTTCTCCCCCTCAAAAATTTTACCCCAAGGGTAAATTTCTCCTGCCAACAGATTTCTGGAGGGGGAATTACCCCCAAAAAACAAATTTTACCCCCAGGGTAAAAATTTTGGGGGGGGGAAAAATTTTACCCCCCCCCCCAAAAAAAAAAAGCTTGTATGTCTATGATCTCTATTAGCATTACATGTGTAATGCATTATAGACAGACATATAGATATTGTGAGGGATCCTACACTTTCTAACACCTTGTTTTGCATGGTAAAAATTGTTCCAATAGTTCTTGATATTGATATTTAAAAAAAAATTACAATAACTTGAATATGATGATGTTTAAAAAATGCTAAAATTATAGTTATATTTAGACTAGAAAAATGATAAACATACCTATAGAAGCGTTAAATAATTTTCTTTTTAATTATAAAAATATCTCTTAGAAACAAGAACAAGAACAATGCATAGCAGTGTAAAATATAAATTGATATTTTTTTTCAATATTCTAAAACTATCCGGGACCTATAAGAAGCTTCCATAAAACAGAGAAGTCAATAGGTACATTAGTTATCAAAATCTTAAGCTACAGACAAAAAAGCTTACTACTTTATATAATAGAATAATGAAATGCAGCTGTTTTAAGGATTGGCAGCTTAATAATACAGACCGATTCAATAAGTGAGTTTATATGTTATGATGTTTAACTTTAAAATGGTGTAATTATAGTTATATTTAGCCTAGAAAAATGATAAACATACCTATAGAAGCGTTAAATAATTATCTTTTTAATAATATAAATATTTTTTAGAAACAAGAACAAGAACAATGCATAACAGTGTAAAATATAAATTGATATTTTTTTCAAAAATTCAATTCCTTCTGGTGATGTTATAAATAATATATCAAAAGTCAAATTTAGGTGGATGTTATATGAATATATAAAGCTTCTTTACAGCCAAAAAAATTAAGAAAAAAAATATCATTTATGGAGCAACAACAAAAGTGGGATTATCACAAAACCTCGGTTTTTTAGTCAGCTGTTCTATAAACAACCTAGTCATTACCTGTATATTATAAAGCAATGCCAGGCGATTAAAATGAGGTATTAAGCACTTTCTAACTCCAAAAAATGATTCTTCTAGAGCAAAAATTAGTTAAGCATTTTTGGTGACTCAAATTTGAAATTTGATTTGTAGCAAGAGAAAAATATTAAAAAAACATACTTTTTTTTATCTAATAGGCAAATTAATGGAATCAATATATCCGCAAATGTCTTATATACAGTTTAATACACTTTTAAGTCCATTATTTTTGGGCTTTGAGTAATTGTCTAATAAGGTTGATTTCTAGCCTTTAAGACATTTTTAATTGTATATTAACTAGCAGTTGCACCCCTAGCATTAAGAGACTCTGTTTTTAAAGGGGTATTATAGGGAGCAGAATAAGAGCCTATGTGAAGCTAATGATAAATAAAACCTTAGGTATTACTTTATACAATAGGATCTATCTTTGGTCTGCTATATTTTATTTTTAAGGATTGTAGATAAAACTACCTTCAGTGGTCATTTCACTCGCTGTACGTCCTTATATAATACTGGTAGAATTTTTTAAACTATTTTTTAGAATACAAGTCCCGATAATGTATCTAAAGATCTTAATTTTGAACTTTACAGCTAGCAATCTCATACACTAAAGAATAGTTATTTCTCGTATCGTATTATAAACAGCTTTCCGCGGATATAGAATGTACAATTATAAGATTAAAACTAGTTTTTTTAGCCCCGTGGTGCCGAAGGCACCGGCTAAAAAAAACTAGTTTTAATCTTATGATTGTACATTTCTATATTCGTAGAAAACTGGATATGATACGATGCTAGACATAGTTTTTTCGTATGGATGAGAACCGGTTCCTATCCACCGGATTCGAATGAATACGAGAAAAGTTTTTAAGTCGTGGTGTTGGAAATTAGAATAAGATCTTATATCAACGCCTTTTCTTTAAGTAAAAATTTAATATTAAAAGCTAGAATCCTTAACATACAAAATTTGTAGAGGTAAAAGCTATATTTTCAAGTAAGCGAAGCTAATTAAAAACACAAAAGTAAATAGCCAATCAGATGGAAGGAAAAAGCTAAGCAAGACAGACAGACTAATATGACAAATTGTAAAGTAAATAAACTGTAATTTTGAAGATATGTACTTCAGGAACTTAAAGATATATAGACAAACGGACGTGTAAATTGGCTTGTAGAATAGTATAGTTGGCCAGCAGAATCTTCGACAAACAAGGATGACAACATTCATAAAAGCGAAGCTATGAAACGGTAGGACAAACGAACATTAACACTTGTATAGTGTAGGAAATGAATAATCACAATATAAAGGAATAAGAGTCAAAGCAAAATTGTGAGTAAATTTGTTGAAAAACTTTTTGATACAGGATAAAGTTTATGGACATACTTACATTTTTAGGACTTGATTATAGAGTTGCTTTACTTATAATATTGTACTTTGTTGTCCCAGGAATCTGTATACCTGCAAAATCAGAACAATCAGATAATTAGTTCACAAATGTGTTGTTAAAAAGTAAAAAATCAACATGTTTAAAATTGACATACGGACATTCTTGTAATGATTATAGAGTTGCTACGCTTGCTAAATCGTACCTCACTACTTCAGGAATCACCATATATGCAATGTTTGAAATCAATATAACAGTTCTAACATGCCTAAATCACCGAAAAAAGCTATCCGTCTCAGAAGGACGGACGTACCGACCCTAATTATAGAAAGGCGTCGCTTTTAAAAATCAGCCTACGGACACGAACATTGGGTTTAAAGAGCAGCTTAACTGCCTTAAACCAATCAAAATAATTAAACTTTCTGTTAATTAGATATTAGTAAAGCATTTAATAGTTTTCAGTATTTAGGATATATTTGTATAACATCACTTGAGTAAAATTTACTTTAACAATTAGAATTTAAAGTAACATTTCACTGATAAGTTTCATTTATATAAGATAGAGAAGAAAAAGCATATATAAATGGTAATATAAATATTAAATATTGTATATATAATTAAAACAGGCTAAAATGATACGTACAATTCAACTTAAAAAAGAAAACATAAAACAAATTATCTTTTAAACCGGCAAAATCACGAAAAATACGATAACTACTGAACTGTCAAAACTAAACTATACTGCAGCTTCGCTCCAAACCATTTGTCACAATTGTCACAAAAAATGCGCCACAACTTGAAAAGTCGTCTGCTAGTAACCTATGGGACATAACCTTATTTGAAATTTTTTCCCTTATGGCTAAATTTTCTTTTTTCTCACTAAAAGTCTTTTATCTTCATATGTTTATTTGTCACATAAGAAAGCAAAATATTTGCAATTTAGCATGCAAAATGTTTGTTATTGTTTTCGCAGTTTTGCAGACAAAATTAAGGTAGTAAACAAAATTCACCTGACAAATTTTCCCTACTGATAAATAAATTCTAAATTATTAATAAGAAAGTAGCTAGATTCTGTGTGTCTGTCTGTAATATTTTTATTCTGTTAATCTTTATTAACAACAAGAGCTTGTTTAAGGCTATTTGTCGAATATTAAAACAATAATTTAAGCTATTTGGATAACAGTTATAACATTTTCTTTTTCGTGAAAATTTTTTTCTATAGAAAAAAATCAACGAGAACAAAGAAATCAAAAAAATCTGGGAAATATTTTATCTATGAAAAATAAAATTGCGGATTATATGTCTGTGGGAATAATCAGCTGATTTGTGTTTACCCTTCTCTTTTCTCACCTCACACTACCCTCACCCCCATAATCCCTTTAAGCAAAGCATGTGGCCAAGAAAATAATTTGAAAAAATATTTTTAAAATATATATCAGCGTAGCTTCTCTATAATTCAAATAAATTGATACAAATGTCCGTTAGTCACTCATATTAAAATATATCAAGGTACAATATAAAAAGGTTATATGAAATAAATATTCTTTTTTATAAATAGTTTTATATCCTTGGACACTTTTAGTTTAAAACTTTTCAGACGTCGAAGCACAAAAAAGCTTCAATTGTCAATTGTTTTGATTTTTTGCATTATTTTTGTGATGTTTCGGTAAAATATTGGAATGAAATTTAAGTATTTAGTTATTAAAATCAACATTTATTAATGAATTATGTATTTCCTTAAAATGTATAAGTGTCACTTTTTCGGTTTATTTTGAAAGCTTTGATTATTGCACAATGTGTCGACTTTTTCGACAGACATGTGGTTTCATCGACACGAAATGCTTTAGGGATGGAAATTTAGAATTTATTATGTATATCGTTGGATATTGTCTAGAATTTTGTGTACGTGATTTTCTCTGTTTTATTGATTTTAAATGAAAAGGAAATATTATTGAAATGTATACAAATAAAGAATATATTTACTAAAAAAAGTTACAAATATTCCACGAGAACTAAATACCTATTTGTTTTCTGTCTGTAATACCGATTTTGTTTATTCTAAGATAGAGTATATATTGTAATTGCTAAAGGTTCAATTTTAGTTTTCTTTTAAAAAAGATAATTCAGTTCACTGTGGTCATACTATAAGATAATTGCATCCATTTCGAACAAAATTAGCATATTTAATGTATAAATTAAATCTTACTTTACCCCTTTTTTTATATTTTAAAATATATTTTTTATTAAGACTATTGCAGGACCTGTAGTATTTCCTTAAATAAAAGCTTAATATGACAAGCCTGGCGTAAAAAGCCCCAAAAAGATGTGTCAAATTACTATTTTTTTTTCAGAATAAAATGTATTATTTAAACTAAATTCTAGTCTTTCTTTTTAATCTTTTTATACAGTGCTTTTGGCGCTATATTTACACTCTAGTCTACAGTAGAGTGTATGGTATTGAGTGCTGCAGGTAATTATACTTTTATTAAAAGCTAAGGTTTTCTATAAGTAGGGCCGGTAGTAACACGGTTAGCTCTTTTTCGTTAACGAAGGCATGTTAGAATTGTTCAATCGTTTCAAACTTTGCATTGCATGATGATTCTTATAACAGTTATGTAACGATTTAGAAAATTGTGGTAACGCCATATTCATTACCAGAAATTCTATACGTCCATTTAAAATATGCTGATTGTTAACTTTTTGGACATCAACTTTTTGAATGATTCAATTCTCCTAATCATCTGATTTTTGAAGTACTGATTCATAGGACAACAAAGTACCATGTTTTAAGCAAAGCATTTCTATAAGACTATAATTAAGTCCTTTAAATGTAAGTTAATTTAAGTGTCATGTTCGTTTGTACTACAGTTTAATTCACAGCTTCGCTTTTATGGATGTTGTCATCCTTGTTTTAAGATAATTTAGTGGTATTCATTTCTTACAGTTTTTTTTCCATAGTTTCTTTTAGACTGATAAGTAGATTTATCCTCCATTGTCCCATTCCTGTCCAATTATTTTTATTTTTATGTTTAGGTTAACATGAGAATACATCTAATCCTGAATAATGGCGTCAGGCAAACAGTACAAAACCCTACCAGGATCTCTCAGACCAAGGTAAGTCAGGCAAGTAGTACAAAACCCTACTAGGATCTCTCAGCCAAAGGTAAGTAAGACATACAGTACAAAACCCTACGGCTACCAGGATCTCTCAGATAAAGGTAAGTCAGACAAACAGTACAAAACCCTACCAGGATATCTCAGACCAAGGTAAGTCAGGCAAAAAGTACAAAACCCTACCAGGATCTCTCAGACCAAGGTAAGTTATACAAACCGTACAAAACCCTACCAGGATCTCTCAGACCAATGGTATTCTAATAGTAATTCATTCTTCTTTATATATTTTTTAGGGTTGGCAATCCGGAATCCGCCCAATTTTTGGGCCAATTTTGAAATCTGAATCCGGATCCGGAATCCGTTTTTTATTAGCGGATTCCGGATTCTTAATTGGTATGCTAAAATTAGCGTCTTGAGTTTATTCTTTCGACTATCGCTTTTTGAAGGCAAAGATTATCACCATCACATATAATTTTTTTCAAAATCTGGTTCGATTCTCGGAAGTGAATTATAGAGAACACCAAGAACAATAATTTTTAGGACATATGTAGCAATTAATTTTTTTAATTTTTTAAAAAGCCTTTAAAAATACTGTTAGAATCCGGAATCCGCAAGGAATCCGCCACTTTTTTTGACGGATTCTTTTAAGAATCCGGAATCCGAATCCGGCCCAAAAATTCGACGGATTGCCATCACTAATATTTTTAGATCAGCAGAAAAGAAGGGGGGACCTGAACACTCCCATTCACCCCTCTTTGGGCTTCAACTCAGCTTCCACAACTTTATCTCATCAGGAAATTATCATAAAATTTGAAAGATTTGTTAAAACTTTTTTTTTATGCTTCGTTACACAGATATTTTTTTAATGTAAGATTGTGATGTATTATAATCTGGATAATACAGTTTCTTCGTATTTTTCTCGTTGAATTTCTCTATTATGCCTGTATTTTTTTATCTGTTAGCTGAATTATTAATATGGGGAATATACTTGTTTATTTGTTATGATATGTTTGTGGGGATTTAGGAGTCAATTTTCTGGATAATCTGAGAAAGAAAGCTCCTCATAGTCCATCTGTCAGGTTAGTGCCTTCAAATCAGGGGTCTTAAATGTCCAATGAGTATGAACAAAATTACCCCTTCTGGAAATTAAAATTCTTTGTTGAAAAGATCAAGAAACTTTTAATTTGTTTAATTCTAATTGTTGTTTGTCGCAGCGTATTATACACAGCTTTCCGCGGATATTGAAATAAAAAATTATAAGATTCAAACCCGTTTTGTTAGCCCTGAGGGGCCGAATGCCGGGCTGACAAAACTGGTATCAATTTAATGATTCTTATTTTTAAATTCGTGAAAATTGTCTGTATTTCGATGCTTTACATTGTTCAGTAGGGCAGAACCGGATCTAATCCAGCCGATATTAATCAGTTCCGAAGCCATACTGGAAAAGTCTTAATTCTTAAATTTTGCGTTAGGAAACTGATTAATTTGATAAGGCAAATGAAACAGAAAGTTATTACAATTGTATAATGTCTAGGTATTAGTCATATTGTTATGTCATCAAATATTTTGAATGTTTTAAACATCTGTTTCTATTCTTTTGATAAAATAATACAAAATTGTAATGGTAAGTTAGTTTAATGCACAATTTTGTTGTTGTATTAATATTGTCTATTAGTGTTCTCATGTACCTATGAGGGATAAGATAGTACCTTTTGATCACCGGAGGTGTATATTCTGCATTTTTTTATTTTTTCCCCAGCTGATAAATACTTAATTTCCCCCCCTAGTTTTTCCCCAAGTAGGAGGGGGGGGGGGGGGGGATGTAAAAGTTTTATTTAGTTTTTACCCCTCCCACATATTCTTCTAGTTTTTTCCCCCAATGAGGGGAAAAAATGTTTTTTTACTTTTTTTCCCCTCCCAAAATGCATAATTACACTCCTTAGTGATAACTTTGTTTGTTTAAGCGGCACGTCATAACATTAGATAATTGATATATTCCAGCTACCCCAGGTTTGCATTCGTAACCGGTGTTTACTCATTATATATTTGAGCTTCTCTAAGTTTGGCTTGTTTTGTTTTCAGATCACCCAACCATTCCAGTTCTTCCAACAGTTCCATTGAAAATATTGAGCTTATGCCAGTGCAGGTAAAGTTATTTTGTAACGTATCATAAACAGTGTTCCGCGGAAATAAAAATGTACAATTATAAGATTAAACCAGGTTTGTTAGCCCCAAGATGCCAAAGGCAGAATATACACCCCTGGGTACAACTTGACACACTAAACTGCCAGTATATAGAACATCCTTTTATATACAGCGGTTTTTATAGTTCAAAAGTATTGCTTAATCTCACCCACCTACCATTGTCAGAAATAATAAAATGAGGAACTTCAGAAAAGTCTCTTAAGGCATCATTTTTTGAAAACCGTGCATGTTTTCTGACACAGATTCCCCACGTCAATGAAGAAAATGAGATATTGATTATTAATTAATATCAATGGTAAGTGGGTTAAATTAGGCAATTCTTTTGTCCTGTTAAATAAACACACTGTAGATAGAAGGATGTTCTAAATCTACATATTGGTAGTTCAGTAGTTAGGTTGTACCCAGGGTTGTATATTCTGCATGTGATACCCTGTTAAAGAGGGGAAAGGGTTAAAAATAAGTATGTGGGAAAAATGAAACTGTATTTAGATAGTGGTGGATACAGGTAAAGGAGAAGGACACTCCTGGCAGGAGGAAGGATGTACAAATCCAACATTGTGTCATCTTTTATATTTTTAGATAGTGGAGGGCACAGGTAAAGGAGAGGGACATTCCTGGTAAGAGGAAGGATGTACAAATCCAACATGGTGTCATCTTTATTCTATTTAGATAGTGGAGGGTGTACTAGGCCAGATTCAATAGGGCCAGTATTTTGAACTATAAAGGGGGGGGGGGACTTGAAACAGCTATCTGTGGGAAGAAAATGGAAGACATCTTTTTCTGCAAAATCATTACTCGTTATTTGAACGGTAATATAATTTACCTAAAAAACATTACAATTAGTAAAAGGTAAATTATATATAAAAATGAAAATTTAAGAACTAAATTTAAAAAACTAAAATCATTTAAATTTTACAATTAAAAATTAAATTGACTAGATTACTAAAACTCTTATAGAAGTTTCTTATAAAAAGTTTCTTACTTCAGACATCATGGGTTGAAAGGCACAAAGCATAGGATCTTAAGTATCGAATTCCTCATGAAGGTTATGGCATTAGACCAGAAAGAGGCCAGATTAGCCAAAGGAAAGACCATCAAAAAGGGTTGATACTCCGGGGACGTCACCATAGCTTTGTCCTTTAGGATCACAAGTAAAGCATAACTAGAACATAACTAACAAAGATCTGAAACACATAGTTGACTCTTAAATAAAAAGAAAATATTTGCTTTTACTTTAAAAGAAGAAACAAAATGAAAGTAAAGTAAACTTTGAATTATTTATAAATAAATTAATATTAACTTAAATAAAGAGAATTAAACTAAAATCACTGAATTATTTGAAGTTGATACATTAATTGTTAAGAGACAACTGAACAATTGAATGAAATAATATTGAAAAGTAATTTTACAATGTAATAGAGAGAGAGGGGGGGGGGGGTAGTCAAGTACAGATGAGTTGGAACAAAACAAGTTTGAAGAAACAAGAAAATTTGTACTTTTTAAACTTTGAAAAAGAAAGGGTTGTAAAAACCAGAATCTAAACACAAAATCTAGTTTGAGCTTATTTGAAAAAGGTGAATTAATATGACAGTGTTCATACAAAACATATAATATAATAACACATATATGCCAAATAAGAGCAAATAATGCAGTCAGATGTTTAACTACAAAAAAAGGGTAAAAAAGGGGATTGATACTTTCAGTGTCAATTCGACTACAACAGAGGGTACTGGTAAAGGAGAAGGACACTCCTGGCAGGAGGAAGGATGTACAAATCCAACATGGTGTCATCTTTATTCTATTTAGATAGTGGAGGGTACTGGTAAAGGAGAAGGACACTCCTGGCAGGAGGAAGGATGTACAAATCCAACATGGTGTGATTTGTGTGGAGAGCTAATATGGGGCCTTTATGATACAGGAAAATACAATAAAACAGATAATGCAGTCCTTAAATTAATCACTGCTATTTTTGTGGACTTTTTATTTTTATTAAATCTCTCACTTCCTTGTGAAGAAATGAAAATGCATTCCTAAAAACAAAAGTGATAATAGTTATTTCTCGCATCGTATTATAAACGGCTTTCCGCGAATATAAATTGTTTAATTTGAAAACTTAATTCCAGATTTTCGGTACGGTACGTCCCTATCTCTATTGTAATGGATAATAATCATTCAGGCCATTCTTATTATACAAAAATGAATACGTTGATTGTATTTATAAATAAACAGGAGCCTGGGTTTGTTGTCATTGTACCTACACAGTCCATCTTAAGTGCAGGTAATATTATTAGTAGCGCAGCTACTTTATACTGATGTCCTCTTAACATCAGTATTCGAATAGCTCTAAAAACTACGTTTGTAAAACTAGTAACATTTTGTACAATTTTGTTAACTTTTTATCCAAAATTGACGTTTTCTAGGTATCACAGGGCGACCACTGCATACTATATATACTATAAATACTATATAGGATGAATTTAGATACTATATCATACTATATGACTAAAATTTACTATATATACTATATAATTTTACCTTTATTTGACCAAAATTTACTATATATACTATATAATATTACATTTATATAACAAAAAACGGATATTGTCAGTTTTGTGACAATGCATCTCAAGAGGCGTTTTGTCTTATTTTCACAGGTTTTCTCTTATTTCTAGCCCCTGCAGGGCAATCATTAACCTTTATAACCTATCAAAAGCTACTGTGATATGATTAAACGCACCTTAACATAACAAACCAGGCAATAGGAAGTATTTCAAATTTTTTGGGCGAAGCTACTCTATAATTCCAAATGTCTGTCTCTCCGTTAGACATGGGATGGGGGGAAACGTGATTTTATTGGCTCCTATAAAATATTGAAGGGAACTTTTTGACAACATTCCTATCTTAAAGGAGCATAATCAACTATAAAACATCTATGGCAATCAGACAGCTTTTTAGCAGGTTTTTTGCTATTTTATATATTTTTTTACATATTTCCCCATATGTTTGGTATTTTTAAGTCCGATTTTCAAAATTTTTGAAGTTAAGGATATAAAATTAAAATTTTCATCTTTTGAAATACATTTATGGCGGTCTGACTGTCTTATAGCAGGTTTATTAGCTATTTTTATATTTCACACATTTCCTCTTATCTTTGGTGTTTTTGGTCCAATTATTTTGGATAACAGTATCAAGATAATTTTTTTCCTTTGTTCTGAGTATCCAGTATGTAATTTACTTTGACTGTTCGCCTAACAGTCATTTCATTATACAAAATAAAATAGGGTTTGGGGCTTTTTTCTCAAATAAATCTAAAATGAAATAATCATCCATGATTTTTTCGTGCTTTGCTACTTATGGATGTTGTCAACCTTGTTTAAAATAAAACTTTACCAAATAGAACACATATTTGCAGGGATCTCTAGGAATAAGACATTAGTTGTTTAATTGATATACATCCCCAATGATGATACACAAAATTAATCCTTATATAGAATAAAATTAGTGGATGGAAAGTATGGAAACTCAATTTGATTAACCAATCAAAATGCCATTAAAGTCCCCAAATTTGTTGAGTAAACGAATAAGAAAATGTTTTTATGGGGACTAGTATAAATAATAGCAGATTGTCCACTCGCTCCCTGCATATTTGAAAAAAAATTCAAATTATTTCTGCTTTTTATCACATGGTATATTTTGTTGATATTTCTAAAAAAACATTTGTAAGCATCAAATATTTAAACATAAAGTTACTTTATGTGAAAAAATTTGCGCGCTGCGCGCGCCAATTTACAACTTCTTTCAAACTGCTTTGACATTTTAGTATATCATATGATGTTAAGGATAAGTTTATCATTTTTTTGGTGCATATTCCCTTAACTAAAAGACATTTTTTTTCTGACAATTAACATTAAAAACCCTTATTAAAGCACACAACACTCTATATTCCTGACTTGAAAAAATATTTCTTTTCTTGATGTCTTTAATTAATTTTAGTTTAAAGGGGGTGTGAAATTTTTTAGGGGTGCTTTGTGCACCTCCCTAGCAAATCCTTGCGAACACCACTTTTAAAGTTCCATTTGAAGAGGGTGGGAGATGGTGATATAACTTTTTAGCTATAATTTTATAATTCACTATGTCTATTAGTCTCTAATGCTATGGGGGAAATATGATTTTCTAAATTATTTCCAAAATGAATTTTTATCTCGCCCACACCTAATTTTCTAAGGTGGGTTAATCATCCTTCATGCTGATATTTTGTATAAAAAAAATTTGAGTTCCATGGGGGGGGGGGGTTACATATTTTTTTTTCAAGATGCCTTTTAGCTTCAAGTCATTCCAGGGTTTGGAAAATGGATGGGGGATATAGATGGGGGAAAGGGATGGGGATGAAGGGATAGGGATTAGAGTCCCATAATCAAGTAATCCCACCCCCTTAAAACGCCCTTTTTAAAATAGGTATATATAATCCACGCCACTGATTTTATTTGATACAACTTGGCTTTGAGCTATTATTAATAATATATTATATATACTATGTATTACTAAATAATTCAAAGTCCAATACTATATCATACTATATAAGTAAAAAAAAATATACTATATATACTATATGGGAAAAAAATATATACTATAAAAATACTATATTTTTTTTGTTTTGGAGTGGTCGCCCTGGAAATGCAATGAACTTGAAATTGCAACTACGTAAATCATCAATAGTTGGTTGAACTTAACTAGATTAACCCTAAGCATTGGTCTAGACTCCTTGAAAATGTATGTTAAAATAAATGGAAATGATATTTTAACAAGGATGACAACATCCATAAGTAGCGAAGCTCAAAAATTATGGATGGATATCCAGAAAAAAATAAAGTTTATTGCAGTTTCATAAAAATCACGAAACCTTGTACGATTTATAACGTGAAAATCTAGGAACCGATCTAGCACCTCAGCAAATTAGCAAATCTTAATGAAACTTTGTGGGGATAAATAAATTGTTAACTTTTTTAATCCTTGAAAATATCAGCCGTCTATCTCAGATAGGAGTAAAGAAAATCATGAAAACCTAAAAATCTAGGAATCGAACTAGCACCCCAACCAATAAGCAAATCTCGATAAAACTTACTAAAAGTATGCAGAATGTGAAAGTATTAAATCCCTGAAAATTTAAGCTGTCTATGTTGAATAGGAGTTGAGATAATCATGAAAACTTATAAATGTAGGAATCGATCTAGCACCCCAACCAATTGACGAATCTTAATGAAACTTGGTGAAAATTTAAAGACTGTTAACATAATTAATCCCTGATAATTTCAGCTCTCTATCTTTTATAGGAGTCGAGAAAATCACGTTTCCCCCTTTCTGTCTCAGACGGACATTTCGAATTATAGAGTAGCTTCGCTACTAAAAATGAATCTTATTTACTGCTACAATGTCATAACTGCTACCTATATGTCATATGTTGAACATGAATAGAAAGAGTAGTGGTATGCTTTGTCAAATAATAAGGCGCAAATCATGGTAAAAAAATGCATAAATATTATTTTTTAACTAAGATATTGTCAAAACCCATCCCACCAAGGTATTGACTATTTTTTTTTTAGGGATATGGTAAAACTCGACTGTTCCTCAACCCAAGATTTTGCTGACGGGTCTATTTTGTCAACTAATGAGTCAATTATCATTGAAAGTGACAGTGATGATGATGATGACGACACTCTAGCAGGCAAAATAATATTTATACACCCCCAATCAAGGACGTCCAAGGGGGGGAGGGTAAGGGGTGATTACCCCATTATTAAATTACCCCCCCCCCCAAAAAAAAAAAGCAAATTACACTTAAAAAAATTAACCCCCCCCCCCCAAATAAAAAAAGCTTGGACGCCCCTGCCCCCAATGATGATACACAAAATTACCCCTTCTGTAGATTAAAATTAGTGGTTGAAACGTTTGAACAACCAACTTAATAAATCAACAAATTCAAATTAACTCAAACCTCCAAAGTTGTTAAGCCAACAAATATGAAAACGTTGTTATAAAACCTTGGGGACTAGTGTAATAAACATCCCATTGTCCCCTCTCTCTGGTATTTTGATTATGATTGAGCTGTGTTTGGATAGACTTATATAAATAAATTGTTGTCTATCTTAAATTACCCTTTAAAGACTTGTATCTATTTACATTTATCTTTAATACATGAGAGACGTAAACTGAAACTTCCCCCCAAAAGTAACTTTGTTTTGAGTGATTCTACAATAATTAGGTATAAATATTATATATTTAAAGATATATCAACGTATACAACTGCGGCTGAGGGTATTGTTGAAGAATCAACGGAAACACTAACAACAAGGAAATTAATATTCATAAACTATTAGAAGCGCAGCTTCTCTTGCGTTGTTATTTCATTAGCCTTGGGTTCTACTAAATGCATGAGGGGTAAAGTCCCGTAACGATTAGGAACAAAGCCTAACAGGAAACAATATTGCTTTGACAAGTACCTAAATAAGTAAGTAATAATGGAAATAAAGACCTAACATATTTTTCTTTATACCTAGCGCCTGCGAGGGGGACTATACCTTCGATTACCTAACCAATACCGAAACAATGGATTATGAATTTTAATATTAAAACTGCAGAGATAACAAATTCTTGACGTTGAACGGGGTAACTGAGTTTCATTCTGTTATTGAGGACACGGACGAATATCACACTTTGAAGGTAAGCTCTCACCTAGTTATCAGGGATCTAAAGGGATAAGACAATGGCCGACTAATTAATGTAAATTCCCTATGGTGATACACAAAATTACCCCTTCTGTAGATTACAATTTGTTGTTGAAACATTTGAACACTCGACTTAATCAACCAACCATTCAAATTTTATTAGTAGTCACCAAAGATGCTAAGCTAACGAATAAGAAAACGTTATTATAAAACTTTGGGGACTAGTGTAATTAACAGTCCATTGTCCTCTCTCTCTTTCTCTCTCACTCTCTCTCTCCCCCCCTCTCTCTCTCCCCCTCTCTCTCTCCCTCTCTCTTTCTCTCTCTATATCCCCCCTCTCTCTCACTCTTTATCTATTTTAAAAATTACACAAAAAGTAACATTTTCAATTTTCATAAAGTCGAATGTAAAAAATTCAGCTGTCAATCTGAAATAGCAGCTAAGTAAGTAACTCCTCCATGTAGAAATGTGGTTGAATTGTATGCTCAATTGTTATGGGAATCTTCAAAATAAATTTAAGACATCTAGCTTTCTTAGACTTCGAGATATTCTCCCTATTTTTTTCTAGGATATTGATGATTTACAAGATGAGGCCCCTATGCTTCCCCTGTTCTCTCTACCTATGGATAAAATACAGGCAAACATGCATTACTCATCACATTTTGTTTGTACCTACACCTACATAATTGATTAATCTTAGATTTGCTACGATTCCAATGGCAATAATAATGTCAATAATTTTTAGGATGATGAATATGAACATAAATATTGTATCATTCATGGAAAGAAAACAAAGTACCTAGTGGTTTTCGTTGAATTTTCACCGTAACTTTTCTCATATTTCTAGACCTGCGGGTGGCTCTAACCTTGCGGAGCAATCATTAACATTTCTATCAAAAGCTACTGTAAAAATACCACGAAATCCGCTTCTTCGTTTTCTTTCAATGATCCAAAATATTTTATTACCAACTTACGACTATTTTAAATATTAAGTTTATTTTGCATTACAAATTGTTTCATGTACAAATGTATAATAGGTATGTTAAACTGCTCGCGGATTTTTCGAAAAATTACTCGTAGATTTTTCAATAAATAAGTCGCGGATTTTACCTACCTAAATGTTTTACAACTCTAAAGTAATGCATGGTTTTTTGTTTGTTCAGTCTTTATTGAACAGATATAATTCATTCTTCCCTGCCAATCAAGAAACCGTCCTTGACAAGGATGAAAATATATTCAAAGGGACGATTACAAGCTTAATTTTTTCTATTAGATTTAGACATTTCTTAAATTCTTGCTATCTTTGTGAAAATTATCTTGGACAAAGTAAAAAATTGTATCTAATCTACGTATAGTTAACGTTAAAAAAAAACATTTATGATATAATATAACCTCGAATTTTTTACTTCCTTTCATATTAACAGATAAAAAACATCATGGAAAGAAAACGAAGTAGCGGGTTTCGTCGTAATTTTCACAGTAGCTTTAAATAAGTTATTTTGGGTTAGGTTAGGCAAATGTTGAAGACTGCCCCGCAGGGTCTAGAAATAGGAGAAAATCTAATGTGAGAAAAATAACGAAACCCGCTACTTCGTTTTCTTCCCATGATCTGAAAAAATATTTTTTGTGTTAGTCATATTTTTTTTTGTCAAAAAGCTTATATTTGTTCTAACAACCAGGATTTATTCGTGTTGAGATGAACCTACAACGGCCAATAAATGTTATTTCTGGTACAAGGTATAAGCAATTTGTTAACTCGCGACCGTGGCTCAACACGTAGCGCATCCGCTTGTCTGGGAGGTGGTAGGTTCGAATCTCGGCTTAACATCGCGACATAACTAGACATTAATAGTTAGAGTAGGGGAAATGCCTTGGCATAAAGCAGACGAAACTCCTTACCATGCACAGTTAGGACTTCTGAGACAAAGGTCGTTAAATCAAAGAGTTTGTTGTCTGCCGCCCCCCATATGAGGTAATTGATAAGCAATCTGAATAAGAGATTAAAAGGGATTTAACAATGGACGGTAAATTGAAGTACATGATCAATGATGATAATCATAATTACCCCTACACTGAGACTCTATGCATAGCCTTTTTGTTATACTGTGTGTACTGTGAAGAGACTTGAACCATTTACCTCCAGAAATTTGATCGATCGTCCTGTAAACTATTATTGAAGCAGATACAAAGAATCCAGGGATCTAAAGGGATGAGACAATGATGGTTGAAACGTTTGGATAAATTTATGAAACAACCAATCAAAATTCAATGAATGTCCCCAAAGTTGTTAAGCCAACAAATAAGAAAACCTTATAAACTCCTCCCTCCCTGCAAAGAATATAATAGTTTTATTTTATTAAGGCCACCATCAGTATATAACATCTCTAAAGAGGATACGTACACAGACAGAACTCTTACCTCATTCTACCTCCCTCCTGCCACTGCTAAAGGTATTCTAACATGGCTTAGCCGTTGTTTTGTTTTTGCTTGTTCTTGTTTACCTACTTATGGGTCTAATCAATTTGTCCTTGAAATTAAAGATACTCTACAATTTAATCTTTGAGGCTATAGGGGAAATGTGAATTTCTCGGCTGGTATATAAGATGGACTGTTGATTTTTTTAAGATACTGTCCTTCACTATATAGCATTAATTATGCAATGTACTTGGTCAGCCAGTCAGTCTGTTTGTAGGCCGTGCTACAACAGAATTTAAATATTGATTAGTAAAGGCTTCGTAATTTATTTTTTACCTTATTTTTAAAGCCAAATTAATATCTGTTCTCACTTTGTCCGTTTGTGTATCCATGATGATTGTGCTTCGTTACCTATGGATGAAGGACAGTATTTTTTCTAAAATGCATCAGTTTTCACTAAACCTAATCTTGTTGTTATCTAGCTATCTGTGTAACCAGCTGCACAACTACCCAAGATGTTATCAGAAGCTTGTTAAAAAAGTTTAAAGTTGCAGATAATCCTCATAAATATGCTTTATATGAAAGGTAATTATTAATTTTTTAAAGACTTTTGAAAAAAATGGCGTTTTGTTTTTGCCTTTTCTACAAATAAAAAAATATGTTAGTTATGGTGAGCAGGGCATTTAAGATCCCCAATACTGCAGCAGATTCTTAATGTTTTTTTGATGACTTGAAATGGTTGTGCCTTAGACTATGACAGTTAAATAAAGTAACAGGATGTTTTTTGTGTACTGTGCGTGTCTCTTTGTATCAAAGGATCTCAGCTAACCACTGAACCATTATGGTTCTCCTTTACAGGTTAGCTTCTCATAGGTACAGTGAAGTTTTATAACTATTTTGGGAGAGGGTACCACAACCCTCCCAAGAATTATTTTCACTAGAAAAAAATTAACCTCCCCCCCCAAAAAAAATCTAAAAACTCAAATTAAAAATTGGGAGGGCTGGGGGTTCAATTCTTTTTAAATCTAAAATAAAAAATTGGGATATCGAATTCAACTCCCCCTACTTAAGTTCCCCTAGAGGCCTTTATGGAGCGTAGCCGCTAGTATATTATATAGGTCTTTGTTTTTCTAAAGACTAATCTTATTTTCTTTATTTTTTTTTAGATTGGATGATAGAGGTAGACGGGACAGTGTTACCAGATCTAAATCTTTATCCAGGCCAAAATTAAGAAGGTAAGCTGTTATATTTTACACAGGGATCTTAAGTGATAAGACAATGGCCAATAAATTGATGTACAAAATCATTTATTTCTGTAGATAAAAATTGCTGGTTAAAACTTTTGAACACTCAACTTACTGAAGCAACCAAAATAAGTTCTCTAAAGTCCCCAAAGTTGTTAATCCAATGAATAAGAAAATGTTAATACCTATAAAAATTTGGGGACTAGTGTAATAAACAACTCATTGTCCCCTCTCTCTGTATAATATGTCAGTAAATGTAAAAAAGTGTCGGCTCTAAAAACAGAAAACAAAAAAAGTTTTTTTTTTAATCATTGACTATTTTTAGAATTCCAGAGGGGGAAAAGCCTTTGGTGTGTGCCTTGTTGGCTTTAGATGATAGAGACAGTGATACTAAGAAATTCATCTTACAGGTAAACAATTTCAAAAGCTTATCTGTTTATTCCCCTTGTCCTTTTAAAAATTTCATGTCATACACAAGAAATAATATAAAGTGTTTTTCATGGATAGTAAAATTTAAAATTATAGGGTCTGTTTCTGTTTGCTCCACTTCTAGTTATGTTGTAACTCGTCCTACAAAGAGACAGTTTGCTTATTTCAATAGATAGAAAAAGCATAATTTTTCAACAACAAAAAAACAAACTATTTTATTCTTCAGGAAAATGACCCCGGAGAAATCCTATGGGAACAGTTTAGCCTTCCAGAATTAAACAACTTCCTCAGAATACTTGACAGGAACATTCCATGTTTATTATATCCATTTTATATCGAAATCACGGGACAATAAAACAGTGATTGATTCTTTGATTTTTGGAAAATGAAAATTATTTATAATACGAAACGGTACAGTATTTTTTAGTATGGCTCATTCTTAGTAATCTTGAAGGGACATAATGGCTTGTAAAATTTTAGTAAATAATAATACCTATGTCTTTGTTTTAAAACAAGATTCATTAATGATTCTTAAAATGATACATAAACGAATAAGATAACAGGGTTATTAAACTTTTATTTACAGTCCCAGAAAGAGATGGGACAATGGGCAGTGTACTGCACTAGTCTCCAAAGTTTTATAATTACGTTATCTTATTCGTATAAATAAAGGTACTAAGAAAGAGAGGTAATGTCTGATTGAGCCAATAGGAGAATCGCATCGGTACATACATATTATCTCATTGGTTGAAATTGTGTACACATTTTGTTACGAACGCATGTTTCTTTTTCATTTCATACATAGATAAAAGTCAGCTGTATATTTTCTTAGTAGAATGCTTTGTGGAATCAGACTTAATTGCCCAAAAATTTCGTCTTAAATTTGAAAGCTTTAAACAGAGGTGGATTCTTTTTAAAAAAAGTTATGCTGGCTACTCGCTGGTGAGGCAAAATTATTTTTGTGAAAAATCCTCCAAAATCGCATAAAAAATTTACAAAAACTAAATAAAATCTTAAAAGGGTTATTAACATATGATTTTGTTTAATTTTTGTAAATTTTTAATGTGCTTTTGGATGATTTTTCACAAAAATAATTTTGCCTCACTATCGAGTAGCAAGTCTATCAATTTTTAAGAATCCACATCAGCTTGAGTCGAAAGTAAACAATACTTTTATCTGCTAGAAATGTTCCTTCTTAGATTTTACAAAAAAAGGGTTTAGAATATGCTTCTATTTTCGTATAGTTTACATTTGGGGATTTTTGATTGGTTATTTCATTAAGTTGAGTGTTAAAACGTTTTAACCACTAATTTTAATCTACATAAAGGTAATTTTGTATCATCATTAAGAATGGATGTACATCAATTTATCGGCAATTCTCCTTTTCGATCCATGGCCCCTTTCCCCTTTATTTATGGAAAAAATGAACGTGTTATGTTTGTAGAGAGGAAGCCTGGTATAAACGTCAGATACACGAGAAATATGATCTTGTACATATGACTATTCAGGCATGAAGAGTTAAATCAAATTAAAGTTGTACAATTTTAAGTTTGAATTCGTAAAAAATATTCATTGATATTAGCTAAAAAGATAACTTATGATATATCCTTTAAACAAATTCTTTGTGGTGTTTAAAAGTACACAAATCATGACAATTAGATTTAGTCAAATTATTAATGTTTATTGTTTAATTTGCTGATTATCTTGTTAGGCGACGAGAACTTTAACCATAATTTTGATTCTTTGATTATTTTTGGAAATAAGAGATTATCCCCATTTTGCATTTCACTAATAAGCTCTAAATAAAAAGTTTTATACAGAAATTTTAACTCAGTTTTTCATTAAATAACACTGTACTTGAAAATTATTCTTTCCGTAAGAATAATGATTGAACCCTTTGTAACCAATACAGAAAATCTTGGAAGAAAAGAAAAGAGAAGAAATAGAAGGCGGGGTACCACAAGTTGAAAATGAAAGTTAAAAATCTATTTTTCTGTTGATTTTACACAATGATGACATTAAAAAAAGAATAGAGGAGGAATGATCTATATAAATTTTCCCCTCAGGGCAGAGTCGCAATCCTAAATTTGTATTGGGGCTTTAAAATCACATAATAGCGTCGAAATCATAAACAAAGCCAAGTCGCTACAAAAAGAAAAAAAACAATTTGCTATCAGATGAAAAGGGTCTCTGCCACTGGGGGCAGTTAGTTTTCTGGATTATACACCTATATTTATTATGAGAACAGAAATAATACCTAGAGGGAGAAGGGGAATATATGATAGAAGATGTCAAATTCTTTCAGTTATCCCCCGCTCTATCATTACTAATTTAAATCTCCAAGAAACAAAATCTAGCCATTTTTTAACCCTCAGAGAAGTATTCTTTTACCTGCCATTAATTAAGAAATCATTTTGTCAAAAGCCTTTCTGATATCAAAATTTGTTCTACTTAAATATCAATAAAATCGGGTTTAGTTCATTTAAAAAATAAAACTTTGAGCTTTGTTAAAAGCGAAGCTTTTCTATAATTAGGGTCGGTCCGTCCGTCCGTAACGGAAAGCTTTTTTCGCTAATCTAGGCATGTTAGAATTGTCCTATTGATTTCAAACTTTGCATGGTGATTCCTGTAGTAGTTAGGTACTATTTAGAAACGATAACAACTCGATAATCATTACCAGAATGTCCGTGCGTCCATTTTAAACATGTTGATTTTTTTACTTTTTTAACAACAAATTTTTATGTGATCTAATAATCCGATTGATCTGATTTTTGATATACTGATTCCTGGGACAACAAAGTACAATATTATAAGCGAAGTCCTAAAATGTAAGTATGTCCATAAACATTATTCTGTATCAAGCAGTTTTTCAACAATTTTACTTAAAATTTTGCTTCGACATTTATACATTTATATTCTGATTATTCAGTTTTGACATTATACAAGTGTTAGTGTCCGTTTGTCCTACCGTTTCAGTGCTTCGCTTTTATGGATGTTGTCATCCTTGTTTAAAGAGGTTTTACGCCCTAACAAATTTTCTTTATTTTAAAAATTGATGCCATCTTATAATATACAATATTCGTTAGTTAATAGTTAAAATGTTAAAGACAGAACAAGACTAGTTTATTAAAATATTTAGCAGTAGAGAAATTATGATAATTAAATGTAAAAATGTTAGATTATTGATATGTATTTACATTTATTGTTACCTCGAGGCAGGGTTCATTGTTAGAAAAATAATAATTTAATAGTATTTACCCCAAATTGTTTTGACCTTTAAAATGATTTAAAGGGATAGTTCCATAAAGGTTATCTAAAAAATAAATATTAAGTTCTTTATAAACAACTACTAGACATCCCTTAAATGGTTCACATTTTATGAATAGGATTTAAAATTTCGGTCTCCTTCATGTAACTATCCCTTTTAAACAAAGAATTAGCATGATTTATTTATGAAATTCAAATTCTACTTTTTGGGCATTAAAATTTCTGAAACATCACCATGATTCATTCAGTTAGAAATTTGATCATTTTCGGCCATTTTTTCCAGGGCTCTGTTGCCACAAGTAAGCCGCTATGTTTCTTTAGTTGCATTGGATATAATAAATCTGGGATGGGTTGTTATTTTTTATAAATCCTAGCGGCTTGTTAGGGGGCTTACAAGTCCTTATTTCATTTCCATAATCTAAAAGCAATGCAATGTAAAATCTACAGATGTACAAAAAGCTACATTATATGCAGGGTGACCACTGTGTACTATATGTACTATATGTTCTATATAGTCAAAATTTTGTACTATATGGTACTATATGACAAACTAGGTACTATATGTACTATATGACTTGAAATTTCGGTACTATATGAAAAATTTTTAAATATTATTTTAAAACTTGTTAAGTATGATAATATTGTTTGTAATATTACATTGTACTTACAAAATGCTTTTTAATATTTTAATATATTAAGTTCACTGCAGCCTCCTAATTTCAGCTCTGGCACATATTAATAAAGAGAGTAGTGATTTGAGTATGTTAAGGAAAAATTATAAACCAAAACTTTATAAGCTAACATAAGCTAGGAGATATGCAATGACTCTTAAAATCACCTTGATCATACATTTTTTTGCTTCAATGATTTTTATTATTTGTTATAAGATTAAACTCTTCTTGTTCTTCATATTTTTATGATTGCTGAAAAGGTTAAATACATAGGCTAAATTTTTAACCTTAAAATTTTTAATTAGTGCTTTTTCTGTATATTGCTAGATGACCAAGTTAGGTTAAGTAAAGAATGCCCTGCTGGGTTAGGGTGGGACCTTGGAGGTGTATGTATTGTAGGCCGACTCAAAATGCTAAAAATTTTGGCGCATTATTTAAGCCATTTCTTTTATGACAATTGACACAAAAAAAGTGTTCTGTTAGTTTTTTTCAGCAATATGTCAATTTCGATTTTCTTTAAAAAAAAAATTTATGGCTTTATATGCCCTACTGAATTCGCTTTGAAGAGTAGATTAAAGATTTTAAAAAAACGATTTTTAAAGATTTTGATCATAGAAGACTATCCTCAAAAGACTGACAATTTTGGACGTTTTAGCAAATTCAGGTGATTTTGACAGTTATTTAAGGATAACTTTTCAATGGTCAATATTTTTATAAATCGTTTTTTGATTCTTAATCTCTTCAGGAAGGTAAATAAAGTCTTACTTTGAAAGAAGAAAAGATTATATGTATATATTCCACTTCTAATCCAGTGGTTATTATTGATTTTTAAACTACTTTACTAGGCAATATTCAATGTATTGGGAACAAAATTTTTTTAAAATTTTAATTATCATATGAATTTTCGCAATGTTGTATTATATATGTGCATTTTGTATGTTCATAAGTCCATGTGTGTTTCCCGGCCGCTATTGAAAATAGACAGTTGCAATTTTTAGTGAAGATTCCTATTATATATAATTGCATCTACTCTGTACATTATTTTGTCCGTCTGTCGGTCTTGCTGAAAAAGACAAAAAAAATATTATTGGAGAAATGTGATTTTCTCAACTGCAATTTTAGAAAATTTTTATTCAAGATTCCTTATGTTTATACGAATCTGCTCTATATGTACAATATTGTCCCTCTGCCTGTCATGCTTAAAAAGACAAAAACCTTATTATTTCAGTTAAAAAAGTCCTCAGTTTTAATGAAAACTATTTTTGTTTAAAATTACTAAATATCCCATTTTTTTGGGGGGGGGGGGTGGGGCTGTGAAGGGGGAATTCCTATCCTCTTCATTTGTTTTTTTTTCACATGGGCTTCGCCCCACACTGCTCAAAACCACCACTGGACCAGTACGAATATTCCCTGAAGAGTAGAGCCCAATTGGTTCAGCAATTACTCTTTGCTTACAAAAAAAATTTGGTAGGGGATATTTATATCTTTTTTTGAGGGGGTTAAGATTTACAACCCCCACAAAAATTGCTTATAAACCACCATATGTCCAGTATGTACATATATTCCATGGAGAGTAGAGCCCATTCGGTTCAACAGTTACCAAATTTTTTTTCGGACGGATAGACATCAAGCTACTTTGTATTACAGACAAGCAGCTAAGTCCCTAGCACTTAGGACATCCCAGGACATAATTCTGAAAATTAAATAGCCTAAAACCATCATATGACCTCAGTGAAGTTTACCTAAAATTTCTAACCCAATTGGTTTAGTAGATAATGAGATCTTAAGCTTCAGACATAAAACCCTTACTACTTTATTTAATACTAGCGGCTTCGCCCCTAGCCTCTAGGGGCTTTGCCCTAAGAGGTATAATTACATCTTCTATTACTTACCCAGCAGAACGGATCGCAAATTTTCGCACCTACCCAGCAGGAAAACATTTTCCCGTTTAAATAACGAATTCGCAAAATTCGTAAAAAAAATAGTCTAATGTGTTCTCAAGAAAATTACTACTGGTGCTGCTCATAGTCTAAAGTGTTCTCAAGAAATTTTTTTTTGGGGGGGGGGTAAATTTTCATTTTGGGGGGGTTGGGGGTGTCCCACCCCCCAAGAAAATAGCTTAAAACCACCACAGGACCGATAGGTATATACCCTGAAGAGTAGAATCCAATCGGTTCAGTGGTTACCAAGATCTTAATCTTCAGACGGACGGACAGACAGACGGACGGACGGACAGACATCAAGCTACTTTGTATTATAATAAGATATATAGGTACTATTTTTTAATATTTGGTACTATATGGTATTACTACATATATTAGTTAAAATTTTGGTACTACATGGTAATATATTAGTTAAAATTTTGGTACTAAATGGTACTATATTACCTAGTTAAAATTTTGGTACTGTATGGTACTATATTAGTTAAAATTTTGTGTACTATATGGTACTATATGAAAATTTTTATGTACTATATATGTACTATATATTTGTAAATTTTGAGTGGTCACTCTGTATATGTTAGAAAAATAAATACTTAATTATCATATCATACTTGCAATAATAATGTTAATTAAATACCTACCTAGTTAATTTGATCTGTAACATACCTAGTAATTTTCTTTTATTATACAGGGTGAGTCAGAAAAAACTGAGTTTTCCGATTTTCTGATACAACCAGTAGAAATATGGAAAAAATAATTATAGGTTCTTGTTCTCTATAAAAATGTACATTAAACTTAGAAAAGGTGTTTTTGAATATCTCTGAAAACAACGGCGCTTTTTAGAGCATAAAGATTTCAAAAAGTGTGTGTGATGACTTTTTCGGCCATTATTTTGTACAATTTAGGTAGATTTATTTATAATAAAAAATGTCTATTATTCTAAAAAGATAAACAAACATATTTTTTGATTATTAGAATTTGTATTCAACAAATTGTAAATATTTAACATCTTAAAAATACAAATTATTTAAATTAAATTGTTACATTATAAATCAAACGTTTTGTTGTAATCTATTGTTAAGATTTAATACCCCATGACCGGAAAACCAGCTCATGACCAAAAATATTTCATCTTGTTGCCTAAATTCCTCTCCCCTCCCCCTGAATTTCCTCTATATTTGCTGCAAGACTGGATTTAATCTCCAAAATCTCCGCCCCCTTTTTTGACAAATTATACTTGTGTGTTATAATCCATTATAATAACTTCATTTAAATAGGGTGGGGTTTCTAAAAGGCATTTATATTTTAAAAATTCAAACCTTGATAACTTTTTTATCTTAAGAGATTTTTTTGTCAAATAAAAAGGTTTTTTTTCTTTTTACTATAAGCTACGTAATTATAGAAGATTCTTTTAAACCACATGCATCACAATTAAGAAATATGAAAAAATGACAAATTGCAGTATTCTACAAATGCTTGTGTGAGGAGCCAAAAAGCATTTCACCTTTAAAACTCATTAAAGTACTTTTCTTAGACCTTTTTCTAAATAAATATTGAAATTTTAAGATTTTTTTATACAAAATAAATGAGTTATTTTAATTTTTCTTGATCAACATTTTTCACACAAGGCATTTTTTGACACCATACACCTATCATAGAGGCCGCATTTTTAGAGATAATGAAAAACACCATTTACAAGTATGATGTGCTTTTGTACAGAGAACAAGGACATATAACTATTTTTTCTGTATTCATTTTGGTTGTTTCTGAAAATCGAAAAACTCAGTTTTTTCTGACTCACCCTGTATACCTAGTATTTTCAAAGCTTTACAAGTAATTTGAACCTAAAGACATTTAAGACAGTCATTAATATAAATGCCATTTTTTTCAAGTCTGAAAATGAAGGAAGTTAATGTTTATTCTTAGTATGAACAATATTGTACATCTGAGTCTTTAACAATGCACAGAAAGTGCACAGCCAGAGAAAACGCGCGTACTAGTAGGTCTAGTTTTACAGTGAACGTACCTTGTGCATTATGGAATCATGACTGTTCCAGATTTGTCTAGGTCAGGCTCTTTTTAATGATGTTCATGAGGTTGTGCTACCATTTGCCCATAAAAAGTATTAAAAGAGAAAACAATTCTTTCCTTCGTATTCTGTCTTGA
Organism: Acartia tonsa; assembly: GCF_053477335.1. Lineage (NCBI taxonomy): Eukaryota > Metazoa > Arthropoda > Copepoda > Calanoida > Acartiidae > Acartia > Acartia tonsa. The sequence goes on along the minus strand of NC_137272.1, from coordinate 5,155,271 downwards.
TCCTAAAATACTAATACTTAAACATTATTGGTAATCGTACAATTTTACAAAAATAAATCTGCAAATAAAGACAAGAATTCAAATATTTAATAAAAATTAATGTTACTATTTTTTACTGCAAAATATTACGAATACCAATTTCACGTTTGGTGCTTTTTGCCTAAAACTTTTGTAAGAAATCAAAAACAATGTAAACCATAAAATGCTTAAAATTAAAGTGCTTTAATGAATCATAAGCTATATTAGTACAAGCATTTTTGCTTGTTTTACTTCTATAAGAAGTCTCTCATGGATTGGAAAGTAGCATCTTAAAAAGATTAGTTCAAAATAAGGGGGTAATTTTTTCACATATTTTCTGTAAAGTTGTTTGTTACCTACTGTTTAGTGAAATGCGCTTATTAAACTGTTCTTATTATAATATACATACCTTTGGTCATAATTAAGAACAGTTAGACTTAATAAGCACATTTTACTAAACCGTAACACACAACTTTGCTAAAATACGCAAAAAAAATCACCCCTTTTCAACCATTGATATTGTAACTTAAAAGTTACAAACTTGTGATTTGTTACGATGTTAAAAAAGTAAGAGGTCTTGTAATTGTTTTTTAGGTGCTAAATCCCGTCCCTGAGGTTTTTTAAGCGCTGTAATTACTAGATCTTTGTTATGATAATAATCTAGTCAGTTCTCTATTTAAATTTTTCAGATAAATTTTTTTTGTCTTGCTCTCTCTCCTTGGAGGGTAGAGCAACAAATTTGCTCTTTTAAGGGATACTCTTTGATCATATTTTAGTTTTGTATGTGAAATGTAATATGTTTTGTTGTGTTTTTTATTTGAACCTTTGAACTCAACAAAACATTTGATGCTATTTCATAAAAAATGCTTAACATTTCAAAGTTTTATTCGTAGAAAACCATGGTGCAAATAAATTTTTTAGTTGGAATAACTATATCAAACTTTAACCTAGTATATTCACTAAAAAAAATCTAGAATGACTGCTGGAAGGTGCTTAGAAACACTTGCTCTCGTTCGTGCATGTTCCCATTTTTTCAATTAAAGTTATTTTTATTAGGTGCGTTTCCTGAAAGTGCTTAGCGTGTACAGAAATCTCGCTCTAATTGTAAAGTGTATCATTAAGGGTTTGGTATAGTGCAATCTCATGGCTATCAGTAAAATAATTTTTTATATAGAACCAATCATAGAGTATTATTTTTTGATAGTGAATTTAAAATAAAATGGATCAAACAGCGGTAACACAACCCACTGGTGAGTCTGTGACCCAAATTCACCCCAGCAGTCCAAATGAGCGTCCCAAGCCACCACCGCCAAAACTGCCGGATATGAGCGAGTATCCGGTGAAGACTTTCTATCCCACCTTAAAGGAGTTCAAGAATTTGACAAAGTGAGTGTATTTTAATTTTTTAAATGGACCAATTAAATTCATCACATCCTTATAATAAAGTAACAGGATCTTTGTGTGTTCTGCCGGTCTGTCTGTACTGAAGGATCTCGCTAACCGATATGGTCCTGGAAAGATTTTAAGCTACAATGAGGTAGGGTACCACTATACTCAAAAGAAATCGCCCTAAGAATAAATCCCCCCCCCTTTCGATTTTTTTAGACTACATTTAAAAATTAGATCGGTCGAATTCAACCTCCCTTGAATAAAAACCTCAAGCGCCACTAGAGCCCTATAGGGGCGTAGTCGCTACTAAGTTATTATTAAATCATTACGATACTTATTGTTTGTAAATATGATGTAATAGTTATTTCTCGTATCGTATTATAAACGGCTTTCCGCGGACATAGAATGTACAAATATAAGATTAAAACTAGTTTTTTTTAGCCCCGTGGTGCTGAAGGTGAAATAACGAAGTACCTTATGGATCAGGTCCTTTTCATGCCTCTGCCACCATACACTTTACTCAATCATCTTTAAGCTATCCAAAGTATAATCTGTAACAAACACATAATTTAAAAACCCCGAATGGATAAATTCACACTCTGGAATGATAATAAAAAGTTGAAACCATAAATGCTAACCATAATCAAATAAGACAATAAATAACACAGCATTTAAAACATAATTCAATATAATTTTATTAACATTTAAAATCAAACAATAAACAGATAGGCAGACATCATCTTGATCATCCTAAATATACATTAAGAGGGAAGTCATTTTCTAGTAAATCCCGTAAAAATGTGTGTTATAAGGCCTAAAAATAGTAGTAGAACGATAAGGTGCTCTATATAGTGGTATTCCCTATTGAATAGAACAATAGGGAAATTTTTTTTTTTTTTGATAACCGTACCTGGAATATCTATCATAAGAAATTTCTATCAAACGCTTTGTTTGGCTCAAACTGACAAAAATTAAAAAAATATATAATTATAATAATAATGTTTTCTATAGGTACAATGTAAAGGTTAAGAACAATCTATACCATTAAATAAAGGAAGAAGCCATTCTTTACAGGTTATACGAGCAGTGAACATTAAAATGAAACTTTAACAAATCATTAATACAATGACTTAGTGAAACAAACCAACACAACAAGTTACATACAGACAATTTTGAAAACATTCAGATATACAATCTATATAAGAAGGTAAGAGATTCAAAGTGGAGGTTGCATGTCATATTCTTTCTTTGCTTGTTGTGTAGTATGTCATTTTTAGTTTCAAATCCTATTTTAAAGCCAGAATATTTTTTTTTATAATAAAGATTGACCAAAATATAGGTGAAAAACAAGTTAGTTTTTTGATAATGAAAGTTTAATTTAAAGAAAAAAATGTTCTAAAATGTAGTTGTTCGCTGTAGTGAAATTGAAATGAAACAATGCACATTGAAACCTTCTACTTCAAAGCAAACAAACATGAAATTCCACAAACATAAAACTAATTTTGTCACCTTGAATAAATCAACCTGTAAAGAATGGCTTCTTCCTTTGTTTAATGGTATAGATTGTTCTTAACCTTTACCTTGTACCTATAGAAAACATTATTATTATAATTATACAGGGTGAGTCAGAAAAAACTGAGTTTTTCGATTTTCAGAAACAACCAGAAGGAATAGAGAAAAAATAATTATATGTCCTTGTTCTCTGTACAAAAGCACATTAAACTTGTAAAAGGTGTTTTTCATTATCTCTAAAAATGCGGCCTCTATGATAGGTGTATGGTGTCAAAAAATGCCTTGTGTGAAAAATTTTGATCAAGAAAAATTAAAATAATTCATCTATTTTGTATAAAAAAATTTTAAAATTTCAATATTTATTTAGAAAAAGGTCTAAGAAAAGTACTTTAATGAGTTTTAGAGGTGAAATGCTTTTTGGCACCTCACAAAAGCATTTTTAGAATAATGCAATTTGTCATTTTTTCATATTTCTTGATTGTGATGCATGTGGTTTAAAAGAATCTTCTATAATAAGGTAGCTTATAGTAAAAAGAAAAAAAAACCTTTTTATTTGACAAAAAAATCTCTTAAGATAAAAAAGTTATCAAGGTTTGAATATTTAAAATAAAAATGCCTTTTAGAAACTCTACCCTATTTAAATGAAGTTATTATGATGGATTATAACACATACAGGGTGCGCCACATAAATCCAGACTTTTTCTTATTTTAAAAAAAATGAACATAAAATCGTCAATTTCAAAGATTTTTTTGAATTTTAAAAACCGGGAAGCAAACTAGCTATATGACCTTTTAGATTATTCAATAAAATCGCCGCCAGCCTCAATCACCGCCTCTACCCGCCCCCTGAACCGCCCCCAGACCCTGGTCACCACGTCCCTGTCCAAGCTGGCGAAGTTCTCCTTCATAGTGGCAATGAGGGAGGTCTTTGTGGTATGGGCGCGTCTATTGGTTCATGCTTTAATGGCGCTCCAGGCCCAAAATTCAATTGGATGAAGATCGGGGCTGCTGGGAGGCCATATCTCCTTAGGGACGTGAGTAACTGCAGGATCCAAATTCACCCATCTTTCAAGCTACCCTTCGACACGGCGGCTCTCATTTGGGCCACAATTAAGCTAGAACATCGTGTAATACCTTTTTGGAAATGGCATGAAGATTAAGCTAGGGTTATCATCGCAACACATAGTCTAAAACGAGTTTTAAGGTTACAAATGGGCCCATGTAGTCGAGAACCGAGAAATTTTCACGAATTTTCACGATTTTTGACGTTTTTGACCTCTCAAAATCTGCCACGTTTCACTTTGATGGAGTACTACGGCCAGGCCATTTGAGAAAGAGAGCTCTAGTCTTTTTTAGTGTCTTACTTATGTATCTAACAGTATCCCCAGCAAGTTGTATAACTCTACCTCACCTACAGATGGGCTGAGGTCAGATTTAGTGGGCCCTAGTCAAGAATCCAGGGTAAACTATCAGCGCGTTTCGATTCTGCCATGTTGAACATAAGCGCTGCCAGCTTGGAGAACACGTCCTCCATCGTCTAAAAAATTTTATGGACAAAAAGATAACTACCCAAGCTTTTTATAGTGTGGTCAAACGTCATGATTGGTCAAGTAGTTTTGGTGCTATGGCCGTTTGAAAAAAGTCCGGATTTATGTGGCACACCCTGTAAGTATAATTTGTCAAAAGGGGGCGGAGATTTTGGAGATTAAATCCAGTCTTGCACTAAATATAGAGGAAATTCAGGGGGAGGGGGTAGGAATTTAGGTAACAAGATGAAATATTTCCGGTCATGAGCTGGTTTTCTGGTCATGGGGTATTAAGTCTTAACAATAGATTACAACAAAACGTTTGATTTATAATGTGATAATTTAATTTAAATAAATTGTATTTTCAAGAAATTAAATATTTACTATCTGTTAAATAAAAATTTTAATAATAAAAAAATATGTTTGTTTATCTTTTTAGAATGGTAGACAATTTTTATTATAAATAAATCTACCTAAAAAGTACAAAATAATGGCTGAAAAAGTCATCACACACACTTTTTGAAATCTTTATGCTCTAAAAAGCGCCGTTGTTTTCAGAGATATTCAAAAACACCTTTTCTAAGTTTAATGTATATTTTTATAAAGAACAAGAACCTATAATTGTTTTGTCCATATTCCTACTGGTTGTATCAGAAAATCGGAAAACTCAGTTTTTTCTGACTCACCCTGTATTTTTTTAAATTTTTGTCAGTTTGAGCCAAACAAAGCATTTGATAGAAATTTCTTATTTTTTAAAGATATTCCAGGTACAGTTATCAAAAAAAAAAAAAAATTTCCCTATTGTTCTATTCAATAGGGAATACAAATATATAGAGCACCTTATCGTTCTACTACTATTTTTAGGCCTTATAACACACACCTTTACGGGATTTACTAGAAAATGACTTCCCTCTTTTTAAATAACAGATAACATTGCAGAAGGCACCGGCTAAAAAAACTAGTTTTAATCTTATGATTGTACATTTCTATATTCGTATAAAACTGGATATAATACGATGCTAGACATAGTTTTTTCGTATGGATGAGAACCGGTTCCTATCCACCGGATTCGAATGAATACGAGAAATATACTTACCATTTTACGTGAAAAAAATTTAAATTCAGAATATCCTTAACATTGATTTTCTTCAAAATTTTGTTATAATTGCACTACCTACCTATTGAAATATTTGATTTTTTTCCTGTTTACTAAGCTATCCGAGGGTAAAGCTTGCACTAGTATGCACTAATGTTTAACATACTTATCCTATTTAGATACATCAGCTCCCTGGAGGCTGAGGGCGTGCACAAGACTGGAATTTGCAAGATTGTCCCACCTAAGGAATGGATACCTAGAAGGTAAATAAATCAATGAGAAAGTAGAACAAGAGAGCTAGTGTAATTAATACTTGGAATTATTTGACACTTGAGCTGCATTGGCATACAGGGATAAAGGGGGAGGGGGTATTGCCTAATTCGGCGAGGAAAACTAAATTTAAAAATATGTATGTGAATAGTGGGGAAAAATTTAAAAATAAAAAGGAAAAACACATTTTTTCTCCATCTTTGGGAAGAAAAAAAAACTAGAAAAATATGTGGGATGGGTAAAAAAAATTAATGAAATAAGGAATAGTGGAAATATTTTTCCATTTTTTCCCATTTTTATGAGGAAAAACCGAGGAGGGGAAAGAAAATTAAATATTTTGCAGCAGGGGAAAAAAATTAATCTAATGCAGAATATACACCCCTGTAAATTTTTAGTGTTGGCGGAAAATAGCGGTGAACGGCGGGAGCGGCGGTCCGTTCACCGTTTTTTCTATAAAAGATACTAAAACTTTGGGTAATGACTGACACAACCAAAAATAGTTTACCAAATTATCTCTAAAACAAGGGTGTAGCACCCAAAAAAAATTGCTGGTATGTCTTGTTAGTGTTACGAATCACCACATTCCCCCGCCCTTTATCTTTTACTGACTTTATATTTAGAGTTTTCCCCTTGCGAGAGATCTTTGCTAATTTTTGTTATATTTTTTAGGGAAGGGTACAGATTAGAAGATTTTGATTTTCAAATAGACAAGCCCTTGAAACAAACATTAACACCCGAACCAGGTAAATTAGCTTACAATTCTGTTGAAAACAAGGATAGCAACATCTTTAGGTAGCAAAGCTAATGATGGATCATGGAAAGAAAACGAAGTAGCGTGTTTTGTTGAATTTAACAGGAGCTTTTCTCCTACTTTTAGCCCCTGCGGGGCTATTTTCCTAACCTTGGGGGGGCAATCATTAACATTTACCTAACCTAAAATAATCTATCAAAAGCTACTATAAAATACGACGAAACCCGCTACTTCTTTTTCTTTCAATGATCCAAGTAGATTACTCTAATAATTGAACAAACTAACAGATCGACGGAATATTCGCACAAAAATTAAGATGTCTACCTTTAATAGAAGCGTAGAAAATGCCTTTTCATCTACCTAACCTCAAGAACTTTTCTATTAGGTCAGAATGGAGTGTTTAGATTTTCTAGCCAAAGATTGAACACCATATCAGTGCCTGATTATGCCAAGCTTGCCCAAGTGCCTCAGTAAGTATCTTAAGTAAAGGACTTCTTTATAATTTACTAGCGGCTACGCCCCTAGAGGCCTCTAGTGGCACTTTGAATGTTTTATTTATTTAAAATATCTAATTAGAGAAATATTTGCTTTATGACAGATTCACCTCTGTTTCGGAAGGGGTAATTTTTTTCTTGGGGCGATTTCTCTTGGGAGGGTGGTGGTACCCTCCCCCAAAATAGTTATAAACCTTTCCGGGACCTATGAGAAGCTACCCTGTTAAGGAGAACCCGATCGGTTCAGCGGTTAGCTAGATCCTTCGGTACAAACACACAGACATCCTGTTACTTTAGTATAAGGATGTTTGTATGCTCGTCTGCCTATCTTAAAGTATTTAGATTATTATGTCAATAAAATAAAAAATGTAGTTTTACCCTAGTTATCATGTTATACATCTTTACAGATTTAGGATGGAGGTTTTAATATTTCAGTATGTAACAATGCCCATAAAATAACAAAGATAGGTTGCGTAGTTACTCCATAATTAACTCAGTACGCATTTCCTAATAAAGGGAGCTTTCACCTAATTTAACTTTAATTTAATTTCCCTACCTGAATATCCCTCAATGTGTAATATTATACATTGGCTGTTGTATAAGGTGTAGACACACAGTTATTTGACTTTCTGTAGATTACAATAATTGGTTGAAATGTTCGGACACTCAACTTAATAATCCAACCAATCAAAATCAATAAAAGTCCCCAAAATTGTTAAGCCAACGAATAAGAAAACGTAATTGTAAAACTTTGGGGACTAGTGTAATAAAAAGCCCAATGTCCCCTCCCTTCCTAAATTATTGTCCTAATTTTCTTCACTATTATGGATTATATCATCATTGTGTTTTTTCTAGGTACCTGACCCCAAACCATCAAACCTACGAAGAGCTAGAAGCGAAATACTGGGAAACAACGAAAGTAAGTAAAAAATTGTTGAATAAAAAGCCTACAATATATATTATTATTGATGTAAAAACTTAAAAACTACATAAGGTAAAAGTAAAAAATCTTCTAACATAATAAACATTGATGGGTTTTTAACAGTTTTTTTTGTCTTTGTGTAATGCAATGTTAGTATAAGAATTAGAATGATTAAGAAATACAAAATGTGTTCCATCTTATGCATCTTTAATTTGAAATAGAAAGAATATTATTAAAACATAATATATTTAAAATAGGATTGGGCCGGATACCCAGCTGATTTATAATGCCGGATATCCGGCCTTATACCGGATATCCTGCATTAAAAATCATCCGGTATCCGGCCCAACCCTAATTTAAAACCTCAAATAGATTTGGTACGAGATCTGCAGTGAAACACATAAAAAACGAAATTATTGTATTGATTAATAAACATGGAATAAACATATCCAGCAATAAAAGATACATGATAAATAAACATAATGATATCATTCCTAAAAATATTTTATTTGTCCAGGCTGCCCAGTTTCTGGATCCAATCTATGGAGCTGACGTCAATGAATCTCTTACAGACTTGGATTGTGAGGTAATTTCCGCGGATATAAAAAAGTACAATTATGTTTTGTTAGCCCCAAGATGTCGAAGGCACGTGCTACCAAAACTGGTTTTAGTTGTTATGATTGTACATTTTTTTATTCGTAGAAAACTAGAAATAATACGATGCAATACATGATTTTTCAGCATGGCCTACAACCGGTACTAATCCAGCTGATATAAATCGGTTTCGAAGCCATACTGGAAAATATTAAAGGTGGTTTCCCTCATATTGCATCTGGACCACAAATGAGTCTTTGTAAAAACAAAGTACACGTAATATCAATGATTAGGTTAGGTTAAGTGAATACTAGAAAAGTCCCAAATGGATAGGGCACTCTTGGTAGGGGCTATAAATAAGTTTTTTTCTTCAAAAAAATAAAATAAAGGGGAGGGGATGGTTTCTAATTCAAAGAATAAGATTGAAATAATGCATCAAATTTTTTATGCTCTATTTCTATCTTTTTTCTACATTTACATTTTCGCCAGTACAGTTTTACCAACTTATTTACAAAATAAGTTGGTATACATATAATAAATACTTATTTTCTGTCTTAGTATCCCTAAATTATTTCTTATTTAGATCTGGAATGTTTCAAAATTAGACAGTATTCTCAAAGAAGGTAAGAATCAAGAGGGGGGGTGGGAAGTTTTGACACATTTGCGTAAACCTGGTATATAGGCTTTGTCTTTGGACTGAGAGGATAGGTTATTAAAGATAAAATCATTCTTATATGATGAATTTTCCCAAGTTTTAAGATTTTTCGGATAGGCCTCCAGGTGGTCTCTGTACAGGTTGTTGTTGTTGTTTTGGCTGCTCATAGTCAGTTTCCGGTCCGGGTAGTCATCAGTGGGGTGAGGGGGGGGGCGTGGGCTTATGGTGGGGGCTCTGGAGGGGGGCGTTGGAGGGGAGGAAGGCTGGTGAAACTTGGATGGGAGGAGAGGAAGGCAGCTACATGGGTGGGAAAAATTAAAAATCAATTATTTTTTTAAGAGTTAGACGTCAGCTTATGAAACATAATATGTATGATTTTTCTTCAAATATGTGAATAACATTCAAAAAGATGCATATTTTGTTTTATAAGTTGACCTCTAACTCTTCAAAAAAAATTTTTGATTTTTAACTTTTACCTGTGCAGAGACCACCTGGAGGCCTGGAGCTCCAGAATCTGGAGGCCTATCCAAAAAATCTTAAAACTTGGGAATATTAATCATATAAGAATGATTTTATCTTTAATAATCTGTCCTCTCAGTCCAAAGATAAACGTATCTGTCGTAAGGTTGTGTGTAACCGTTTAGCCAAATGCGCCTAATAAGTCAAACTGTCTTTTATTATGACCCTTCATGAATATTGGATATACATAGTTCATAATTAGACTTTATAAGCGCATTTGACTAAACTGTTATAATCAACTTTACGGAAATTACTCTAAAAAAATGACCCCCTTTTAAACATTTTATGAGGTAAACTAATATTAAAGTAATTTAAATATGCAAGCCTATGATATCTGCGTGTGTGTCTAGTTGTCTCTTTAACCGATGAACCGATGTGGTTCTCCTTCATAATGTTGCTGCATTATGGGTTCTGGGAAGGTTTATAACTATTTTTGGGTAGGGCACCACCACCCTCCGAAGAGAAAAGGGCTCTAACAAAAAAATTCTTACTAAAACCAAAACTGAAAATGGGTTTTTTTCCATCCCATCTCATTTGCCCTTAGGAGAGTAGCTGCTAGTTCACTATATAGTTGTACTATTGGCTACGCCCCCTATAGGTGCAGTTGAGGGTAGGGGGGGGGGGGGAAGTCGCCCCCTTGCTTTCAATTTTATATTTAAAAAGAAAAAGTTCAAAAATGGTTTAGAGGAGGGGGATATATAATGTGTACACTCTCAGTCTCCCAAAATAGTAACAAACCTTCTCAGCTACCCTGTAGTAAAGGATAACCATATGGGTTCTGGGGTTAGCGAGAACCTTCGTTACAAACAGACAGATAGACATCCTGTTACTTTATTATAAGGATTTTTGTTTTGTAAGGTGTTACGAACCAGGCGGATATCATACCTGGGATCAACAACTCGTACCTGTATTTTGGAATGTGGGCGGCCACTTTCTCCTGGCACGTAGAGGATATGGACCTGTATGCCACCAACTACCTCCATTATGGCGCTCCAAAAACTTGGTTAGTATTGTACAATCAACTCTTTTATACCTGGGATCTAAAGGAATAAGACATTGGTCGATAAATTGGTGTACATCCCGATTGATGATGCACAAAATTACCCCTTCTGTAGAAAATTAGTTGTTGAAATGTTTGAACACTCAACTTAAGAGAACAACCAAATTTGGTTACTTTATTAAAACTTATTATTTAAGGTATTGTATTCCCCCAGAGCATGGGTATAAGATGGAGCTGCTGGCTAACCAACTATTTCCTGACTGGCACAGGATTTGTAAAAATTTTGTTCGTCACAAGATCTGTATGATCCATCCAGATATTCTCAGAAGGTAATTTATTGTTGATGACAGAAGTGTATATTCTGCAAATGATTAATTTTTTTCCCGGCTGCAAAATGTTTCCAGTAGGTACCTACCTACCCTTTATTTTACTCATTTTTTTTCATCCCTCCCACATATTTTTCAAGTTTTTTTAGGAAAAAATGATTTTATTGTATTATTAAGGTTACCTATTGAATAAAATGTGTTTTAAGCCATCTCCATCCTTTAATTTTACTAAAATAACCTTAGTAGGTTTGTGTGATTTTCATTGTTTGTTTTTGTTTATCAGGTACTGATATTATTATTTTTATTCTCCACGTGTCATAGCCATATACAGAGTTGTTTATCTTTCAGACATGGAATTCCTGTGAACAAAGTGGTGCAAGAGGAAAGAAATTTCATAGTTGTGTTTCCCCACGCCTATCATTCGGGATTTAATCATGGTTTCAACATTGCTGAGGCGGCCAACTTTGCCCTTCCAAGGTAAATCAAGCTTCCTTTCTTTATAAAAATACTAGCGGCTTCGCCCCTCTAGAGGCATCTAGTGGCACTTGATGAGGGTAAGTTGAAACCCTTAAAAGTAACTTTGGCCCCATAGAAGCTTAAATCCGAAGTTAGATGAAAGTTGGTCAAAGGTTTCTTGAGTAACCCCCCCCCCCCTGCCTAGCCCATTCTGATGCACATCCTCCTTTGGTTATCAAATACAATCCTCCCTCCTCAAGTGCCCCTAGAGGTATCTATGGGCGTAACGCCGGTAGGATATATCATGTCTTTTTATGACACTATCAATATCTTATTTGAATTATTATTAAGATGGGTGGAGTATGGTAAGAGATACCGTGCCTGCTGCTGTGCCCAGAACATCTCCGCTGTCGATGGACAAAGGCTGTCCTTGCATCCGTTCATCAGCAAATATCAGCCGGACAGGTGATTGACTTGCTTTGGATCATGGAAAGAAAACGGAGTAGCGGGTATCACAGCTTTTTTGCTATTTCTAGCCCCTGCTCTAACCCTGTGGGGCAATCATAAACATTTACCTAACCTAAAATAAACTATCAAAAGTTACTGTGAAAATAACGAAACCCGCTATTTCGTTTTCTTTCCAAGATACCTTGCTTTTATTGGACCATGGAAAGAAAACGAAGTAGCGGGTTTCGTCTTATTGTCACAGTATCTTTTCTCCTATTTATAGCTTCTGCTTTAACCCTGTGGGGCAACCATTAACATTTACATAACCTAAATTAAACTATCAAAAGTTACTGTGAAAATAACGAAACCCGCTACTTCGTTTTCTTTCCAAGATACCTTGCTTTTATTGGATTGCACAAAAGAGTGCAATTTAAAACGGTTGTACAAAAGAATGCAATTTAAAACGGTTGTACAGACCTTTTAGAACTAACTATAGAGTAGCTTACTGTACGATTAGTTGTAAATTGTAATGATATGCACAATATTCTTAACAATCATGGAATTCTTTTAAACTTTGTTGAAGTTGGCTGAAATTTGAAATTAAACCTACACCTAAAGGATGCAAACCAGATATGAGTTACACAAATAGCAATTTGAACATTTGCTTGTATTGGGTACCTTAACATTTTTTTCCTTTACTTTAGCTTATTACATTTGTTATCAAAAAGTGTCACAACCGCACCTCCTCCCCCTACTATGTGAAAGACCTAAATGTACCTCCTGTTATAACTTATAACCTGCAGGCTTATATAGCTCTAATTATAAAAAAGCTTTGCTTTTTTATCTAAAGGAATAAGACAATGGCCAATAAAGCAGTGTTTCGGATCCGCATACAATCAATGTTCCGGATCCTTGACAATAAAAATAAAATAACCAAATTTTTCAAAAAATATTTATTCATTAATTCGAAGTCAAAAATACTTTTAATTTTCAAGTCTGAACCTAAACCTTAAAGATTGGCTCTCATCAAGAGAATGTCTGAGATTTTATATAAATTTAGGTAGATTTTTCCATTTTTCCGCATTTTTTTAGTCCAAGGATCCGGATCCGCAAAAAAATGCGAATCCGGATCCTTGGACTCAAAAAATGCGGATCCTTGCTGATAAAGTGTTATACATCCCCAATGATGATACACAAAATTACTCCTTCTGTAGAATGCATTTAGTGGTTGAAACATTTGGAAACTATATTTAATGAACCAATTCACTAAGGTCCCCAAAGTTGGTAAGCCAACGAATAATAAAACGTTATTATGAAACATTGAGGACTAGTGTAAAACATAGCAGCCTGATTTAAATAAAGTATTCATTAAAATTTGTTAAAATATCAGTTACTTCAAAGACTCTTTAGTTTTCACTGAACAATTTCTTTCTTATCTCAGGTATGACTCCTGGAAGGAGGGACGTGATTTCGGGCCCCACCCCGAGGATCCTCCTGAGATCAAGGAGCTGTATCAGAATATCAACCTCCAGAATCCCAACGAAGAAGAGGAAAAGGTAAATATATAGACCAGATTTCAGGGGTGTATATTCTGCACCAGATTTATTTTGTTCCCTCCTGCACAAAAAATTTCTCCTAGTTTTTTCTAGAAAGGAAGGGGAAAAATGGAAAAATATTTTCAGAACTCTTTATTTCATTCATATTTTCCCCCTCCCACATATTATTTTTTTTTATACCGGGGAGAAAAATGAAAAAAAATGTTTTAGTTCTCTTAATTTTTACATTTTTTCCCAAAACATATTTTTTATTCCCCCCCCCCCCCATTTTAGCATGGTTAACCAACAGAATATACACCCCTGCCAGGTTTTTATATTCTGCACGGGATCTCCGGCTAGGGAAAAAAATTTAAAAATATGTAGGGTTTATTTCATCTGTTAGGAGTCTTATTATTATTATTTTAGATTGTTCAAAGACTGGCCGTAGTGTTGGATCATCCTCTGTTAGAAACCCACCAACCTCAACCCATACCCGACTTCAAGGCATACATGCATTGAATATTAATATAGAGAATCAGCGCTACTAGTAATTACCTTCAGTTTAAAGTGGTAAAGCTTCCAGGGATCTAAAGGGGATAAGCCAATGACCGGTAAATTGATGTATTCCCCAATAAAATACACAAAATTAGCCCTTCTGTAGATTAAAATTAGTGGTCTAAACGTTTGAACACTACTTACTGACTCAACCAATGAAAATTAACTAGAAGAGTCCCTAAAGTTGTTAAGCTAACAAATAAGAAAACGTTAATATAAAACTTTTGGGACTAATGTAATAAACAGCCCATTGTCCTCTCTCTCTCTCTCTGTAAAGCTTCTCAATAAGTAAGCATGTCTGTCTGCATGTCCTTTCTTCTGTCTATAATACTGTTCTCTATTCGGTTCTCTAGTTTTATAAAAACGCTGTAAATTAAGATTCATCCTTACATTAAAGTAGCAGAATTTCTGTTTGTCAGTATGTTTTTTTGTACCGAAGGATCTTGCTAACTGCTTAACCAATATGGTTCTGCTTGCTAGGGCACGTTTTTCATAGGTCCTGAGAAGGTTTATAACTATTTTGGAGGAGGGTGTACCACTACCTTCCCGAGAGAAGTTTCCCCTATAATTTTTTTTTATACTTGAATTTAGAATTTTTTAACGACTTCTCTCCCCCCCCCCCCCCCAAAAAAAAAAAAGAGCCTGGTTTTAAAACTAATTATTTGAATGTATGTATGATGTACAGGAGGTGATTACACTGAATCCTGAAGTCAAAGACACTGACTGGGGACCATCTTTTGGTGAGCTCATTTTTTACATGAATCATATGTTCTATAAACTCCCTCACTCTTTATTTATTTAATCATTGTTTTTTGTTCTACAAATGTATAAACTTTTATCTAGGTACAATTTATTCTAACTGAGGGGGGGGGGTGACTCGTCACACGTTATACTAGCAATTTTATTTTACATACAGACAGACACATAGAGATCCTTTTACTTTGATAAAAAGATTTTAAGATTTTTCATTACTTCTCTATTTTACTTTATTTTTTAGTTGAGGAAGAGTTCAATACCAAAAGATGTGATATCAAGCTGTCACTCTTCCATCCACCAACAGACCAAGTCGAGGAAAATAAACGCGGCATTTAAAATAATTTTGGCGCCATTTTTGTGTTGTCAATCAATCAATCAAATGAACTAATAAACCAGTATTTTAGTCGACTAGCTGTTTTAACACAGTAGGTATTCAATTTAAAGGATTGAAAGGGATAATACAATGACCTATAAATTGACGCACATCCCATATGTTAATACACAAAATCACCCCTTCAGTAGATTATAATTTTTGGTTGAAACGTTCAGGCACTCATCCTAATAAACCAACCAAGCCAAATTAATATAAAGTCCCCAGAGTTGTTAAGAAAATAATAAGAAAATTTTATTATAAAAATTTGGGCCCTAGTGTCTGATTTCATTTATTTGTAGGACAATTGTTGAATAAGATTTAGTAGTGACAGACATACTTACAGACATACTGTCCCTAATTATAGAAAAGCTGCGCAACTTACAGGGATAGTTGCATGAAGTGCATTTAACAAGTTTGGTTGCAAGCATAAGTTACAAGAATACCATCTAAACTATATGATTTTGTATTACAATACACAGCAATCAATTTGGTACCATCAATATAGTCCTCATGCTGTTTTTGTGAAAGCAGGACAGTTATTTTTGTTGCACATATCAAGAAAAATATGATTTTTAAGCCTTGATATTTTAAAAACTACCTGGTAGACAATTTAAATTCTTTCAAATATTTAGATATAGTTTAACCTCTTGAATTGAAAAACAAGGATGATAACATCTATAAGTAGCGAAGCACAAAATCTATAATAAAATAGACAAAGAGACAAAGTAATTTATAGAGCTGATTAACTGTTTCTATAACAATGAAAAGAAAGATATGCAAATAAATATGCAAAAACTTAAAATCATGAAACTTTGAAAAAATAAGGTTTATATCTGAAAGTTTTAAAAAGATTTTTCATACCTAAGTATGGGGTATAAAGTCAGTAATATTAGCAAGTTTCAGTAGTGTATTTTTTGTAGGAGCCGAGAAAATCTGTTGCAAAAAGTAAAAGCGGTCAAAGAGCTGTTTAGAAGCAGTCTGGCCGCTATTGATGATGAATACTTAATTATGCTTCATATTGTTGGGAATGTTGACAGGAAGTTTCAGCCTTCTATCTTTTACATTAGCCGAGAAAATCAGTTTTAAAAAATAAAAGCGGCTCTAAGCTGCTTTAAAGCAGTCCGACCGCTATTGATGTTTCACACTTAATTATGCTCCATATTGATAGGAATGTTGACAAGAAGTTTCAGCCTTATATCCTTTACAGGAGCTGAGCAAATCAGTTTTGAAAAATAAAAGCTGCTAAAAAGCTGCTTAAAAGCAGTCTGACCGCTATTGATGTTTTAAACTTAATAATGCTTCATATCAATAAGATTGTTGACAAGAAGTTTCAGCATTCTCTCTATTACAGGTGCCGACCAAATCAGTTTTGAAAAATAAAAGCGGCCGAAAAGCTGCCTAAAAGCAGTCCGACCGCTATAGATGTTTTATACATAATTATGCTCCATATTGATGGAAATATTGACAAGAAGTTTCAGCCTTCTCTCATTTAAAGGAGCCAAGAAAATTAGTTTTGAAAATTAAAAGCGGCTAAAAAGCTGCTTAAAAGCAGTCCGACCGCTAACGATGTTTTATACTTAATTATGCTCCATAATGATAGGAATGTTGACAAAAAATTTCAGTCTTATATCTTTTGTAGGAGCTGAGAAAATCACGTTTCCCCCAAAACGTTTCAGACAGACATACAGACGGACATTTGAAATTATAGAGTAGCTTCGCTACTAAAAATTACGCAGTTCACTAAATTCAAATTTAAATGCACTGCGTGCAACTACACATTTAAATGTCAACGTTTACCTGTACAGAAGTTGATTGAAGCCCAGAAGGCAAGAGAACAGGAGGAAGATAAGGAGAATATTAAGGACAAGAAATCTAGAAAGTTTGGATTTTTTGTAAGTACCTATTTTTTTAAAAATAATTGTTATCTGTAATACAAAGTAGAATGATGTCTGTCTGTCTGTCTGAAGATCTCGATAACTGCTAACGATTGGGTGTCTTCTTTTTAGGTGGATATAGCTACTGGTCCTGCGGTGAATTTAAGCTATTTCCTTAGGGGGGGGGGGGGGGCAACCCAATCAATTGAAGTAAAATGCTCCGCTAGTCATTACATTAAAAGAAAACTTTACTAGCACTGTATATTGTGTAGTTCATTTCCTCTTTATTCAAATTACAATTTTTATTACAGGGGTTTTCTGAAGCAGAGTTGCAAGCTCGTATGTCCATGACCAAGTGTTACAGTAGGAAGAAACACAAGCTGAGAGCCTGCAAGAAGTGCCCCGGCTGCCAAACAGTGAGTTTTTTTTTCAATGATCTAAAGGGATAAGACAATGGCTGATAATTGATAAACATTCATTATGATTGATAATACACAAAATTATCTCCTCTAAAGATTACAATCGTTGGTTGGAACGTTTGGATACTTAATCGATCAAAATTCATTAGAAATCACCAAAATTGTTGAGCCAACGAAATAGAAAATGTTATTTCAAAACTTTGGGGACTAGTGTAATTAAAAGCCCATTGTTCTCTCTCTCTCTCTGGTTTTATTTTGTAGCGCAGCTACCTTTTACTACGCCTTTGTCTGTTTGATTCAGTTGACATAATATCTTAGCGGATATGAAAGATAGAGGTCTGTTTTTTGTAAGATTCCCCAAACTAACACAGAGCATATTACCTGACCTGAGCTTTTAATAGCTTTGGCAACCATAACACTGCTAGACTTTACCTATATATTTTGTGGTAAACAATAGATGACTACCTTTATTTTGGTGTTGATTCTTGATTGATTGTTTAGCCATAGTTTCTTAGGGTTTGGACATAAGTAGTCATGGAGTAGGTCGAGACACTTTTGAATAGCCACTAGGGCTATTAAGCTCCACGTTCAAGCACATTATGACTTGACCCGCTATCTCAGGAAAGCTACTCATTATTACCTCACCCTTAAGTATGTTGATTCTTAAAATAAGTTTATCTCATTTGTAACTTACAATTAATTAATGAATATAGTGATAATGTTACTTTAAAAGTTAAAAAGTAGGTTCATAGACACTTGATTCCAAATACAATATGACATTCTCTTGGTCTGCATGGAATTAAAATACCTAATCAAATCAAGTACTAAAAATGTATTATTCTTATTTTCATCCACGGATTTTAGATAGGTTTTAAGTTATCACACTAAAGTTAAGTTAGGATTTTCTAATATTTAAAAATATTTTTTTCAGCCCGACTGCCAGGAATGCGTATTCTGCAAGGACCTTACCAAATATGGAGGCCCCAACAAGCTGAGGCAGAAATGCAAGGAGAGGATCTGCAACAACCCCACCCCAGTCACCTGCGACAAATGCACTTGGAACATTGACGCCATAACAAAAAGCGGACCCAGCAGTGCCAAAAAGTCCCCGGCTAAATCCAAAAAGTCACCTAAGCAGAAAAAATCCACTGGCGGCGGGCGTCCCAAAAAATCCGCAATTGTTGCAGCTGCAACAACAACCGACAGCGACAGCAGCTGCTACTCCCCAGTTGTGCGCACAAGAAAATCTGCGCGGGCTTTGAGTGATACTGATCTTGAGAATTCGCCCGCTGCCGCCACCCGCATTCACAAAAGAGCTGCGGCTGCATCACTGGGCGGAATTGGTGAAATCTACTCGCCACTTCGCTCCAACATATCCTCAATGAGTGAAACTGATGATGATATGAAGAGATCGCCTGGCCGGCCAAAAAAGTCGAAACTCCTGAGAGATGGAGATTTTGAAAGCTCACCCGATGTCACTAAAAAGCCACGCGTTGGAAGGCCAAATAGAAATTCAGGTATTTTAAAATTAACATTTTTTGCAAAAAGGGACACTAAGAAGAGCATATGACTTTAAGCACCTTCCAGCTCTTGTTCGTGCATTGTTCCCTTTATCTTAAAACCTCGGTATGGACACTTAAGGAAATAACTTAGAAACATTACATTTTACAAAAAAAAGTTGCCGTTTTTGATTTTTATATGAAAATTAAAAATAAAATTAATTTTGATTCCCTTGACTATAATTTTTAGAAAATCTCCTATTTTTTGCAATACCTTTACATCCGTTTTCTGTACCAGAATAGGTATGATCCGATACTGTAGTCCTTGAATATTTAACTTTTTGGGTTAAGAGTGCAGAGGTAAATTCTTAAAACTTTTGCCCCACTATAATTTTAGTGAAGCAAAATTATTCCCTCTAAATTTTTATTTTGTCTCACTGATTTTAGTGGGGCAAAAGTTTTTTAAGAGTTCACCTCAGTTCACGGTAAAATGTTCTTGGTAACTAATATCTCTAAAATCTATGAACTTAAAAATAATCTAGAATAGTCATCAATCAATAATGCAAACTCACAGTTATCTCGAAGTGCACATAAATGCGCAAAAAAAAGACTTATTTTACTCTTTTTTTTTCTTCAGTGAAGCTTTCCCTGTGCACCATTGGATCTTGGCTATTCCAGAATATTTGTATGCATTCTTATGCCGATCAAAACGGTGTGTGGTCATTAGGCCGACTCAAGATGCAAAATTTTTTGGCGCGCTATTTTAACCCATTCTATTCATAAATATAAGACTATTGATACCTTTAAAAGTGTTCTTAGACTATTTTTTCAGCAATATGTCAAATTCGAATTTCATAAAAAAGGGGAAGGTTCCCCCCTGGGGGTGAAATTTTTTTTTCTTTCAAACCATGGCTTTATACACCTTCCTGAATTCGTCTTGAAGAGTACATTAAGAATCAAAAAACGTTTTTAAAAAATATTGATCCCAGAAAAAGTTATCCTCAAATAACCGTCAAAATCACCTGATTTTGCTAAAATGGCCAAAATTGTTAGTTTTTTGAGAATAGCTCTTGCTATGATCAAAATATTTTAAAATCGTTTTTTGATCCTTAATGTACTCTTCAAGACGAATTCAGGAAGGTGTATAAAGCCATGGTTTGAAAGAAAAAAAAATTTCACCCCCAGGGGGGAACCTTCCCCTTTTTTATGAAAATCGAATTTGACATATTGCTGAAAAAAAGCTACTAGAACACTTTTTTTGGTATCATTGGTCTTGATATCATAAAAGGAATGGGTTGAAATAGCGCGCCCATTGAATTTCAAAAAAAGTGGTAATTCTGAGTCGGTCTAGTGGTCATAATATGTATGTTCAGCCGGTTGGCAGCTAGCAGCCTTATAGACAATGATTTTAGGAGGTATTCGTTACCAGAAACATTTTACCGTGAACTGTACTTGACCACCCCTGTCCTGGATAAAATGTTTATTTAAAAAAAACATTTTTTCATTTCCTGATATATTTTTGTCCCCCAATTCCAAAAATATCTTTCCCGAAATCCTAGCTGTTCTATAAGATCTCCAAAAATGCTAATTACTTTTGGCACTGATTTTTCAATATTTTTTCAATAAACAAATAAGAAATTTTGTTCAAAGCATGTTTTAGTGAACAGTAAAAAGGGTTTATCACACCTTAGATTATACATTCCTTGAATGCCAACAAGACCTAACAGAATCAATAAGAAATACCTCCCATTTTGACCGTTTTTAACGATTAAACATAGCCATTTCTGGTTTTAACCAGAAAAGACATTGAAGGAGCAGTTTTTGGGACTTGACTAAGAACAACAAAGTTGTAGATCTTCTCTAGTAGTAAACCCTTATATAAAATAAAGTCAATTTAAGGTTCCGGGTATGATCCTCCAGGTCTCCAGAAATCTTTAAAAGCCTCCTGTAAGAGCAATTTTTGATTTAGAGACTTCAAATTTTAGAATTCAAAGTAATTTGCATTTTTGGAGATCTTATAGAACAGCTAGGATTTCGGGAAAGATATATTTGGAATTGGGGGACAAAAAAATATCAGGAAATGAAAAAAACTGAATGCGCATGTTTTTTTAAATAAACATTTTATCCAGGACAGGGGTGTGACCCAACTATCTTTTTAAATTGTTGTATTTTTAGTTTCAGGCAACGAGATGTAAAAAAAACATTTCAAATCCACAAAGAATGCTAAAATCACCAAGTACCTTCAAAATACATTAGCCATCACTATAATTTTGTGTCATAGACATTTCTTTTTTTATACTTTTGTTCTTCATGCATTGCATATAAATTTTGAAAAATAATCTAATTTTACTAGAGGCATTTAAAGTAACATTTATCTAGTATTGATGCAATATAGCTCCTAAGTCACAAAAAACTTTTTTTCTTTAAAAGTAAGTAAGTATTTTTGTAAGCCGTAGAAGGTATGAAAAGGGTTGGAGACTTTTTAAAATAGTTTTAATATTTCAAGAAAAGAATTATTACCTACCGAGCCTTTTATGAAAAAGAAATCTTTTTGTCATAACCATTTGGCTATATTAGAATGATCTCTTTAACATATTCTATATTTAAATAAGTAACACAAAAGCATTTTCTAATTGTAAATATTAATTTATTTGTGCAAAACTTTTAACACAAATTGATCTCATGTGTAGTAGAGCTTTTAGTATTTTTTTATTTCTAATAAATTATTTTAAATGATTTTTTCAAGTAGGTATTAAATAGGTAGGGGCTAAAAGCTTTGGAGTGGATACAAAACCGCGACAGTTACAAAACCGCCCCATTACAAAACCGCGACAGTTACAAAACCGCCCCATTACAAAACCGCGACAGTAACAAAACCGCGACATTACAAAAAATGTACTAAAAATAATACTAAAAATCTATAATAAAAAAAATCTTAATGCTAGAAGGTCATGGCCGCAGAGCTCGGCACCCGGCCTGCCTAGCCGCGGGCGCTCGGCCCCCTGGCCTATAACCTAACCTAACCTAACTTATATGTTTGAATGTTTAATGTACATTAACTTATTTATAGTTTAGATTTTCGTAAATTTTACAAAAAGTGGTTGGTAGATTTTTTTCAAATTTTTAATATTTTTCTTTACAATATTTAGGTTTGGTTATGTTATGGGCAAGGGTGCCGAGCGCCCGCGGCTACGCAGGCCAGGGGGCCTAGCGCTGCGGCCATGTATTTCTACAAAAATTCCTACACAGTTATATTTTTGTTATTGTCGCGGTTTGTTATTGTCGCGGTTTTGTAACTGTCGCGGTTTTGTATCCACTCCAAAGCTTTTACTTACCCCTATAATACTTAGATTTTGTAAAACAAAATTTTTATTTTGTATGAATTTATTATTTGTATTTTGCGCATTTGATGAAAAACATAAAATGAAAATATTTTGTATTTTAGAATTGATAAAATTAATTTCATAACCTTAATCATGATAGAGCTGTAACAAAATTATCAATTAAATGTTATTTTTATATGTTTTTGAAACTACTTATTTTGTGATTTTTTTTATGATAATAAACATTATAAATCTCATATTTATTTTTATGCAGCTATTTTTTCCTATATTTTAAAATTCTAAATATTTCAGAAATTAAAATATGTAAAAATGTATAACTTAAAACAATAAGTACTGAAAATGTTAAGCAATCAAGAAACTCAACAAAATTATCAGGTTTGTAGCAGGGATCTAAAGGGATAAGACCATGATGGATAAATTGATGAAGATTGCAATTAGTGGTTGAAACGTTTGGACACTCAACTTTATAATCCATTATATGTCCCCAACAAATAAGATAACGTTATTGTTAAACTTTGTCCCCTCTCTCTCTTCAATCTTAATACTGCAATTTATTACTTAAAAAATCGAACACTATCTTTAAGTCTAAAGTGCATAAATTTAAATCTGAAAATTGTATTTACTGGCGTATTCACTTCTTAATTTATTGTAAAAGACAATGGCAGATAAATTGATGTACATCCCCAATTATGTACACAAAATTGACCCCTTCTGTGGAACAAAATTAGTGGTTGAAACGGTTGAACACTCATACTAAAGTTCCCTAAGTAGCCAACGATTAAGAAAACACAATTATAAAGTTTTGTGTAATAAACTGCCCACTGTCCCCTCTCTTTTTGGATAAATATATTTTTTAAAAGGCAAGGCGTAATTATTAGTTGAGAAGCTACTCTATAATTCAATATTATATATCCATCTGCAAGAAGCGAAAACAAGGAACCAAGAATTTCTCAGCCGCTATTCAAGCTTGTAACTTTAATTTTGTAAAGATCCCTGTACCAATCAGCATCTAGTACTTTACTGGTCCGTTTATCTGTTGGTCATGCTACAAAAGACATATTTACCTCCTCTCTTTTTATGATCACTGAACATCTGTTCTATAGCTTACTTTGTCCGTTTGTCCATTAATGCCTTTTTTGTGCTTTGCTACGTATAGATTTTTTCATTCTTGTAATGGGTAATATTTTTGCAAGTACATATAATCCTATTTTATATGGATATTTTATAAAGTAGTAAGGTTTTTTTTATCTAAAGCTGAAGATCTCAATAACTACTGAAATAATTGGTTTCTCTATTTTAGTTAAGTTTTACATAGGTCCCGTAATGGTTTGAGACTACCTATTTAATTTTCAGATTTGTCTTAGGATGATTTTAAGCTATTTTTCCAGCCCCCCTAAATTCAAAACCCATACATGCTAGGAGCGCAGTTGGTAGTACTAACAAAATAGTAATATAATATTTTCCAGCATAAGGCGAAGGCAAAATGTATTTTTTGTTATAAAATTATTTCCTACCTAATTTTTTTAGGAATCTGCTAATTATCAGTTGGTCTACCATGGTTCACATCCTATATTTGTACCACCCTCCACTATTGATGCATCCAGTGATGCTTCTGCCACGCCAAATGATAGTGAAAAAGTTTTGATTGGTGGACAATTTTCAGATATCACTGTGGTTTTCAAGGTAAAAATGAGACATAATGATATTAAAATTCTTTAACAATCTAGCTGCTTCGCCCCTAAATCTAGGGGCTCAATAGGCAAATGGCATGGAAAAGCAGAAAATAAGAGCCTAAAACTATTTAAAGAATTAAATCTAAAAAATAAAACCATGCCAGGGACTATGTGAAGCTTCTATAAAGTGAACTCAAACGATTCAGTAGTTATCAAAATCTTAGACTACAGTAAAAAAAACTGTCTTAGTACCTATAATAAATATAATTTTTTACCCAGGTAGCCAATGTTCTTCGTATTGTAAAGAAATCCTTATAATAAAGCAACAGGATGTTTGTCTGTCTGCACCGAAAGATTTCGCTAACCACTGAACCCCCTTACAGGAAAGCTTCTGATAGGTCCTGGGAAGGTTTATAACTATTTGGAGGAATGGCTCCACAAACACTCCACTCAACTTATTTTCTTTTTGAACTCTAAAATAAAAATTTGGGTTATGGAATTCTTCTCTTCCTTCTCAAGTGCCCATAGAGGCCTCTAGGGGTGTAGCCGTTAGTAGGATTAAAAGTAAATTAAATAATTCTTTTTATAATGCTTTGACTTAAAGGTACTTTTTTTTTGATTGAACGTAGGTAATCGTCTTAGGCATTTAATAATCATTAAATTAGATTATAGCAAGTACCCAAATAAACTTGATTTAGGATGGACAAATGGATGTAAATTCTTGTTTATTGGCGGCTATTTCATCAAACTTTCATAGTTCATTACAGGTACAAATATTTAGGGAGGGAGGGGACATTGGACTGTTTATTACACTAGTCCCCAAAGTCGTATACTAAAGTTTTCTCATTCGTTGGCTTAACAACCTTGGGGACTTTTATTGAATTTTGATTAGATGGTTCATATAGTTGAGTGTCCTAACGGTTCAAACAATAATTGTAATCTACAGAAGTGGTAATTTTGTGTATCATCATTGATTTTTGCTTTTGGTTTTTAGTCTATTGACAAGAGTCTCGACCACATGGGTTGGTTGTCTGTAATTTCCTATCGCATGCGTCTTTATATCATAATTTTACATCAAACATTTAGTTAAATACCTGGATTACCTTTAAACGAGGACAGGATATCTCGGTGTATATACAAATCTTGTTAATATTCTGCATGATTTCGCGGCCAAATGTTTTACAGACAATAATCTTTGATTGCACTACCTTTTTCCAGAAGCCAGAAGGAGCTTTCCGTCTGCTAGCTAATTGTTTTCTGCTTCTTGGCTGTGTAAATGTTCTCGATAATATTTGTTGATTTTCAAAGACCCAATTGAGAGTCGGCACAAGGTCCTTAAATGGGGACATACAGTTGTTAAACCCTTTCCCCCTCTAGTGTTTTACTCTAATGCCCCAACTGTGAATGGTATGAGTTGCGCCTTTTTTTTGGCCAAGGTATTTCTCTGTTGGAGTTTTTAAGAAATCCTTTATTTTTTAGTAGCGAAGCTACTCTATAATTCACAATGTCCGTCCGTCCGTCTGTCCGTCCGTCCGTCCGTCTGTCCGTCTGAGACAGAATAGGGGAAACGTGATTTTCTCGGCTCCTATTAAAGATAGACAGCTGAAATTTGTTGACAACATTCCCATTATTAAGGAGCACAATTAACTCTAAAACATCAAGGGCGGTCGGACCACTTTTTGGCAGGTTTTAGGCTATTTTTGTATTTTTCACGTTTTTCTCCATATCTTCAGCGTTTATGGTCCGATTTTAAAAATTTTTTCAGTTATTAATATCAAAATTAAATTTCCTGTCGTTTACAGTAAACAATCATGACGGCCTAACTGCCATTTTGCAGGTTTTAGGCTATTTTTGTATTTTTCACATTTCCACCATATCTTCAGTGTTTATGGTCCAATTTTCAAAAAATTTTCAGTTATAGATATAAGAATTAAATTTCCCATCGTTTAAAGAAAACAACCATGACGGCCAGACTGCCTGTTTGCAGGTTTAAGGCTATTTTTGTATTTTTCACATTTTTCTCAATACCTTTGGTGTTTAAGGCCCGATTTCCAAAGTTTTTCAGTTATGAATATAAAAATTAAATTTCCTGTCATTTCAAGAAAACATCAATGGCGGTCAGACTGCCTTTTTGCAGGTTTTTGGCTATGTTTATATTTTTCACATTTTTCCTCATATCTTTGGTGTTTATGGTCCGTTTTTTAACATTTTTGTTGTTAAAAATATCAAAATTAAATTTCCCGTTGTTTCAAGCATCAAGTGTGTAATTTACTTTTACCGTCAGTCTGTTAGTCATAGTACTGAAATATAGATATTAAGAAATTAAAAACAAATGTTGAAAAGGTTTCGTGATTTTTCCCTAATATACATGCTTTTGACAACTAATATCTAAATTCTCATTTAATTGTTTGTGCTTCGCTACTTATGGATGTTGTCATACTTGTTTTTAATTTTACTTTATAGGTTGAAAGTACGATGGTGTTACTTCCAGATCTTAGCTATTCAAGTTTTTTCAAATTTCTCAAGTTCTTATTTGAACCAGGAGAATCTACACAATTAGGAAAGAGTCACAGATTATTTTAATAAAAAGGGGTAGTGCCACGAAATGCATAAGTACAATATTAAAGCATTTTATTAAAATAATTTTCTTATTTTATCTTGTACTTTTGAAAATATGAAGTTTTAAAATCCTAATATAGTTAATAGTTATTTACCTATGCAACATTAACCTATGTTTTCTTTTCAAAAAATCAGCATGGTGACCATTTAGTGTAGCCAAAATGTGTATTACTGAGTTAGGGTTTTGGGACAAAATAGCCGTCTGCATTTAAGTTAATCAATTAAAAATCTCGTTCAACTATGTTATTGATTGATTTAAACGTAGACGACTTTTTTGTTTCAAAAGCCCAACTCTTTTTTATTCCGAAACATTTTAAAACGTGATTATAGAAAAATCTATATTATTTAAAACCTTAGGATTTAACTATTTAAATGTGATTGCTTTAAATAGTAGATGACAACATACGCGAGACTGTAGCCTATCTAGGCTGTAAATTACTGCAACCTGTACCTGACTTCTACCAATACCTCTCAACAACTGCCAGTTATAATAATGCCTCTAGTCATTCAAATTTAAATGCCGCGTCGAATTCTGATCAAAGTCAATCAATCAATCAAAAATCAAATAGAATCTCAGAAAGTCAACAAATTAGAGTGGAGAATGCCCAGAAAGGTAATGACTTTTTTATTATTGCTTTTTTTATAGGGGTGTTATTTTTTCTGTCAGTGGCAGACTAACCCTTAATGAAGACAAGCTTCGCTTATTGCTATTCGATTCTTATTGAGGAATAATCTCTACTTTTTAGGTGAACACGATCATGTGGCTTCACTGTCACCAAATTCTCCTTCACAGGAAAGAGTTAGGAAAAAATCTAAAAGAAAAAGGAAAGATGTCATCATCAGAGATTTTGCTGAATTAGAGTTAGATGCTGAAACATTATCAAGACTGAATCAAGGCGAGTATATTCAGCAGGGATCTAATGGGATAAGACAATGGTCGATGAATTGATGTACATCCCCATTGATGATACAAAAATTACCCCTTCTGTATATTGAAATTAGTGGTTGAAACGTTTGAACACTCAACTTTATGAAACAACCAATCAAAATTCACTGAAGTCACAAAGTTTTGAAGCCAACAAATAAGAAAACGTTATTTATAAACTTTGAGTTCTAGTTAACAACCCAATGTCCCCTCCCTCACTTTGAATATTTGATTCTAATTATTTTAATTGTTTTAGAATTAACCAAAGGACAACACACATACTCTCATCAGGAAAAAAAACATTTTTAATTCATTTTCTCGTATTCATTCGAATCCGGTGGATAGGAACCGGTTCTCATCCATACGAAAAAACTATGTCTAGCACCGTATTATAACCAGTTTTCTACCAATATAAAAATGTACAATCATAAGATTAAAACCAGTTTTTTAGCCCGTGCCTTCGGCATCTCGGGGCTAAAAAACTGGTTTTAATCTTATAATTGTACATTTTATATCCGCGGAAAGCCGTTTATAATACGATGCGAGTAATAACTATTCTTAAATATATGTCTATCATCTATAATTCAAAATAGAACAATGTGTCAGCTTTTTTTAATTGAAGCAGATAAACTATTATAAATTGTTTTGAGATAACCCGGCATCCCCAAACCCTTAAAAAATATTTTCTGCTATAATTGCATTCAAGGCATCCAAAGAATTGCATTAAAAGAAGTCCTAGTTTCCTTTTAAAAAGTTTTAAACTTTTAGACAGGTATTTTGTTACAATTTCCTACCTAGAGTAATACATTGACATACTTTTAATTTACAGGGTGTCGAAGCCGTATAATTTTGATGCGGCTCCGGCTCCTACCTTAAAATTAATATATAAATTTTTTTTCATTATTGAATTTGATAAAATAAAATAAATAATATAAAATATTTTGCTTTTATTTGATTAAAGCTATATAAAAGTAGAAGGATGTGTGTCTATTTGTTAAGTAACAATAGTTTTTCAGTTTATTATATGGAAATAGACCGTTGCCAAATTATAATATTACTTCAAAAAATCATTTTTAGCTAGTCCGGAGCCGGAGCCGTTTTTAACGAAAAATACGGCTCCGGCTTTACCAAAAATGTTGCTGCTCCCGGCTCCGGCTCCGGAACCCTGCTTTTAAAAATAAATAACTAGTAGGTAGGTATATTCTGTAATATATGTAAGTCTAATCTTTGAATGTTAATCAAATTTTAAATGTTTGATAATTTAGTTTCCAAATCAGCTGTTTTGTCACAGCTGTTCTGAAACCGGTTTTTCCTCTGTGGCCGCTATTATTGAACACATTAAGGTTTACAAAATATTATAACTTTTGGATCATGGAAAGAAAACGAAGTAGCGTGTTTCGTCAGTTGTCATAACAAATAAAAGAAAGAGAGAAAATACGCAAAAAATCAAAGAAACCTTTTAAAAAAATAAGTGTTTATATTCATATAAGAAAAACAGACAGACAGTCGGACAATACAATGTAAAGAGTAGGTAAATGTACAATATCATAGAAATCTTTTCTAAAAGCTTCATTTACTTTCCTCAATAGCAGCCCCTTTAGCATTACCGACAGACAAAGTGAATTATAGAGTAGCTTCACAACTAAAACTGCTAATAATATTTTGTACAAATGCGCCACTGTCTAGACTGTGCACTGTTGGACCCATTCCTTAGATCATTGTGTCTTCTGTGATATTCCATTCATGTCAAGATCTGTAGCCATCAAACATGAAAAGGTACAAGATGTCAGGGATCTAAAGGGATAAGACAATGGTCGATAAATTGATGTACTACACGCTTAATTATGATACACAAAATTACCCCTTCTGTAAATCAAAATTAATGGATTATGATATTATGAAAATTAGATAAAATTTAAGATTAGAATATTTTAGAATAAATGTAAGAATACAACCTATTCCTGCTATATTTGTGGCTGTTCTCAAGGGAAGCGCCAAGACCTAATACAACATTTGTTAGAAAGTCATCTACGCGGCATTCAGCGCAAGTGTCCACACTGCAGTTTAGATTTTCTTGTTCTTTCAACACTCGGCTCGAGGTAAGAATCAGAAACCAGTAACCAGTAACCAGTTTTAATATTTGTGATTTCTCCAATTAGTTTGTAACTGTATTGATTTTTATATTGATCTTATAATCTAGTACAGTTAGAAAAATATAAATCTAAATAATCCTTATTTTAAAGTAACAGGAGGTCTGTTTGTCTGCACTGAAGAACCGCTATGGTTTTCCTTTACAGGTTGGCTTCTCATAGGTCCTGGGAAGGTATATAACTATTTTGGAGGAGGGTACCACCACCCTCCCAAAAGAAATCGCCCTTAGAAAAAATCCCCCCCCCAAAAAAAAAATTACTTGGATTGTGAAATTGATAGGTACAACAATCTTGTCCTTTCGGAATCATTTTAATAATAGTATTTATCGTATTCATTTGAATCCAGTGGATAGGAACCGGTTCTCATCCATACGAAAAAACCATGTCTAGCATCGTATAATATCCAACTTTCTACGAATATAAAAATGTACAATCATAAGATTAAAACCAGTTTTTTAACCCTTGCCTCCGGCACTTCGGGGTTAAAAAACTGGTTTTAATCTTATAATTGTACATTTTATATCCGCAGAAAGCTGTTTATACGATGCGAGAAATAACTATTTTCACCTTTTTTCTCATATATATTGATATTTTTAAATTCTAGTACTTGGAGCCACCCTGATAACTGTGAAAGTAGGAAGGCCAGTCAGCAAAAATCAAAGGAGAAAAATGAGAAATCAGTTTGTAGGCAAAAATGTGTCAAATGTGGGGCACTGCATAGTGATATTTGGAAGCATAGAAGGAAAGTGCCAATAATCAGCTAAAATTAGTAATTGTGTTTTTTATTAAAGCTACAGGATTCCACAGGTAAGACAAGACATGTTAAGCTAATATTTTGATTTGGTTTAGCATATTAATTAGAAACCAAACTTTTTTTTTATTTCTGATGTTAGGTGGTGGATCATGTGATAATAAATAGTGGAAGTAGTAATATTTCAACATCTTTAGTAAAAATTATACTAGTTTTTGCATTTACTGCAAGGTGAGAAGCTTCAAAAAATTTATTTATATATATATGTTTAATCAAGAAATATTGTCTACTCCCCTTAAAATTAATTTTTTTTTGTTGATATTGGCACTTATTAAACAGAAATTGTACAGCAATGAACACTGACATCAAGTTTGTCTGTCATTGTTGTTCTCAGGGATTTAGAAGGATGGGATCCCTAACTAAACATTTTACCATCAATGTCAAGTGCAAGAAGAATGCAAAGAATGAGCTAGAATATCAGGTTTGTTTCCATGCTTTTTTCTTTTCCACCAATAAAAAAATAATTCTTTGTTTTATTTTTATCATTGTTTTTATTAGATCAAATAGATATATTTTTCAAATTCTCAACATTTAAAATCTTGAAGAAAAAAGGATTGAAAAAACATAAACAGTAATTAAATGTATCAAAACATAAATCTTGATGCTATCTTCTTAAATTTAGGGAACATATTCAATCCAATGTCTAGGAAACTTATAGCTGACAGACCTAAAAAATGATAAAGATAACACAAACAAACAAAAAACATAGATACTAAGTATTTTCTAATGATTGACAAAATATCTGACTATAATAACCTTCTTAAGATTTGATGCATTTTGAAAATGGATCTGTTTTGAATTATTCTAACTGTTTTTAATCAAAATATCAAATTGATTTTGTGAAAAATGTCTTAGACTGCACTCCCTCAGTTTATTATTACTGTTGTGCTAATACAATTCAACAAAGATTGTTAAATAAAACTGATTTATATTGGTTTAAAAAGTCAAATGAACATACCCAGCCAAAGACCAAGAGCACTGCCCAATTCCACAGTCAACATAAACTTATCAAAACTGTAGACTGCTTTTGTCACTGGGACAGATTTAGAGTTGACTATCTTCAAGATTGCATTGTTCTTAAAGCTGGAACTCATTACCATTTTCTTTAGATCAAGCTTGATTTCATAACATGGAACAACACAATTCTTCTGGATTTCTATGTCAAGGCCATCTGTTAAAGAGTCTATATCTTCCCATACCCTCTTAAATGTATCCTCATCCAACTTGTTGCTTTCAACTGTAAGATCACATTTTTTATCTTCAGTTTTGACCCAGGGAGGATAACATCCGTAGATGGAGTGAAGCTGCTCAATAAAGGCTTGGTAGATACAGTCTCCATAGGTACTAGTCATCTTCCTATAGTCAACACACTCTTGGCCCTCAAAAACTGTGTTATCAATTGCTGTATAATCAATTCTATAGTTTTTATATTCAAATGTTGTGTTTGAAGTTGGTCCCAATTGAATAACCGTTTGGGGGTCAATGGAAATTTTCTTGTATTTTGATTCATGAACTATGTATACTATAAGATTATCTTTTTTTGTTGTTATCAACAGGTCATCTTTGGTGTTGGTACTAAAACAAAATCCTTCTGGAAACAAAAACTCAAGTTTACTACCAGAACTGATTTTTGTACTAAAGCTATCATCAAACAACTCATACAATAAATCATTATATGCTATATCACCATTTTTTCCTGTCCAACTTGGAGATTCTGTTACTGAAAGCATTCCAGCCAGAAACTTTGATTTATAATCGTAGTTCCTTTCTCATAGTTGTACAGATCTTTCTTACAAATAAAGAAAGTTGGAGCTTCTATTTGATCAAGATTTATCTCAGAATTCTGGTTAACTATTGGGTAGCTAAAATACTTTTGAAGAGATTCTTGTGCTTGAAATAAGAATATTATCAGGGCAGTGAGCTGGAAAATTGAGCGGACAATTTTAAATCCCATTGTAATGCCTGGAGTAGCAATTTGATGTTTAGTTTATCTATATCCTTTTTTTAACTTTATGTGTTGAGTAACTTTCAGAATGAGAGTTGTACTAAAACTAATTTATTGGTTTACAATATCATCAAATTATGTCCTTGTAATTTATCAAAAATTCAATATTATTTAGTGACATACTGTATTAAATGCGTAATTGTACTAAATAGAAAATTATTGGAAATTTTACTTCTAAAATATTACCTGTACAATTCACTCATACATTATTTATATAATTACTAGCGGCTTCGCCTCTAGCCTCTAGGGGCTTTGCCCCAAGAAGTTTGATCAACCTATTATTCCTCGAAGAGTAGAGCCCAGTCGGTTCTGTGGTTTGAGATCTTAAGCTCCAGACAGACATCATACTACTTTGTATTATAGATAACAAAACAATAAGTATGAAGAAATTGTTCTGCATTTTGGGGGTGGGGAGGGGATTACCCCCAAAATTAGTAGAGCCATCTATAATACAAAGTAGAACGATGTCTGTCCGTCTGTCTGTCCGTCTGAAGCTTAAGATCTCAGTAACCACTGAACCGATTGGGCTCTACTCTTCAGGGAATATACCTACTGGTCCTGTGATGGTTTTAAGCTATTTTCTTGGGGGGTGGGACACCCCCAACCCCCCCAAAAAATGAAAATACCCCCCCCCCCAAAAAAAAAAAAAAATACGAAAAATTAAGTTGATCATACCTCGTGGGGCAAAGCCCCTAGAGGCCTGGGGCGAAGCCCCTAGTTGTATTATAATCTGTTTCTGTTATTGTAATTATAATCAACAAACTACTTCTAAAATTACAATTTGTGAGCATTGGTTTTCAACATTTATCATCAAAATTGTCATATTTTTTTTTTTAAAGAAGCTCATGTCCAAAGTTTGCTCACAACAGCTCATATGGCTAGTATTTACCTCCCTTGTTGAAACTAGCAAAGTGTTTAAAACATTTAATGAATGAAAAACAATTTGCTAAAATATAATAAATTAATATATAAGGGGGGGGGGGGAAGTTCTGACACATTTGCGTAAACCTGGTGTATAGGCTTCATCTTTAGACTGAGAGGATAGGTTATTAGGGATAAAATCATTCTTATATGATGAATTTCCCCCAGATTTAAGATTTTTTGGATAGGCCTCCAGGTTCCGGAGCTCCAGGCTTCCAGGTGGTCTCTCTACAGGTAAAAATGAAAAAAAAAAATTTTTTAAAGAGTTAGATGTCAGCTTATGAGACAAAATATGTATGTTTTTTCTTCAAATATGTAAATAACAATCAAAAAGAAGCATATTTTGTTTTATAAGTTAACCTCTAACTCTTCAAAAAAAAAATCTTATTTTTAATTTTTACCTGTACAGAGACCACCTGGAGGCCTGGAGCTCCAGAACCTGGAGGCCTATCCAAAAAAGCTTAAATCTGGGGGAAATTTATCATATAAGAATGATTTTATCCCTAATAGCCTATCCTCTCAGTCCAAAGATAAAGCCTATACACCAGGTTTACGCAAATGTGTCAGAACTTCCCCCCCCCCCTTACCCAATAATGTTTTGAATTGAAAATTATATTTTTGTTTAAACTAAGCAGTTTCAATTTTTTTCATATTTTCTGTTAAATTGTGTGTTTTAAGACTTTAATACAGGAGTAGAAGGCTAATATTCACTAAATAGCTTCAGGGTTGGATAAAATCCAGTTTTTTCTAGAAAAGTCCGCGGAAAATTGAAAAGTCTAGTTTTAACTGGTTAAATAGTTGAAAAAATACCTAGTTTCTTTATATACATTTTGATTTCTGCATAGCTTCCATATTGAAAACAAATATTGACAAGAAAATTTTTTGGAAAATTATCAACAATACCTGAATATTGTAAAAAACGCTAATGTCAAATGCTCTTTTTAGTAAAACTGACTAAAATACACTTTTAACATATCGCAAAATTAGAGCAGATTTTTTTTATATCAGAGGCATGAGTTATAGTTTCAGCATCAAGTAACATCCCAGCATTCGACGAATTTTATGGGTGTTTAACGATTTTCAGACATTTTTTTGAAATATAAAAATGAAGAATGAAGATTTATATTATTTTGTTTTTTATCACAAACAAAGCTTCAGTAAACTAATGCTGTATTGCGTTTAACTATACTTGATATGTTTTTTCCCAAATTTACCTCAAAGTGCCCTGTTGAGCATTGAAACAAACCCCCTTCCCCCACCTTTTTTTTTTATGAATTATGAGAGGGGATATCTGTTTTGTTTATTTCTTATTTATTTAGGTCAGGTGAGGTTAGGCTATATTATATTGGGATCTGGATAGTCCATGGGTCAGCAGGGTTAGGGCACTGCAAATATAGATTCCATGGTTGGGAATAGGAAATGAAACATTTTCATTTTATTTTAAAAATAAGAGAGGGGGCCAAGGGGGTCAGTGCTCAAAAGGCACTTGGTGGGAAAGCACCCTCTTTTATTTATAAAACATTACAATAAATATTATTTTAAGGGAGTATTAAAGAGCCTGGAGAACCCAGTGAAAGGTTTAACCACCTGTGCTGACTGTGGTCTTAGATATGCCACAAAGAGGGGAAGGCAAACTCATGCACGCAACTGTTCTGCCTTCACCAGGTGGAGTATGTGTGTTATATTTTTTAAAAAGTAAATATCATTTCCAGTACGGCTTCGAAACTGATTAATATTTTGTAGGTTAGAGCCGGTTTTCAGCCATTTTGAAATACCATGTATGACATCAAATTACGGACAATTTTCGACGAATGTTAAAATAAAGATATTAAAGTTAATACCTATAAATTTTTTTTAGCTCTATTTTTATATATGCAAAAACAAATTGAAGATAGAAAATTAACCATTATCTAGGGTAATTAGATAATTACCCATAACTCTTTTCATAAACTAGGACCTGTGGGGAGCTCTAACTCTGTGGTTATCTCAAAACCCATATTAAACCTAACCTAAAATTCAACCATAAATAAAATTTTTATCTAAAATTTGAACTTTGAAATGGTGGATTATCGCTGAATTAAATTTTTTTGGAACGTATTTTATTCTTAGGTTTAAATGTAATGCCTGCAACAAAGGGATGAATGCTCTGGATGGATTTCATATACACTTCAGCAAATATCCAGCCTGCAGGTTCAGTTGTAATTTCCAGGGATCTAAAGGGATAAGACAGTGGACGAAAAATTGATGTACAGTACATAATACACAAAATTACCCCTTCTGAAGATTTCAATTGTGATTGAAACATTTAGACACTCAACTTAATAAACCAACTAATCAAAAGGGAGGGGATTTTGGCTGTTTATTAGACAATTCCCTAAAGCTTTTAATAACCATTTTTATTCGTTGGCTTAATAACTTTGGGGACTTGTATTTTGATTGGTTGTTTCAATAATTTGAGTTTCCAAACTTTCAACCACTTATTGTAAACTACAGGAGTAATTTTGCCTATCATCATTTGGGATGCACATCATATATCGGCCATTTTCTTATCCCTTTAGATTCCTGGTTATTGAGGACATCAACTTTTTCTGAAGGAAATCAATGTTAAATTCTCAGCTACTGGTTTATGAAGATAGATGTTTGAATTATAAATGATTCCTATGATTGAAATTTCCATTCGACTGATATAATTCAATTTCTCGTATTCATTCGCCACCGATTAATATCCGATGGATTAAAACCGGTTCTCATCAATACGAAAATATTATGTCTAGCATCGTATTGTATCCAGTTTTCTACGAATAAAAAAATGTACAATCATAGGATTAAAACCAGTTTTTTAGCACGTGCCTTCAGCATCTCGGGGATATAAAACGTATACCTAATTGTACATTTTAAATCCGCGGAAAGCTGTTTATAATAAGATGCGAGAAATAACTATTACTTTGCTGCTATAAGAGATAGGTTTTGGAAAAATTAAGATAAAAATTCTCCTATATACTAAACTATTTATTTTTTATCTATGGACATGATTGTCTTTGTTACAAATATCTTAAATGTTTTAGATCAGCGAAAGAAAACAAAGAAATTGTTGCTGAATTAATGGCCAGGTAAGTTTACAATAATAAATATTAATTAGGAAAAAGTTACATTTTGAAAAGATGGAAATTAATAGGAGATTTAGAAACAGAAACATAATTTGAATGTAGGTTTAAGAGAAAGGAAATAATTAGGTCTAGCCTACAAGAAATTATAGGGCATTAATTACATCAAGCAATTAGGAATAATTCTTAAATAAATTGTAGTTTAATAATGCCTTTTTATCAGGAATAAGTTATAGCCAACATGCGCAAAAATCTATAACAATTTTTGTGCGACAGTTTGAGGTTAAAAGGTCGCTTTTACTACACAGCGTAGCCCCCCTATAATCACCAAAAATTCACCTGAACCAAATTTATTTTCGAAGTAATTGAGTTTGATATTATTAGGTCAGCTAAACCAGATTTCCATGTTTGCCATTTGTGTGGAGCTCAATATAAAACTAAGGTAATAGTTATTTCTCGCTTCTTATTATAAACAGCTTTCCGCGGATATAAAATGTACAATTATAAGATTAAAATCAGTTTTTTAGCCCCGAGATGACGAAGGCACTGGCTAAAAAACTTGTTTTAATCATATGATTGAACATTTTTATATTGATATGGCCCTAATGGCTAGGAT
This sequence comes from Acartia tonsa, assembly GCF_053477335.1. Lineage (NCBI taxonomy): Eukaryota > Metazoa > Arthropoda > Copepoda > Calanoida > Acartiidae > Acartia > Acartia tonsa. The sequence goes on along the minus strand of NC_137272.1, from coordinate 5,118,117 downwards.
ACAAAAGTATCTCGACCTTCTCCATGACTATTTAGGACCAAACACTAAGAAACATCACATACACATCTATTATGTTTTTTCATCTCTCTTTATTTACAGGAGACTATAGACAAACATATGTTAACCTATGCCGAGACAGTCAACTACTATATTATATATCTATCTATTTACAGGAGACTATAGACAAACACATGTTAACCCATGCAGAGACAGTCAACTACTATATTGTATATCTATCTATTTACAGGAGACTATAGACAAACATATGTTAACCCATGCAGAGACAGTCAACTACTATATTGTATATCTATCTATTTACAGGAGACTATCGACAAACACATGTTAACCCATGCCGAGACTGTCAACTACTATATTGTATATCTTTCTATTTACAGGAGACTATAGACAAACATATGTTAACCCATGCCGAGACTGTCAACTACTATATTGTAAATCTATCTATTCATCTATTTACAGGAGACTATAGACAAACACATGTTAACCCATGCCGAGACTGTCAACTATTTTTATTGTAACCAACCGGAATGCGGAAAGAGTTTTCTTACACTCAAGGAATTCATACAAAAAAAGTTCTAATAATATTAAAAATCCGTTTATAAACAAGAAATTTTTTTCTTTGTTTGTAATGTTTTTGATCTGACGTGCACAAAAAAACCAATGATAGTTTTAGTTTATAGTATTTTTCAAAACATACTCAAAATCGTAAACGATGGGTGATTTCGTAGAGAAATGTTACTGTTTTCAATATTTTCAAAATACTAAAATAACCCTAAAAATATACAAATTCCCCGATATATTCAAACGACCGGAAATTGAGACTTCACACCTCTGCTAACATTTTCATACGGAGAGAAGGGGTCAACTTATGCTAGATTTGGGATGTATTTGTAAAATACTACATATGTTCACATATCTTTACGGTCAAACATTGTCAGAAAATCATAAAAATTCCGGAAAATATTAACATACGAATAAGGTTTACGACCTCACTAGAATTTTATGACTTGAATAATAGAGGTTTGGTGAATAGTTTTTTTTTATAGCATCACGCAATCTCGTAGCCAGATTATCAAGATAGTTAATCTTAGTTCTTATTGCTAATTTCGCTTGTTTTTTTATTTCCATTTTGGCAGCATTTCATGCTTAATAAACCAACCAATCACAATTAAAGAAAAAAAGTCTCCAAAGTTGTTATTGCTAATTTATCTTTTGACTTTTCCAGTTACTTTATGTTCTGTTGTGTTTGTCAGTTCAAATAAAGAAATAGGATTTTGTAGATTTATTAATTATGTATTATTTTTTAAAAATGTTATGTAACCCCCCCCCCCCCCCCCAATCATATTTCTTAAAATATCTTATACGTGAGTCACACACAAAGTAGAGAAACAGGTGCACATATATTGTTAATGAATTCTGGCGTGGGGGGGGGGGGGGGGGGGGTTACAATGATGCATCAGATTCAGAAGTAGCTAATATACCAACCAAAGGTTTTTTTATAATATCTATATGTGATACTTAATTTTTCAAAATATTGCTTGACTTTGATGTATCAATGATCAGAAATAGCTATTTATTTATCTAATATACCAAACAAAATTTTTTTTTATAATAATTAATATAATATCTATATCAGTTACTTAAGTTCTCAAATTTAAAATATAGCTTGAATTTTCTAAAGAATAATTCTTACAACATTTCTGTACGAACACCTTGGCTGACCGTAATATCATGTTACCAGTTACTTACCACCACCCCCCCCCCATATTCCGAGGGTTAATCCCCATAAATCATACATTTAAATAAATACAGGAGACTTTATAATAATAATACTCGAGTCCCCTCCCTCCTCTTTACTACTTACTAGTTTTATGATAACGTTCATATTTTTTGAGGACTTTTATTGAATTTTGATTGGTTGGTTTATTAACTACAAGTGGCTTTGCCCCAATCCCCTAGGTGTCCCACCCCTCAAGAAAATAGTTATAAACCTTCCCGGGAACTATGAGAAGCTACCCTGTTAAGGAGAACCCGATCGGTTCAGCGGTTAGCGAGATCCTTCGTTACAAACAAACAGACATCGTTCTACGTTGCATGGATAGTGTCCAAACGTTCACCCCTAATCGTAATCTATAGAAGGGGTAATTTTGTTTACCATCATTGAGTATGTACATCAATCAATCTCCCATTGTCTTATCCCTTTAGATTTCTGCGATAATTAAATTTGGGTATGGTCCCATATGGAAATAAAGCCAAACATTAACCCATTGACTAATTTAAAAAAGTAAATTTGAATAACAAAATGATTTGCTCATAAAAAAAATAAAAAGGGTGGGGTCAAAATAGGTAAACAAGGATGACAACATCCATAAAAGCTAAGCTCTGAAAAGGTGTGATGAATGAACATTAACACTTTTAGAGTGTCAGAACTAATTAATCAGAATATAAATGTTTAAAAGTTGAAACAAAATTTTAAGTAAATTTGTTGAAAAACTGCTTAAATACAGAATAATGGGGTATAGTCCTTTCCACGACATCCCTCCATAAGGAGCGATTCTTCGTATTTTTCACAGTAGCTTTTCTCCTATGTCTAGCCCCTGCGGGGGGCTCTAACCCTGCGGGGCCAATTACCTAACCCTGTGGGGCAATCACCTAACACAATATAACCTAACCTAACCTAAAATAACCTATAAAAAGCCATTTTAAAAATACGAAGAATCGCTCCTTATGGAGGGATGTCGTGGAAAGGACTATACCCGAATAATGTTTAAGGACATACTTACATTTTTATAGATGCTACGCTTACAAAATTGTACTTTGTTGTCCTAGGAATCAGTATTCCAAAAATCAGATCAATCAAATAATTATATAACACAAAAATTTGCTGTTTAAATGGACGTACGGTCATTCAGGTAACAAACATAGAGTTCTTATGATTTCTAAAGTCTACCTATCTACCACAAGAATCACCATACAAATTTTGAAATTGATAGAAAAATTCGGACATGCCTATTTTAATTTAATTTAATGCATATTTAAATTAACACTCAAAATATTTTTTAATGTATATGTCCGTCTGTCTGTCCGTCAGTTTGTCGGTCTGTGACTGTCCATCTGTTTATGTCTGTATGTCTGTCAATACCTTTTCGTTAATTTAGGCATGTTAGAGTTGTTCTTTAAATTTTTTAAAGGTTTCAGAGTTTTAGTGCTCAACAAGGTACCCTGAGTGAAAGCGCCAATTTTAATTGGGATAAAAAAAATTAATTTTTAATTGAAATACATCCCCAATGATGATAATAGTTATCTATTGCATCGTATTATAGACAGCATTCCGCGGATAGTAAATTTAAAAATTAAAAGATTAATTACAGTTTTGTTAACCCTGAGGGGCTGAAGTCCTGGGCTTACAAATCTGGCATTGATATTATGTTTTTATTTTCATTTTAATATTCATATAAAATTGTCTAACATTTTTCCAGTATGGCTTTGAACCGGTATTAATCCCGCGTATATTAATTTCAAAGCCATACTGAAAATAAAATTACCCCTGTTGTAGATTAAAATTATTGATTGGGCAATACTTGTTCAGAACCAACCAATCAAAATTAGACAAAAGTACCCAAAGTTTTTAAGCTAACCATAGAGCAAGGATAGTAATGAAGCTTTGGATACCTGTGTAAATACAGTCCAGTGTACTCTCCCTCCTTAGGTAAAAATGTAATTTACTGCTCAATGATCCCTATATCCCTGGGTATGATGTGTCTACAAAAAGACAGTGTATAAACTTTTCCACCGATTATTTTAATCTAAAAAAAGGGGTCCCATTTTTATAATTGTAATTGTGCTGTGCATATTGTAAACAGTTATCGCGCAATCAATGTTTTTCTACAATATAATACATGTTTTTTCAGTATGACTCATAACCTATCAAGAGGGAAAACTTAGATTCGTAGCCACACTAAAACAGTTATTTATAGTATCGTATTATAAACATTAAACAGCTTTCCGTGGATTTTAAAATGTACCATTGTAAGAGTAAAAATATTTTAAAAATAATTATTAAAAAAACTTCATTTTATTTGCTCAAAGATATGCCTCAAATAAAAAACGTTTTAAGTAAAATGCCACCCCCCTTCTCCTTATACAACCTATCCTGACAACCTGACCCAAAATTAAAGGTTTCAGTGCTCATCAAGGTACTTCGAGTGAAAGTGTAAATATTTTATTTTATAGCATCCCATTTATGGATTAATTTTTCTTGTTTTTACTTTAAACTAAATTTTCGTTTTTACAAGGAATCTTAAAGAATAAGACAATGGACGATGAATTGATGAAAATTTCCTATTTACAAACAACTTTGAGGACTTAACTAATCAAAATTCAATAATTTATCATTATTATCTTAAGTGTTCAAACGTTTCCAACCCTAATTGAAATCTACAGAAGGGGTAATTATGTTTACCATCAATATGGATGTATAATAATTTAACGGCTATTGTCTTATCCCTTTAGATACCTGCGATAATAAATCTTTAATATAAGTACCTAAAGCTTTTGGGCCAACATCTTCGCTTAATCGCTGTACAATATTTTTTTTTTTGGGGGGGGGGGGGCGGGGAGGAAAAATTTATGTCACCTGATTAAGGAAGGGAAACTGGAAGGGTCAACTTAACTGAACTCACATGAGAAATATGAGATCTTCATACAGAACAATAATTTTCTATAATTAGGGTCAGTTTGTCCGTCCGTAACAAACGGATAGCTTTTTTGGTAATTTAGGCATTTGATTCCATCGACTATTCTGAAACTATTTAAGTGTTATTATCCGTTTGTTATACAGTTTCAGAAATCGTTTTAATCTTACAGAACAATAGCTTTTTTATAATTAGGGCTGGTCAATCCGTAAGAAAGCGGATAGCTTTTTTCATTTCTGGTAATGTAGGCATTTGCTTCCTGTATCCGTTTGTCATAAAGTTTCAGTACTAGTTTTTATGGATGTTTTAATCCTTGTTAATATTCCCCAATATACAAGGTATATTGATAAAAGGGTCAACTTAGTCACGTGAACAAGGACAATATACATTTTAACCCCCCCCCCCCCCCTTTCATATTCATATTTGACTTGCAACTTTGGATGGAAATATAAATACCCTTTAGGATTTAACTTTCACTTGACCTATACTCCCCCCCCCCCCCCCCCCCCACCTCTTTTAGCAAAAGTTGACCGATGACATATCATATCATATATTAGGGGAGGGATCTTTTACAACGAGACTTAAATAAATATAAGAAGAGTAAGTATTTAGAAAAAAATAACCCATATAATACTAATAGGATACTAGTTCAGATATTTCTTAATCTTAAGCTACTGACCAAAAAAACAAAAATAATAACACGGCACAAATTTTAAATGTTGAATGTGCGTGTGTGCGTCTGTTTTGATCTAGCTGACCTTTACAGGGTAGCTTCTTATAGTTTAATTCGTATATTTATCTTTCTTTTTTGCTTTTAAAAATTTATGTATTTATTAATGTTAAGCTTCAGACAAAAGCCAACAAAAAAAAACTTTTGCTAGAAATATGCGAAGGTTCCGTGATCATATGAACAGGCTATTTTATTTGAGAAATCCACTTTTTTTTAAAAAACTCAAATTGCCCAATAAAATCAAACGGTCTAGCTAAGTTTTTGAAAGGGATAATTAGTGATTTACAACGATATCCTGGCCGTATGAAAATGTATAGCTATTTCAATATTTATCAAATACCTATTTAACCCCTTTCTTTCACACGTTTAACCCCCAGTATGAAAATGAGGGAATTTAGCAATATTTGGCACCAATTTTAATATTTTGAAGCCGTAAATTAGTTTTTGAAACTAACGATATGACTGAAAAAAACTAGCTTTTCAAAGTCTTAGCTTATCAAATCAAAGTTTTTTTTCCTAGCGTAAGATTTCGATAACCACTGGTCCAAGTTGATTTTACTTTTCAGGGAAGCTGTATATATGTTTTCAGGTGGGTTAAGGCTTTTTTCCTGACCTCTTCCGGCCTCCCTTAGATATTCTATGGGGGAAGCAACTAATATACTATTTATATATTATGTTGTGTATGTTAGACTTAAACAACGCATTTGACACAGTACAGAATACCCAAAGAAAAGTTCAATGCCATATAAGGATTAGGGCCGGAGTGTGCCTTCAAAGTACCTTGGGTTTGCCATCGTCTTTTATAACACAGCAATCTTACATCCTGGGTGTTAAGTAATATAACAACTTATAGACTACTTGCCATTTGATTGCAGTTTTTTATCTGAAAGTCCTTGATGTGATAAGTAATGAGTTGCCATTCCCTCCATAATATTCTAGAAATAATATTAGAAGAACAATTTTACTATCTCTAGTATGATGCGGCGTGATCTTCAACTCGTAGCCGATTCTCCGACATTATGAATTTTGCCTCAAGCACTATTATTGATTTGTTTAATGGATCTTTGTATGAATGAATACAGTCATTGGATCTACATTTAAAGAACCATACCATGCCAATGGTTATATGTTCAATCTGTGGAAAACAGGTATGTGGTATTTTATTTACAGTATTGCTTCGAAACCAATTAACATCCAGTGGATTAAAACCGGTTCTCAGCTATATTGAAAAATTATGTAGATATAGTATCGTATTATATCCACCCAGTTTTATACGAATATAAAAATGTACAATAATAACATTAAAACCTTTGGCATTTTGGGGCTAATAAAAGTAGTTTTAATCTTAAAATTGTACATTTATATCCGTGGAAAGCTGTTTATAATACGATACGATAAATAACTATTCTAAATTTTTCCATGATGGGGTGCTTTTCCAGAAGTGGCCAGTAGAGCACTTATATAATTTTATAATTAAATGGTAGGTTTTTTCGTATGCACAACACCTCTGGGGTCCCTAACCCTGAAAAGATACCCAGTACCTAATATAATCTAACCTAATCTGGCTCGTAATAAACAAACAAACCAAAAACTATCCCCAACCACCTTTTTTTATTTTGTTACAAAAAAAGGGTGGGGGGCATCAGATCTCAAGAGGGTACTTTGTGTAATAGCGCCACCTTTTATTAAAAATCAATGCAATGGATATCAATTCTAGAAAAAGTCAACAAAATTTTCCCAAAAATGAAAATCATATGATACTAGGTTCCGATTCAATAGTTATAGAGATATTTAGGTACATACAGACAGACATTCTGTTACTAATATATAAGAATATTATGGGAAAACAATAGTTGGACTAAAATATTTTTAAATTTCTATTATTTCACTGTTTGATAATGATACTCTAAAGAAAAATTACTTCTAATGAGTCAAAGTTTAGTTAAAACTTGGGTTTTTCTATGCCCTGTCTTAATATTAAGGTAAAGCAAGGATCTCTCGGGTTGCATATGGTGCTCCATACTGGCAAGAAGGTCACGTTCTGTCTGTGGCAAGCTATATGGATCATTTAAATTATGTTTGGAATGGTTAAAAACACTTTAAATAATAATATCATCTTTATTCCTTGCATCGCAAGCAGTTTTTACACTACCAACTCTGAAAAGTTTAACAAATGTATCCAAAAATATACGGCAAAACTGACTTCAAAAAGGCGGAGATGTTCTCTGGGAGAATCAAAATTAACAATGCCGCACAACATGCATCTCTAAAAATGTCGTCTTTTAGTCTTTTATTTTTCTATCGTAGTCCATTACAAAAGTTTTTCAATGCACATAAATCCTCTAATCACTCACTCTCTACTGAGCTGTGTTAATATTCAGGTAAAGCAAGGTTCCCTAGGGTTGCATATGGTGCTTCACACTGGCAAGAAGGTCACCTGTCCCGTCTGTGGCAAGCTATTCCAACACAGGTATATCAAAATTATTTTTTTTTTGGGGGGGGGGGGAGGGGGGGGGGTCAGCAAAAGAGTGTCATGTGCTTAAATTCGTCAAATTCATAAAAAAAGATTAAAATGTAATATTGTGTATAATTGGAGATTTATTTTTAAAAATCACGAAATCTTTGTAACAGTATAGGTTACCTAAGGAACTTCAGAGTCTTGACTCTCATATTTTAACAGGGAGGAATGGGACATTTGAATTTAATTCATACGGGTTCTCAAAGTTTTATAATCACGTCGGGTCGCTTTGCAACTATTATTGGTCTTAAATAAATTGTTAATTGGGTTGAACATGTTCAATATTTTCCCCTATAAAATTATTTACCTAGGTTCATTCTGTTTAACATAATTTGTTCATCAATTTATGATTTATAGGTTTCGTGATTAAAGTTTCTCGTATTCGTTCGAAACCAATTAATATCCGGTGGGTTAGAACCGTTTCTCATCCATACGAAAAAATTATGTCTAGCATCGTATTATAAACAGTTTTTCGCAGATATAAAATGTAGAATTATAAGATTAAAACCAGTTCTTTTAGCCCATGTCTTTTGCACCTCGGGGTTAAAAAATGGTTTTATTTAATCTTATAATTGTACATTTTATATCCGCGAAAAGCTGTTTATAATACGATGCGAGAAATAACTATTATTTTTTTTAGGGGCGTGCTAAACAAACATTTTACAGCGTGTCACACCGAGAAGAGACGCAGGAAACGTAGAGCTGCCCCCCAGGAGGGGAATGAATTAAGCTTTCTTGTGCCTTACATGCAAACTATACAGGTAGAGAGAGGGGGGGGCAATGGGCCGTTTATTACACTAGTCCCTAAAGTTTTATAATAATGTTTTTTATTGGTTGGCTTAACAACTATAGGGACTTTTGATTGGTTGATTCTTTAAGTTGAGTTTTAAAACATTCTAGCAACTAATTTTAATCTAAAGAAGGGTTAATTTTTGGTATAATCGTTGGGGATGAACATCAATTTATCGTCCATTGTCTTATCCCTTCAGAAAGGGTGTTTATTGTTTAATTTTGATGATATTTTGTAAAACAAAATATATCGGTTGCCCTCATGGCAGAGTGTCTAGTCCAGCATAGATAGTTAGATTAGGTTATAATGGGTTAAGGGTATAACAGGTTTTGGTCAATAAGAACCACCTTCCCAATATTTTCAATTTAAAAAAAGGGAGAGGGAGGTTTCTAAGGAAGCATTATGAAAAATCATACAAACATCACAGAAAAGATCTGAAACAAGTTCATCATCAAGGGATTTTTCCCCGACTTTTTTTTTAAATTCAAGTAGTGCAGTTGCATTTATTATTCATTTTGGTAAAAAAAAACACTTGTGTAAAAATTTGAACACTTTTTTACAAGTATTTTGCCCAGTAATTTCACTTTGAAATTTTTAGGCCCCCCTCAAAAATTCATTGCACCACAAGTGTTTTTTCTCCAAAAGGCATAATAAATGCAACTGCAAAACTTGAATTTAAACAAGGATGACAACATCCATAAGTAGCGAAGCTCAAAAATCATGGAAGAACATCCAAAATGAACTATAGAGTATTTAAACACAAAATAAAAATTTATATAAAATCACGAAACCTTTCATGATTTATAATGTGGAAATCAAGGAATCGATCTAGCACCACAACCAATAAGTAAATATTAATGAAACTTTGTGGAATTATGTAAAATGTAATCTTATGCAATATCTGAAAATTTCAGCCATCTATATGGACTTGAAAAAAAGCTTGAATACTTAAAAAACTAGGAATCGATCTAGCACCCCAACCAATAAGCAAATCTCTTCAAAACTTTATAGAAGTGTGCAAAATCTGAATTGATCCTTAAAAATTTTAGACTTCTATCTTTAATAGGAATCGAAAAAATCATGAAAACTTAAAAATCTAGGAATCGATCTAGCACCCCAATTAATTGACATATCTCAATGAAACTTTGTGAATATATAAAGAATGATAACTTTAGTTTTAGTTTTAGTTTTAGTTTTAGTTTTAGTTTTAGTTTTAGTTCAGAGAGTCGGGCTGAGCACACGCATTTAGCAAGCTCTCCCCCGCCCTACCCCATGTGTTAAGCTCAGTTCTACCTTCCCCCTCTCTCTCAACTAGTTCCCCTCTCCCCACTGCCCGTGGTCACTCCGCAGTTGGAGGAAAGGGAAGACACTGTAGCCAGAGGGCACCTCGTATTTAGGCCTGGCAATGTGTATGTGTTAACGTATCGGTCAATTGTTAACACAAAAAAAGTGAAAATAAAACATTAATGAATTAAAAGTTTTTTTTTAACTTATGTGTAACCTAATCGCTTTAACTTAATGAACAATTTTTGGTGAAAACACTCTCAAATTTTTTTTTGATAATTTTATGATAATTTATCGGTCTGGCAACATTTTTACCGGCGCAAAGTACTCCCGACAAATAAGCTCTCCCATTGGCTAACATTTTTTCGCGTCCCACCATTGGTCAGCTGACCCACACTCACTCAGCACCCTCGGTTCCGCCATCTTCACTTCATCATGGCCTGTAGTACGTGTGACAACCCAGAATATTGGTCAAAGTTTAAAACAAATTTGGACGCTGCTTTGGATGTTAAGTTTAAAGAATACGATGCGAATATAGCTAAGGTAAGGGATGAGCTTATTCATAGTACTTTTGCCAGTCATAAAACCGAAATAAACGATATTAAATTGAGAGTCTCAGATTTAAATGTTAAAATTCAATCTATCGAAGGTATAGAAAATTTCGTAGATGCTAAATCTGTTGCAAGTGAACAAAAAGCGATTAGGACCACGATTACACAACAAAAAGACTATTTAAACTCTATTGAATCGTCGAGAGAAAATTTCGTCAAATTTCAACTTCTACAAAACTCGATAAGAGAGCAAAGGTGCCGCGATTGGAGTTGTAGAATAGTGAATTTTCAGCAGCCGTGGAGCCGTGAAAATATTACAGAGTTTATCATATTTAGAAACATTATAAGGCCCACCCTTGAAGCCGCTCTTAAACGTGGAGAATTAGAATATATTCCCTCACATTTTTGTGATATCGTCGAGCGTGCCCATATGCTCCCATATACAAAGGGCCAGATCCCCGTTTTTATTTTTCGTTTTATGTCTAGATCCTACCTCGACGCGTGGATGAACAATAAGAAGGCTGTGCTTGACCGTTACAACGCCGAGATCAAGAGGTTCAATCCCAGGAACAACGCGTCACCGGTCCCGTTCTTCCCCAATAGGTTAGTCCAGGCGAAGCAAGATATGTCCGACCTCAACAGGAAGACCATGACCTTTGTGTATGCCACAAACCAGATTTCGAGGGCCAAAGTCGCTGGCCAACATGTCCAATTTCAGCTCAAGAACGGCAGCCGCTGGATACGCTGCCTTAACCCGTTTGGCAAAGACCTGAAGGAAATGGCCCAACCCATACCTGGAAGCGAGGATTTTTTTCTGTCAGAGGCACCGCCTATCCTTTGTTTCAACAAGCTAGCGCCTGAGGAAAGGAAAACATTCTTCTCTAATCAGGCTGACTTAACAGAGGATGACTTCCCAAGACAGTTTAGTACGATCACAGCCCACCCTTCCAGCACGATTCAACATAATTTAACGTCTGCCCCTGCCCCAGCTCTTGGGGACCTAGCTGTGTTCCCTCCCATAGACTCTGCCGCAACCGTCGCAACCGCCGCACATACAGCCGTTGCACCAGCCGCACAGCCCACACAGTCAGTACCTGCCGCCGTCGCATCCGCAGCCGCCGCTACAGCTGATTTCACTGCCGCACCTGCCGCCGCGCTCACCGCCGCACCTGCCGCCGTGACCGCCGCCGCATCTGCCGCCACGTCTGCCGCACTTGCCGCCGTGTCTGTCGCCGTACCTGCGGCATCTATTGCCGTACCTACCGCCACACACACCGCCGCACTTGCCGCCACGTCTGCCGCATCTGCCGCATCTACACCTGTCGTTGACTCAGCACCTTCCGTACCTGTTGCCCCTGTCGTTGACTCAGCACCTTCTGTACCTGTTGCCCCTGTCGTTGACTCAGCACCTTCTGATCCTGTGGCCACGAGGGCCAAAGCTAGAGACACCGCCAACAAAGCTAAGCAAAGCAAAGCTACAAAGGCGGTAATCACATCATGAGGTTAAGTATCTTATACGTCGGAAAAAAAGGTACTTAACAAAATTATTATCATCATTTTTAAATTCATTTACAAAGTGATTTATTTCGAAAAACTTAATGTTTATATCCACGTAAACTCTATATTATTATAATATTAATATTAAATATTACCCAACTTGTTAGAACGCCAACATAGCATATTAATTTCAATCTATTTTTCTTATTTTTCTGCTGATTAGCATATAAAATACTTGGAACTTGTATGAAAATGAGTAGGGGGAACTAAACTAGCTTGAAATGTGTTGCCACCCCCAACACACACATAAACTAAACGCTATCGGAATAACCATAGTAAATATGGTAATTTTTTTCGCTTTAACGATAATATATTGTATATTACCTATTTTTATTTGTCCACTAATATCTACTGTGTTTCAGATGTCCATACTTGATGTTAAGACGATTCCTCCTGCGGTGCTCCTGGACCAGCTCTGCTATGACAAACCTCCCTAATGATCAGATTAACCAGGATTACGGTAACTTAAACGATAACATTGGTCTAAATCTTATGAATCCGATTTACGGCGACTACTTTAACGATTTTGAGAACGAATTCGGAATAAATTGCGTTTTTTCAAGTGAACAAGGTATCGTACAGAAACTGAAAACATTCAATGAAAACCTTCTCAATATTTTTAGTATTAATTGTCAGTCATTACATTCTAAATACAATGATATTGTCTCCACTGTAGACTTCTTTAGACAACATGATATCCACTTAAATGTTCTGTGTTTTCAAGAATTATGGCTGAATAAGGATGTAAATATGGATTGCTATGGAATTAATAATTACGATTGGCATGTTAAACTCCGCACAAAAAGTAGGGGGGGAGGGGTGGGTATTCTAGTAAGCAAATATTATAAAGTAGATAAACTATTTGATAAATTTTCATTTAAAGAAAATATTCTTGAATCTATTTGCTTAAAAATTTCCCACAATGGACTAAAGTTTTGCTTACTAAACTGTTATCGGCCACCCAATCAGAGTAGTGCTGAAATAGAAGAATTTTTTGAACTTTTTTTGGACCTGATTGATAGAATAGCAGCTTTAAGCATACCATACTTCATTGTAGGAGATTTCAATTTTGATCTTTTCAAAATAAATAATATAAATAGCAACTCCATGAGAATTATTGAGTCTTTTTCCTTTAACGGTATCATAAATACCGTTACCAGAGCTACTAGAGTAACTAGAACCACTGCAACCCTTCTTGATTTATTCGGGGTAGGTAACTTTATTCAAAACCTAATGTCTTCCTTTGTCTTAACTTCAAAAATCTCCGATCACTTGCCAATTATTAATTCATTCCGAATAGACAGAGTAAATAAACCCAAACCTCCAGATTTCTTTGAAAAAAGAGAATTGAATGATGAAAACTTTGATGCCTTAAACTATGCACTCTACCACACTAACTGGAATCACGTTTTAAACCAAGACAACACAAACATTGCTTATGATAACTTTATTTCAACCTTTTTGAGACTTTATAATGAAAAGTGTCCAGTTAGAAAAAAACGAAAAAACAAACGTACCCAGCCTCAGCAGCCTTTCATGTCAGACTTTTTATTGCGTTGTAGATTGCATAGAGATATTTTGTACAGCAACTTTTTAAAAGACAAAACAATTGAAAATGAAAGTATTTACAATGTCTATAGGAATAATTACAATAGGCAAGTGAGAAGAGCAAAGATTGAATATTACAGACAACAAATAAGAGATGCAAACGGGGATGGGAAAAAACTCTGGAAAACCCTAAAGGAAGTCATTGGGTTTAGTAAATCTTCCCCTGAGTGCACATACCTTCAAGTAGGCCCAAACAAAATTGAAAATGACCAAGAAATAGCTAATGAATTTAATCGTTATTTTAGTCAGATTGGGTCTTCCCTAAGGCCTGAAATTCCTTCCACCCCCAAAAATTTCTTTGAATATTTACCACCCCCATGTCAAGATTCCCTCTTCTTTGAGCCATTGTACCCCTTCAAGGTTATTAATATCATTCGTAGTATTAAACCTAAGCGTTCCACAGACATAAATGATGTCTCGATGTATGTTCTGTCTCGCTGTGCTGATACCATTGCCACTCCCTTAACACATGTTTATAATTTATCACTTCAAAATGGCACTTTTCCTGAAAAAATGAAAACTTCCAAAATAGTTGTCCTTCACAAATCAGGTTCACTCAGCGAGGCAGATAATCATCGAGGAATTTCACTCATTGACAACTTTTCCAAGCCCATTGAAAAATATGTCTGTGAAACGCTGGTTAAGTTCTTGGAAGATCGGTCTTTTTTTAGCAACCGCCAGTTTGGCTTCATGAAAGGAATCTCAACCTTTCACAATGTATTGAACTTAAGCACATTGATCACCCAAGCACTCAGTCGAGACACTTCCTGTATGGCCATATTTTTGGACATAAGGAAGTGTTTCGACATGATAAATAGGGACATCCTTTTTAGCAAACTGGAGAATTCAGGGATAAGGGGGGTTGCACTTGATTGGTTCCGTAGTTATTATGCAAATAGGAAACAGCGTGTATATTTTAAGGGCCTTTTCTCCTCCACAATTGAATTCATTATCATTGGCGTACTTCAGGGGTCAGTCCTGGGACCAATTCTTTTTTTGATTTTTATCAATGACCTTGTTTCATGCAGTGAAGAGATCCTAATCAATCTCTTTGCTGATGACGCAGTGGGCTTCATTGAAAAGCAGAATATTATACAATTGATCAACCTTGCAAAGGAGCTTGTCCCCAGACTGACCCAATGGTACAATGCCAATAAACTTCTTATTCACCCCCGCAAGACCAAATGTATGGTCTTTTCCTCCCCCCGTGAGATACTCACCCCCGCTGAGCTCGCCGCTAAGACCAACTTTGAAGTCTATGTAAACATGAATAATCATAACGAAAATGATGAGTCAAAAATCACTAAGTTGGATCTTGTGAGCGGTACCAATGAGGGTAGTATCAAACACTTGGGAATTCAATTGGACGAGAAAATGAAGTTTTCTTATCATCTTGAAAAAGTCTATAGCAAAGTCTCTAAAATAATTTATAGTATGAAAGTAATGCGTCATTTGTTGGACAAGAAACACTTAAAGCTACTCTATTCTTCTTATATTAAGTCGAATATCGAATATTGTTGTCTCCTGTTCACTGCCTGTCCTATGTATCTGTTAGCACCAATCATTAAGTTGCAGAAGCAAGCCATTAGAATAATCGAAAATTTACCTAGCAGAGCTCACACAGCTGAATTCTTTAAATCTAATGGCATACTTCCATTTAACCTGTTAATTGAATTCAATGTTTGTAAATTTATGCACGCCTATAAATTAGGCAATTTTCCCAAAATTTTCGAAAACACCTGGAATTTTGTTCAAGACAGACATACGTATGGCACTAGGAACAGGAACAACTTTGCTTACGAACCGGGCACCAATAGAAACTTTCTCCTGCACGCCCCTCTTAACTCTTTCCCAACTATATTCAACAACCTTCCACTTGAAATTAAACTAATTGATAATAAAAATATTTTTAAGAAAAAATGTTTTACTTATTACCTAAACAAGATTGAGTTTTAAAAAAGCAAATATTTTAAAAAAGCAAATATTTTATTTTTGAAATTAAACTGATTGATAATAAAATTATTCTCAAGAAAGATATTTTACTTACTTATTACTTACTTTCTTAAAAAAAGCAAATACTTTATTTTTTCTCTTCCTCTATTTAACAATTTTTTGTTCTAACTAAGTTTCTATTCGTATCTTTAGCCCTCGACTTTTTGTAAGCACTTAATTTCTATACCAAAAAAATAATAAAACAGCATTTCTTTAACCTCAAATCTCAACGAGTAGGTTCCGTAGGAACCGACATACATACCTATGTATAGAGTAGCTTTAGCATAGTTTGTTTCTTATCCACTTTATTCATTTTACATTTTATATTTTGACTTTGACTTCTTCTATTATATTATATATTTTTTATCAAGCAACTAACGAATCGCGCAACCTCTACCTCTATTTTATCTAATAAAAAAATAACAAAGTTTTTTCATAATTTTGACCAAAAATATATTTATTTATTCAAATTTAGATATCGAAAATTTTGTTTAATATATGACTATCGCTGACTGGACTGGTTAAGCTCATGTAGTGGGCATAGCCATCTACTCGTCGTAGTCGCTGGAGTCATCGACGTCGTCGGGTTCCTGTTGGAGGAGCTCCTCCACAAGGTCCTGCTGGACGGTGACCAAGCGGTCCATGGTGGCGATGGAATCCATGTTGGCCTGGAAGGAGCGGGCGTACGTGGGCATTACTGAAATTAGCCTCACGACTAACCCATAGTTGGAGTACATCATGCGGAGGATCTCCTCATCGATGGCATCTTGGCGGAATCTCCTCCACATAAGTCTGTCGCCCTCGTACACGACGCCCATTAACCTCCTCTTGACCATAAACCAGAGGTCCAGACAGCGCCTGTCTACCCCCGGAAATGGGAGTAGATCAGGCACTGCCGCGAGGTTCAGCAGCTGCTGGACGCCGTGCACGGGTGCAGGATCATCGATTTCATCGCTTGAGTTCAACATGGCGATGAGCTCCTGCACCTGGTCTTGGAGGGGAACATCTTCTTCTCCTCCAGCCTCCTCCGGAACTTCCGGCGCCCCATCCGGTAAAGCACCTTGGCCTTGTCCAACTTCCTCTTCTTGATCTGACATTTCTGAGACAATTGAACTTTGACCCTACCCACCCCCATATTTATACCCCCCTTGTGTCTTAATACCATACATTATTCAATCTTAATTTAACTTATTAATTAATAAATAACTTTCCCTACTTCCGATTTCCCGCGTATTCCCCCTATGCTTTACAACCAATTGTCTCCCCCCCGCCCCCTCTTTTGCTTTATTCTTTTGCTTTATTCTGCCGTGCTTTACCGGAAAACCACTCTTCCCCCCTCCCCCTATTTTTCTCCCCCCCAGTATATACCAAACGATAGGCGCCGCTCCGTCTGTCTAGCTGGAAGTCACGGCCGCGCACAAACCACCCACCACTCCCCTTCTAGTTTTTTCCCCCCCTCCTCCCCCTAACCTGTTGAATTCCCTGACCCATCTCCCTTATTTTAACCAGTTTCTCACTTCACTTTTTTTTATGCTAATGAAAATTAATCCATAGCGAAATATTAACAGACATCCTATTACTCTATACATCCTTCATAAAAAATAAAAGTTCATAGCAAGATATCTAGGATTTATTAAACAAATCAATGAATTTATGATAATTTATGATATTTTAATACTTTTACTTTTTTGGATAAAACTAAACTGTATTATTCTTCAAAAACAATTTTATATTTCAATAGCCATATCAGTAACTTTTTGCAGTTTTTTTCTGTTGATTCATTGTTGATTTTTGTTGATTTTTGTGAACATCATGTGGACATTTCCGCGGGTGTTTTTGCGGATATTTTTGCGGATATCTTGTATATAAAGTCGTAGAGAACTTGACCGTAACTGGTTCAAACCGGAAATGGCCAACTTCTGGAACTATAGCTGGAGACAGGCCCCCTCTTGAGCAGTTATCCGCTCAGCAATTTCACCCAATTTAGCTTCATGAAACTCCATGTCCTTGTTTGGGTTGTATAGTGTGAGGGCCAACTCGGTTTCTAAATAACCCTGTTGGTATAGAAGACGGGCTACCTCACGACGTACTTCGTCACTGACATTGTCACCATTAACTATATTGAGAAGTCGTTCATATGTTATTGTCAATCTATTGCGTAGCGGCTGCCACATTTGTTGGTATTCTTCCTCTCCGAACATTTCGTGTCTAAACAATAGTAAGATTTAAACCTCACTAAAGCAAAGCTATAACCAAATTACGCGCGCAATAGCACGCCACAGTCTTTTTTAACATGACCCACTTTCACCCTTTTACCTTCAAAAAGGGGTGGAATCAATGGATTAATGATACGTTTTCGCCTTCC